>NC_133619.1:187051920-187378861 GCF_048593235.1 Sminthopsis crassicaudata
ACTCCCTAAACTAATCTATTTCTTTAGTGCTATACCAATCAGACTCCGAAGAAACTATTTTAATGACATAGAAAAAAATAACAACAGAATTCATATGGAACAACAAAAGGTTGAGAATTTCAAGGGAAGTAATGAAAAAAAAATTAAATGAAGGTGGTCTTGCTGTATGTGCTCTAGAACTATATTATAAAGCAACAGTTACCAAAACCATTTGGTATTGACTAAGAAATAGAGTAGTCGATCAGTGGAATAGGTTAGGTTCACAGGGCAAGATAGTGAATAAAAAATAGCAATCTAGTGTTTGACAAACCCAAACATCCCAACTTTTGGGATAAGAATTCATTATTTGACAAAAACTGCTGGGAAAACGGAAAATTAGTATGGCAGAAACTAGGCATGGACCCACTTTTAACACCACATACTTTGATAAGATCAAAATGGGACCAAGATTTAGGCATAAAGAACGAAATCATAAATAAATTGGAGGAGCATGGGATAGTCTACCTGTCAAACTTGTGGAGGAGGAAGGAGTTTGTGTCCAAGGGAGAACTAGAGACCATTATTGATCACAAAATAGAACATTTTGATTACACCAAATTAAAAAGTTTCTGCACAAACAAACTAATGCAAACAAGATTAGAAGGGAAGTAACAAATTGGGAAAACATTTTTATAGTTAAAAGTTCTGATAAAGGCCTCATCTCCAAAATATACAGAGAATTGACTTTAATTTATAAGAAATCAAGCCATTCTCCAATTGATAAATGGTCAAAGGATATGAACAGACAATTTTCAGATGATGAAATTAAAACTATTTCCACTCATATGAAAGAGTGTTCCAAATTGCTATTGATCAGAGAAATGCAAATTAAGACAACTCTGAGGTATCATTACACACCTGTCAGATTGGCTAAGATGACAGGAACAAATAATGATGAATGTTGGAGGGGATGTGGGAAAACTGGGACACTGATGCATTGTTGGTGGAGTTGTGAAAGAATCCAACCATTCTGGAGAGCAATCTGGAATTATGCCCCAAATGTTATCAAAATGTGCATACCCTTTTACCCAGCAGTGCTACTCCTGGGCTTATATCCCAAGGAAATACTAAAGAAGGGAAAGGGACCTGTATGTGCCAAAATGTTTGTGGCAGCCCTTTTCATAGTGGCTAGAAACTGGAAAATGAATGGATGTCCATCAATTGGAGAATGGTTGGGTAAATTATGATATATGAATGTTATGGAATATTATTGTTCTGTAAAAAATGGCCAACAGGAGGAATACAGAGAGGCTTGGAGAGACTTACATCAACTGATGCTAAGTGAAATGAGCAGAACCAGAAGATCATTATACATTTCAACAACAATAATGTATAAGGATGTTTTCTGATGGAAGTGGATATCTTCCACATAGAGAAGAGCTAATCCAATTCCAATTGATCAATGATGGAGAGAATCAGCTACATCCAGAAAAGGAACACTGGGAAATGAGTATAAACTGTGAGCACTGTTTTGTTTTGTTTTTCTTCCCAGATTATTTTTAGCTTCCGAATACAATTCTTCCTTTGCAACAACAACAACAACAGAATTCGGTTCTGCACATATATATTGTACCTAGGATATACTATAAAATATTTAATATGTATGGGAGTGCCTCCCATCTAGGGGAGGGGGTGTAGGGAAGAAGGGGAAAAATTTGGAACAGAAGGGAGTACAACGGATAATGTAAAAAAAATTACCTATGAATATGTACTATCAAAGAAAATGTTATAATTATAAAAATTAATAAAAAAATGAAAAAAAAAAGACTTTTTGATCTCTAGCCCTGACTCAAATATTGCACCAAGAGCTGAAAGCCAGCTATTAAAAAAATCTGAAAACCAAACTATTAAACTATTAAAGTTACAATCCCAAAAGTGATGCCAAAATGCCCCCACATGGATACTATTTCAAATCATGTCAGATAGATACTAATTTGAGAATTCTCAAGATGCCTTAACCCACTTTTTTGAATCTTTCTGGCACAGCATTCATTGTTAATATGTACAAATGTGGAACTTCTTAGAGTAGGACTTACAGAAATGTTTTTAATCTTTTTTTGAATCATGAATCCTTTTGGCAGTTTGATAACTATGGACCCCTTTTTAAGATAATATTTTTAAAGCCTCAAATAAAATACATAGAATTAGAAAGAAACATAATTATATTGGAAAAAGGATGTATTTTTTTTTCTTATTCAAATTTACACAGACTCTGGTTTATGAAACCAAGACTAAAAAGCTATTGATCACAAAATAGAAGATTTTGATTACATCAAACTAAAAAGTTTCTGTACAAACAATACTAATGCAAACAAGATTAGAAGGGAAGTAACAAATTGGGAAAATATTTTTAAAAGCAAAGGTTCTGACAAAGGTCTCATTTCCAAAATATATAGAGAACTGACCCTAATTTATAAGAAACCGAACCATTCTCCAATTGATAAATGGTCAAAGGATATGAACAGACAATTCTCAGATGAAGAAATTGAAACTATATCCACTCATATGAAAGAGTGTTCCAAATCACTATTGATCAGAGAAATGCAAATTAAGACAACTCTGAGATACCACTACCCACCTGTCAGATTGGCTAAGATGACAGGAACAAATAATGATGCATGTTGGAGGGGATGTGGGAAGACTGGGACACTAATACTTTGCTGGTGGAGTTGTGAAAAAATCCAGCCATTCTGGAGAGCAATTTGGAACTATGCCCAAAAAGTTATCAAACTGTGCATACCCTTTGACCCAGCAGTACTACTACTGGGCTTATATCCCAAAGAAATACTAAAGAGCGGAAAGAGACCTGTATGTGACAAAATGTTTTTAGCATCTCTTTTTGTTGTAGCTAGAAACTGGAAGAAGAATGGATGTCCATCAGTTGGAGAATGTTTGGGTAAATTATGGTATATGAAGGTTATGGAATATTATTGCTCTGTAAGAAATGATCAGCAGGAGGAATACAGAGAGGCTTGGAGAGACTTACATCAACTGATGCTGAGTGAAATGAGCAGAACCAGAAGATCACTGTACACTGCAACAACAATACTCTATGAGGATGTATTCTGATGGAAGTGGAAATCTTCAACATAAAGAAGAGCCATCTCACTCCCAGTTGATCAATGATGGACAGAGGTAGCTACACCCAGAGAAAAAACACTGGGAAGTGAATGTAAATTGTTAGCACTAATATCTGGCTGCCCAGGTTACACGTACCTTCGGAATCTAATGCTTATTGTGCAACAAGAAAATGGTATTTACACATATGTATTGTATCTAGGTTATATTGTAACACATGTAAAATATATGGGATTGCCTGTCATCGGGGGGATAGAGTGGAGGGAGGGGGGATAATTTGGAAAAATGAATACAAGGGATAATATTATAAAATATATATATATATATATATATATATATATATATATATATATAAAGGTGGTGGGTTGGGATAGGAAAAGACACTGTAATAAAATAACATTAAACAAGTGGAATTTTGCTCTGCTGATTATTTCTTACCTGCATGACTTTTTATTATCACTTAAACTCCCTGAGCCTCAGTTTCCTCATATGTTAAATGAGAGACTTGAGCTCCATGACCACTAGGAAACTACATTTCCAGTTCTAAAATTGTGATTACACAGCTGAAAATCTAGGAACATTGCCTCCTAATTTAAGATCTGTATTTGATCATTAATGAGTCATATATTTTCTCTTGGATTTCATATAGTTCATTTGTAGCAACATTAAGCTGACATGCTTGTCTGTGGGCTGACCCCATCCTTGTTGTGGTGACTGTTACAGGTGAGCCGCCCTCCTCCCGGTGACCATCCACTCCAGATCCTCTTTGTGGTTGATGGGGTGACGATATCAGAAGCCAAAATGGTGAAAGTTCTCGTTTCTTCCTTGAAGCCTGCAACACAGGTACCAAACCCTAAATAACAGGACATGTGTCTCCCTGGCTCAAGGATGGGAGAGTCTGGTTGTTCCCACAAGGGTGGGTCTGAGCCCTAGGGGTAGCATTAGAGGAGATGTTCTATAGAACTTGGGAGATGGTGAAGCACTGTGTAAATGTCAGATAATTCTCTTACTGCTACTATTATTACTCGTACTCTTACCCCTAGTTTTATTACTACTACTTCTACTATTACTCCTCTTCCTACTCCTAATGGTATCACTCCTACGATTACTACTATTACTCTTCCATCAACTACTACAATTACTCCCACTCTTATTACTGTTTCTATTCATACTATTCCTGTTCCTTCTAGTTCTCTTTCTCCTGCTACTAGTACTATCATTGCTCTTATTCCTATTAGTACTCCTTCTACTACCACTACTACTATTTCTACTACTACTTTTACTATTACTATTACTACTACTAGTGTAACTCCTATTCCTATTATTATTACTATTGCTATTACTACTTATTCTGCTACTATTATTCTTACTTCTATTACTTTTACTACTCATACTACTCCTACTTCTTCTACTCCTCCTCCTCCTCCTACCACTATTCCTTTCTCCCTACTATTACTATACTTATTACTACTACTACTATTATTGCTACTCTTACTTCTATTACTATTAGTACTCTCCTATGAGTACTGTTAAATTTTCTAGTGCCATGACCAATTTATTGCTTTTCTAGCAGCGGACAACTTAAACATTACAACACCAGAAAGTGTTTCAGTGAGATGGTACAGTGGATGGAAGGCAGAGGCTTCAAGGCAGGAAGACTTAGAGTTCTAATTTTCTAATTCGATTCTAATAATAATCTAGGAAGAAAATATCTGCATAAGCAAGATAATTACATACATATGTTTGCATACATTGGATTAAGCATATATTTTCACATATTTAACATGTAATAGCCGGGCATCTAAGAAAGGAGGTAGAAGGAAGGAGGGGGAAAGTTGGAACAGGAGGTTTCACAAGGGTCAGTGTTGAAAACTTGCCACTTCTTATGTTTTCTAAATAAAAAGGGTTCCTAAAAAAATTTTTAAAAGAAAACCTCCTCATACAGCCCTAGCAAAATCCTCATCTGATGAGCAGTTGCCTTGCTTACCTTCTCCATGGAGACCTCATTGTGTGATGTCCATTGTGACATGCTCTAGCTCATTGTGACATGCTCTAGCTCATTGTGACATGCCTGAGAACACCCAAGGTTTTCTGACTTAAAGGTGATGATCTCGCCACAACAACCCAGTTGGATCCTGAAAGCAAAGGGAGTAGGATGTGTGTATAGAAGAATGGATGAGTGGACAAATAGACTATTAGACTAGATACATAGATAACTGGTGATGGATGGATGGGATAGATAGTATAGACAAATAGATTGAATAGATACACTTGATGCATAGATAAAAATTTAATGATGGATAGATAAGTAAAAAGATAGATTTATAGTAGAAAAGTTTATAGGTAGAAAAGAGATTTATAGGAAGAAAAGCAATTTATAGGCAGAAAAGAGATTTATAGGTAGAAAAGCAATTCATAGGTAGAAAAGAGATTTATAGGAAGAAAAGAGATTTATAGGAAGAAAAGCAATTTATAAGTAGAAAAGAGATTTATAGTAATTAAAGCGATTTATAAGTAGAAAACAGATTATTAGATAAAAAAAGTGATTTTTAGGTAGAAAAGAGATTTATAGGTAGAAAAGGGGTGTATAGGCAGAAGAGAATAAATAGCTGCATTAAATATACATAGATAATGATTGAGTCAATGGAGGGTTAGGTAAATCAGTAAATAAATTACTGGAAAAAGAGATCCTTTCTGGCCCTCATCAGCATCATACCAAGTGCTCCTGTCAAAGATTGAGACTGCCTTCAGGTCAGTATTAAACTATTATATTTTATTCTTCAATATTATAGAAGCTAAAATGGTTGCTTTCTATCTGGCTTGGGAAATATTCGACTTCTCTTTCCTCCCCTCTTCCCACACCTGCAAAAAATTCCAGTTTGTGGATGGTTATTCCAGTAGATCAAATGGAAACATATCTTTCACTTATGCTGTAACATTTTACCTTGTCAGGCATCCTATAAGCCACTGCTAAAGCAGAGGAGATACTGAACCACTTGTGTCCAGATGCTGGTGATATTGAAGGCATGTCTTTGGACCTCAGTGATCTACAGAAAACGGGATTTAGCATGCTCATGAAGGTAAAGCAGCTATATAGAGATAATCTATCTTCAGCTTCCCTCCTGCAGTCAGTGTTAATAAGGGGTTCAAGGTAGGGACAGGTTGCTGACTAACCCTATATATACTAGAAGTACAAATAATCTGGGAAATAGAGAGCCTACCTTTTAAAACAAACAAACAATAAAAAGCAGATTCTTTGAGTTCACAAACTATTTTCTTTTTCGTCATCCTATGCCTGGTTCCCAGAAACAAGATGACTTGCTCATATTAGAGGTTTCATAAATGCTTGTTGAATTCAATTACATATAGATGAAAACCTTTTATAAAATTATTGGCAGCTGGCTGGTACAGTGGATAACACTGTTGGACCACACTTGAATCAGCACCTGATTTCAAACACCAGCTGTAGGATTCTGGGCAAGTCACTTAATCTGTGTTTGCCTCAATTTCCTCATCTGTAAAATGGGAATGGTACAATCATTGTTGCTCCACAGAGAATAAGCCTTTGAGAACTATTTGTCTTCAAGTAGAGTCACAGCATCGTGGATTTTGAGCTGGCAGGAATATTTCAGGGTTTCTGCTTCCATATTTTACAGAGAAAGTTACTGAGACTCAGGGTGGTTTAGTGTATTTAGTATATTGTCCCAGCGCATACAGATTGTAAAAGGCAGAAACAAGATTCAAACAGATCCTGTTTATACTATCATGTTAACTCTTAGGTGTTCATTACATATGTGTGTATGTGTGTGCATATATGTGTATGTATATTTCCATACTTCAATCTTTTAACCTATAGGTAAACATATTAACTCTTTAAAAAAATAAAAAAAGGTGATGGGATGGGGTATGGAAAAGACATTGTAATAAAGTAACATTAAACAAGTGGAATTTTGCTCTGCTGATTATTTCTTACCTGCATGACTTTTTATTATCACTTAAACTCCCTGAGCCTCAGTTTCCTCACATGTTAAATGAGAGAGTTGAGCTCCATGACCATTAGGAGACTACATTTCCAGTCCTAAAATTCTGATTCCACAGCTGAATATCTTTGAACATTATGTCCTACCATAAGATCTTTATTTGATCATTAATGAGTCATATATTAACCTGACATGCTTGTCTGAGGGCTGACCCCATCCTTGTTGTGGTGAATGTTACAGGTGAGCCGACCTCATCCCGGTGACCATCCACTCCAGATCCTCTTTGTGGTTGGTGGGGTAACGATATCGGAAGCCAAAATGGTGAAAGATCTTGTTTCTTCCCTGAAGCCTGGAAAACAGGTACTGAACCCTAAATAACAGGACATGCATCTCCCTGGCTCAAGGATGGGAGAGTCTGGCTGTTCCCACAAGGGTGGGTCTGAGCCTTAGGGGTAGCATCAGAGAAAACATGGTCTTTGGCGATGGTGAAGCACTGTGTAAATGTCAGATACTATTGTTACTACTACTATTATTACTCGTACTCCTACACCTATTATTATTACTACTACTTCTACTATTACTCCTCTTCCTACCCCTATTAGTATCACTCTTAAGATTACTACTATTACTCTTCCACCAACTACTACAATTACTCCCACTCTTATTACTGTTACTATTCATACTACTCCCATTCCTTCTAGTTCTCTTCCTCCTGCTACTACTACTATCATTGCTCTTATTCCTATTAATACTCCTTCTACTACCACTACTACTATTATTTGTAATACTACCTTTACTATTATTATTACTACTATTTCTACTACTACCTGTGTAACTCCTATTCCTAGTATTATTACTATTGCTATTACTACTTATTCAGCTACTATTATTCCTACTTCTATTACTTTTACTACTCATACTACTACTACTTCTTCTACTCCTCCTGCTCCTACCACTATTCCTTTCTCCCTACTATTACTATAATTACTACTACTACTACTACTATTGCTACTCTTACTTCTATTACTATTAGTACTCCTCCTATGAGTACTGTTAAATTTTCTATTGCCATGACCAATTTATTGCCCTTCTAGGAGCGGACAACTTAACCATTACAACACCAGAAAGGGTTTCAGTGATATGGTACAGTGGATAGAAGGCAGTGGCTTCAAGGCAGGAAGACTTAGAGTTCTAAATTTTCTTCCAACACTTACTGTTTTGACCTTAAATAAGTCATTCTACATCTGCCCTCAGTTTTCCCAATAGTAAAACGATGTTTACAAGAATCACTATTTCCTAAGTTGTTTTGAGGGTCAAATGACATAATGATTATAAAATAGTACAGTGCCTGACACATAGTACAAATGTTAGCAAGTTATTATTTTTTATTAATTTTTAATTATAACATTTTTTACAGTACATATGCATAGGTAATTTTTTTACATCATTATCCTTTGTACTCCTTTCTGTTCTGAATTATTCCCCTACTTCCCTCCATGCCCTCCAATAGAGGGCAGGCATTCCCATATATATTACATATCTCATAGTAAATGCTTGGTACAATATATATGTGCAAAACCGAATTTTATTGTTGTTGTTGTTGCAAAGGAAGAATTGTATTCAGAAGGTAAAAATAATCTGTGAAGGAAAACAAAAAACAAACAAATAAAAAAAATGCTCACAGTTTACATATCCCAGTATTCAGGTTCTGGGTGTAGCTGATTCTGTCCATCATTGCTCAATTGGAATTGGATTAGCTCTTCTCCATATTGAAGATACACACTTCCATTAGAATACATCCTCATACAGTATCATTGTTGAAGTGTATAAAGATCTCCTAGTTCTGCTCGTTTGACGCTGCATCAGTTGATGTAAGTCTCTCCAAGCCTCTTTGCGTTCCTCCTATTGGTCATTTCTTACAGAACAATAATATTCCATAACATTCTTATACCATAATTTACCCAACCATTCTCCAATTGATGGACATCCGTTCATTTTCCAGTTTCTAGTCAATACAAAAAGTGCTGCCACAAACATTTTGGCACATACAGGTCCTTTTCCCTTCTTTAGTATTTCCTTGGGATATAAGCCCAGTAGTAGCACTGCTGGGTCAACGGATTTGCAGATTTTGATAACTTTTTGGGCATAATTCCAGATTGCTCTTCAGAATGGTTGGATTCTTTCACAACTCCACCTACAATGCATCATTTTCCAAATTTTCTCACAACTGCTCCAACATTCACCATTATTTGTTCCTGTCATCTCAACAAATGTGACTAGTGTGTAGTGCTATTTCAGACTTGTGATTTGAAACTTGTGAGTGAAAATAGTTTGATTTCATCATCTGAAAATTGTCTGTTCATATCCTTTGACCACTTTTCAATTTTGGAATGGCTTGATTTCTTATAAATTAGGGTCAGTTCTCTGTATATTTTGGAGATGAGGCCTTTATCTGAACCTTTAACTGTAAAAATGTTTTCCCAATTTCTTACTTCCCTTCTAATCTTGTTGGCATTAGTTTTTCTTTTCTTTTTTTTTTTTTTAAAGCAGGAACTTTGTAATTTGATGTTATCAAAATTTTCTATTTAGTGATCAATAATGATCTCTAGTTCTTTTTTGGATACAAATTCCTTCCTCCTCCACAAGTCTGAGAGGTAGAGTATCCTATGATCCTCTAATTTATTTATGTTCTCGTTTCTGCCTAAATCATGGACCCATTTTGATCTTATCTTAGTATGTGGTGTTAAATGTGGTTCCATGCCTAGTTTATGCCCTACTAATTTCCAGTTTTTCCAGCACTTTTCATCAAATAATGAATTCTTATGCCAAAAGTTGGGATCTTTGGGTTTGTCAAACACTAGATTGCTATTTTTATTCACTATCTTGCCCTGTGAACCTATCCTTCTCCACTAAACAACTAGTCTATTTCTTAAGCAATACCAAATGATTTTGGTGACAGTTGCTTTATAATATAGTTCTAGATCAAATACAGCTAGACAGCTAGACCACTTTCATTTTTTTTTTCATTCCTTCCCTTGAAATTCTCGAACTTTTGTTGTTCCATATGAATTCTGTTATTTTTTTCTAGGTCTTTAAAAAAGTTCCTTGGGAGTCAGATTGGTGTAGTACTAAATAAATAGATGAGTTTAGGGCGTATTTTCATCTTCATTATATTCTCTCGGCCTATCCAAAAGCACTGAATGCCTTTCTAATGAAATCTGACTTCCTTTTTGTAGCAAGTGTTTCCTAATTTTGCTCATATAATTCCTGACTTTCCTTTGTTAGATATATTCCCAAATATTTTATACTATCGACAGTTATTTTGAATGGAGTTTCTCTTTGTATCTCTTGCTGTTGGATTGTGTTGGTATTGTATAAAAATGCTGAGGATTTCTGTGGATTTATTTTGTATCCTGCAATTTTGCTAAAGTTCTAAATTATTTCTAATAGCTTTTTAGCAGAGTCTTTGGGGTTCTCCAAGTATATGTATATATAAGTATATATATATATATCTCTAAGTCTTCTGCAAAGAGTGATCGTTTGATTTCCTCATTTACTACTCTTAATTCCTTGAATCTCTTTCTCGGCTCTTTTTGCCGAGGCTAGCGTTTCTAATACTATATTGAATAGTAATGGTGATAGTGGGAAACCTTGTTTCACTCCTTATCTTACAGGGAAAGATTCCATAAGATATTTACTGACGGTTTTAAATATATGTTCCTTATGATTTTAAGGAGTGGTCCATTTATTCCTATACTCTCAAGCGTTTTTTGTAGGAATGGATGTTGGGTTTTATCAAATGCTTTTTCTGCCTCTATTGAGATGATCATGTTTTTTATTTATTTGATTATTAATGTGGACAATTATACTAATAGTTTTCCTAATATTGAACCAACCCTGCATTCCTGGTATAAATCCTCCTTGATCATAGTGTAATATCCTGGGAAGATTTCCTGAAGCCTTTTTGCTAATATCTTATTTAAATTTTAACATCAATATTCATCAAGGAAATTGGTCTATAGTTTTCTTTCTCAGTTTTCAATCTACCTGGTTTTAGGTATCAGTACCATATCTGGATCATAAAAGGAATTTGGTAGGATTCCTTCAATCCCTTTTTTTAAAAAAATAGTTTATATATCATTAAACTTAGTTTTTCTTTAAATGTTTGGTTGAATTAACATGTCAATCCATCTTTTCCAGGGGATTTTTTCTTAGGGAGTTGGTTAATAGCTTGTTCTCTTACTTTTTATGAAATGGGACTATTTAGACTACTTACTTCTTCCTCTGTTAATCTGGACAAGCTATATTTTTGAAGGTATTCTTCCATTTCTTTTAAGTTATCGAATTAATTGGCATAAAGTTGAGCAAAGTAGCTCCTAACTATTGTTCTAATTTCCTCTTCATTAGTTGTGAGTTCTCCCTTTTCATTTTCAAGACTAAGAATTTGCTTTTTCTCTTTCCTTTTTTTAAATCAGATTTACTAAGGGTTTGCCTATTTTATTGTTTTTTTCATAGAACCAACTCTTACTTTTAAGTAATAATTTTGTTTTTTTTTTACATTCAATTTTATTAATCTCACCTTTTATTTTTAGTATTTCAAGTTGTGTTTGTCTAGGGGTTTTTAATTTGTTCCTTTTCTAGCAATTTTACTTGTAAGCCCAATTCATTGACCCTCTCTTTCTCTATTTTATGCAAGTAGGCCTCTAGAGATATAAAATTTCCCCTTATTACTGCTTTGGCTGTATCCCACACATTTTGGTATGATGTCTCATGATTGTCATTTTCTTGGGTGAAGTTATTAATTATGTCTTTGATTTGCTGTTTTACCTAGGCATTCTTTAGTATAATGTTATTTAGTTTCCAATTATTTTTTGGTCTATTTTCTCCTGGCTTTTTATTAAATGTAATTTTCATTGCATTGTGGTCTGAAAAGGATGAATTTACTATTTCTGTCTTAATGCATTTGATTTTGAGGTTTTTCTGTCCTAGGATGTGATCGATTTTTGTATAGGTTCCATGAACTGCTGAGAAGAAAATGTACTCCTTTCTGTCTCCATTTAGCTTTCGGCGAAGATGTATCATATCAAACTTTTCTAGTATTCTATTTGCCTCTTTGACTTATTTATTTTGTGGCTTGATTTACTTAATTCTGAGAGTGCAAGGTTGAAATCTCCAACTATTTTAGTTTTGCTGTCTACTTCTTTTTGCCACTCTCTTAATTTCTCTTTTAAGAATTTAGATGCTGTCCCACTTGGTATGTGTATAGGTTTAATATTGATACTGCTTCATTATCTATGCTACCCTTTAGCAGGATATAATGCCCTTTCTTATCTCTGTTAATTAGGTCAATTTTGGTTTTTGCTCCATCTGAGATGAGCATGTGTACCCCTGCTTTTTTGGCTTCACCTGAAGCATAGTAGATTCTGCTCCATTCTTTTACTTTTATTTTGAATGTATCACGTGTTTTTAGGTGTGTTTTCTGCAAAAATATATATAGTAGGATTCTGGCATTTAATCCAGTCTGCTAAAATTGCTTCCTCATTATGAGGAAATTTACACCATTCACATTTATGTTTAGAATGACTAATTCTCCATTGCTTGCCATCTTGTTGACCTCTGCTTATGCTTTTCTCCTTTCCTTCCCTCTTTCCTCCCTTCATGGGAGGTTGGGAACATCATCAGTCATCTGTCTTCCCACTAATCAGACCCTTTACAGAAAAGATTATAGAGAACAAAAAGGAAAGGAAAAAGAGGGGAGAAAGGGAGAAAAGAGAAAGTCATATCTTTATCAGTCAACAGCAGATTTTCATCAACAATTTCCTTGGGTACAATTCTAGGACACCAGGCCATCAGTTTCCTTGAGAGTAGTGGGATGGAGTCCCTATGCCTATGATGAGAGAAAGCCTGCAGGTCGATTTAATGAGAAGACTATTGGACTGAGAGGTCCATGACCTGAATCTAAGTCATCATTTCATTTCTTCTATTTTCCTTATTTAGAAAATGTAGTTGGATAAGGAGGAAGAAAGGGCTGCTTCTCTGTAGAGAAGTGAGAAAGGGGGGAATTCTCAGCCTCACGGGGAACAGACCCAAGCCCATCTTGGCTTGGACAGCCTAAAGAGCCTCTTGTATTGTGTCCTATGTAACAGAAGGTCTCAATTCCATGGAATGGGAAGGTTTCAAGAGTTAGAATTACTTAACCCCAATCATACTGCTCCTAAACAACATGGTGCTCATAAAGCTTCCATTAAATTTCAATCTCCCTTTCCCTTCCCAATAAGATACCTTCATATATACTTTAGGGCCAGCATTTTCAAAACCTAAAGCTGATGTGTTTTGACTATTTGGGTGAATTATTTGGCCATTGTCGCTGAATATAGTGTGTGTGTGTGTGTGTGTGTGTGTGTGTGTGTGTGTGTGTGTGTGTAATCATGTGTGAGTACATATCTGTATATTCCATATAAAAACTCATACTATACCACAGTCTCTGAGGGCCTTGTTGATAGTGAGATTATGTAAACTACAAATGGAGAAGTGTTTTCCTTGAGTTCGAACTTTATATTATTCATAGAAGGATTTGTCCTTCTTTTGTTGTATTTAAGATTTTTTTTTTCTGCCTCAAAAAGAGCAAGGATGACACCATATTGATTTTAAAAAGGCATTTCCTCTTTGGAAAGGAAGTAAGATAACCAACTATTGTAGAGACCATGCTTTCCTCTGGAATCTATCTTACATAAAACCCAAGGTTTATGGCCTAAATAATCAATGTTACTTTCATAATATATTTTTACTTTGAAAGACCAATTTTTTTTTAAGGGTAAGGCCTATATTTAAACCAGAATGAGTAGATGTTGCCAAGTATGCTTAGATTGTACTTCTAGTTAGATTTTTTCTTCTCTGACCCAAATTAGAATTCTTTCACTTTTTTTAATAAGTTTTATTGTCATTTACATTTTTTATATCACATCTTCTAATAATAATAATAATAAATTAATGAAATTACATTTATTTAATGTTTGAAAGTTTGCAGAAATATTTCATCTGATGTAGTAATACAAGGTGGGAATTTTTGTCTCCATTTTATAGATGAGGAAACTAAGGATGGCAGCTTTGTTCACTGTCACTTGTGGTTCATCCTTTATTTCTAAAGAGGACTAACAACATTCAGCCTCAAGGTCACAATAATTGACATTTATATGGCACTTTTGTTGTTTAGTTGTGACGACATTTGGGGTTTTCTTGACAAAGACACTGGCTACCACTGCCCTCTGACCCTAGATTTAGAGCTGTCCAACTCCATTTTACACAGCCAATGCAGAAGATCTGGTATTTGAATCCACAGGCCCCAGCTCCAAAGCCAGACCTTCCCAGTGTACCAGACTTCCTCCATTCTACGTAGACAAGCCTAAAGCAAAGATCATCTTTCACCCAATGCTTGCTTGGTTCTGGAAGGCCCCTTGTACCAGGAATGGGGACCCAGATCAGAGGAAGGTTTGAGTTAGGAGGTGGAGCAGCCAGAGCCTCAGGACCCCACACTTGAAAATGGAGCAGCTATTCATCTTTGGAGCGAGAGAGTGGTATTAGAAGGAGGGAGCAATTCTAACTGAAAGCAAAATAACTTTCTGTCCAAATTCTCCGCAGTAGAGTTGCTGTCCACAGTAGTAGAGAACAAAAACCAAGTGTACAGGTTCTGAGGGAAGGTTGAAGAGTGATGAGCACAGATTCTGAGGATCCAAGTTGGGAGGGAGGATGAGGAGTGATGAGCACAGATTCTGAGGGTCCAAGTTGGGAAGGATGATGAGCAGTGATGAGCACAGATTCTGAGGAACCAAGTTTAGAGTGATAATGAGGAGTGATGAGCACAGATTCTGAGTATCCAAGTTCAGAGTGATGATGAGGAGTGATGAGCACACATTCTGAGGGTCCAGGTTCAGAGTGATGATGAGGAGTGATGAGCACAGATTCTGAGGGTCCAAGTTCAGAGTGATGATGAGGAATGATGAGCATAGATTCTGAGGGTCCAAGTTGGGAGGGATGACGAGGAGTGATGAGCACACATTCTGAGATGGAGCATAAGGTAGCCACCATCTTGCTGCCCCAAGCCATGAACCTCAGAAAATCTTAAATTAGATTGCATTCCATTCTTGAAACTTGGAAATGGGGTTTGTCTGCCCCAAAACCTGAGTCAATTAAAAGGAGATAACCCTTGCCCTTTGTGTTTCTTTCACCATGGCTGAGGCAGGAGAGGACTTTCCCTCCCTAATTATATGTGGTGTTTCCCCACCCCCTCCTCTTCTTAGGTATTGTGCTTTCCAGGGGACTCCTGAGCCCACTTAACATTACAGAGCTGTTATTTGCAATGGATCTACTTCATCCTGACATTGGCAACTGAGCCAGTTCCATCGGCTAAGAAGATAAGACTTAGCCATCTGCAAAGACCCTCTCTCTTGACACCAGTAGAGATATGTTTCCTAAACTCTACCCTGTTACTAATTGTGGGAATAATTGAATCCTGCCTTAAGGCCCTGGATAATGGGGAGGGGGGTGGGGGAGAAGGAGAGAGATTGCTGTTGTGGAATTTTGATCTATACTCTGGAGTTTATTGTACTGGTGGTGGGAAGGGGAGAGATGATGTTGCTGAGTTTGATGTGGTTTAAAAAAAAAAAAAAAAAGTTTTTTTTCTGTTTCCAAAAGTGTCAAGTTGTCATTCTTTCAGCTCCCACATGATTAGTGATCTTTCCCAATTTCATCTGGGCTATCTGGTGATTAGGTTTGCCAGCTCGTTAATCATAAAGAAATACTTGTTGGCAAACTTATTGGATAAATTACATTGTCCCTTATTTGCAGCTAGCCCATACTGCTGATGGGTAAAGCTGGCTATCCTATCTGGGTTTGGGAATAAGAGAGGGAGGCAGATTTGTTCTTCTTTGAGATTGTGAAACAATTGTAACCAGGACCTTTGCCGTCAGAAGCTGGGGACCGTCTGAAAGTCTGGGAGCAAAGAGCTATTGGGGGTTAACAAGCAGCAGGGCTGTTGTGTTCTAGCAAGAGAAGTCCCAGAGAAGCTAGGAACTGGCCCTGCTGAAGTCTTTTGGATCTTCCTGGAGGAGCAGAGCAGCCATTCCACACCTGGAGGGCAATTCAGAATGACAAGGGACTGACTGGCTTAGAGATTTGCATCCAGGTGCTTCTCCTCAGCTCCAGGGGAAGGCTGAGCCAGAAAATAATTGGTGTCCCCACAGGCTTGTGCTGGATCTGCCCATTCCCCCTTTGAAGTTTCTTCTGCCTGACTTGTGCTCATTATAATCTATATGACTGAAATGTAAAACTTCTGTTTCTGAAAATCTAACTTTTCTTCAGAAGGTGGGAACCTAAATCCCCTGGATGAAGAAGGGGGATAGTAAGAGTTCTGGAAAAGCAAATGGGTGCTTTGGAGCCTTCAAGATTGGAGATGGGAAAACCCCGTCTGATTTGATTCCATAGATAGTGGCAAACTTCAGGTTAGCCACAAAAAATGTTTGCACTGATTGATAAAGCTGGAACAATACCTCTTGTGAATTGATGTATAGGCCCTGGCAATGAAATGAAACCAAACTAACTCCCAAGCAGGATGCAGCCTTAATTGGATGAAGGGCCCCAGAAGGCCCTGAACAAGCCAGTCAAGCCAGCTTCCAGAGCTAGTCCTTAGCTTGGGCTTGGGAATCCTCCCAGGGGGTGGAAGAGAAGGAGGACTGGATTGGTCCCTGACAGCACCTTCTCATCCTCCATCTTGGGCTTTCCAATTCTGGGCTTGGGCTTGGAGGGTCTCATCTACAGAAAACCACCTCCTTGAAGGCAAGAACTGTTGGAGTTTTTCCATGGTAGCTCTGCCATTTTTCCACTTTGAATCACTTCCAATTTACCAATATTTCTTAAGGAAACAAGCATTTATTAAACTCCTATGTACCAAGTACTGTGCTAAGCACTTTACACGTATTCTCTCCTTAACAACACTGAGAGGTAGGTGCTATTATCCACACATTCAATTAAAGAAACTGAGGCAACAGGTCAGCAAAATAGAGGCTAGATTGAAACAGATCTTGTCTTGTACACACAACCCTGGCCTTATTAACAAGGGGATTCTAGATCTGCAGTGTTCAATGGGGTGTTCTGCAAATTCTACATGATGAAAGGTACCTGATGAAGCTGTCTGGGTTGTTAACCGTGGCCCTAGCTCCTGCTTTTCAGCCAAACCCTAGGCTCTATCCCAAGAGCAATATGTGGGCTTAGGTCCCTTTCCCGCTGGCTGCTTCTACTCATGTCCCCAGTTTCTGGTCCCTGTGACTTTTGTGACCATATCATTCATCTGGTAGCCCACCTCATCCATCTTCCTTAGACTACTCAATCAGCAAAGCACAACTAAAGAAGGAGCAAACATATATTACATACTTACTAGGGGTCATATATTACACTAGACCCTGGAGAAATAAAGATAAAAACAAAATGGTCTTGCCCTCAACGGTTATATTCTATTGCGGAAAATGATGTCTACAAAAAGAACTAGGAAGAAAATCTATGCATAACTAAGATAATTGGATGAATATTTTTACATACATTGGATTAAGCATATATTTTCACATATTTAACATGTAATTACCTGTCATCTAGGGGAAGAGGGGGAAGGAAGGAGGGGAAAAGTTGGAAGAGAAGGTTTTGCAAGGGTCAGTGTTAAAAACTTACCCCTTCATATGTTTTGTAAATAAAAAGCTTTCCTAAAACAATTTTTTAAAAGAAAAAACTCCACATACAGGCTGAGCACTATCCTCATCTGATGAGCATTTGCTTTGCTTAGCTTCTCCATGGAGACCTCATTGTGTCACGCCCATTGTGACACGCCTGAGAACACCCAAGGTTTTCTGACTTAAAGGTGATGTTCTCTCCCCAATAACCCAGCTGGATCCTGACAGTAAAGGGCAAAGGAAGTGTGAATAGAAGGATGGATGAGTAGACAAATAGACTAATAGATTAGATACATAGATAACTGGTGATAGATGGATGGGATAGAAAGGATAAACAAAAAAATCAAATGGATACACTTGATGCATAGTTAAATAGATAATGATGGGTAGATAAGTGAAAAGATAGATTTATAGTAGAAAAGTTTATAGGTAGAAAAGATATTTATAGGAAGAAAAGCGATTTATAGTTAGAAAAGAGATTTATATGATAAAAAGCGATACATAATTAGAAAAGATATATATATATATATATGTATATATATATATATATATATGTAAAAAAAAGTGATTTAGAAGAAGAAAAGAGATTTATAAGTAGAAAAGAGGTTTATAGGCAGAAGAGAATGAGTAGCTGCATTAAATTATACATAGATAATGAATGAGTCAATGGAGGGTTAGGTAAATCAGTAAATAAATTACTGGATAGAGAGATCCATTCAGGCCCTCATCAGCATGATACCAAGGGCTGCTGTCAAAGATTGAGACTACCTTCACGTCAGTATTAAACTATTATATTTTATCCTTCAAGATTATAGAAGCTAAAATGGTTGCTTTCTATCTGTCTTGGGAAATTGTTGACTTCTCTTTCCTCCCCTCTTCCCCTAACTCCCCAAAAATTTTTAATTTGTGGATGGTTATTCCAGTACATCATTTGGACACATATCTTTCACTCATGCTGTAACATTTTACCTTTTCAGGCATCCTATAAGCCACTGCTGAAGCAGAGGAGATACTGAACCAGTTGTGACCAGATGCTGGCGATATTCAAGGCATCTTCAGGCCTTGGGATCTACTTAAAACGGGATTTAACATGTTCTTGAAGGTAAAGCATCTACATAGAGATAATCTACCTGCAGCTTCCCTCCAGCAGTCAGTGTTAATAGGAGATCAAGGTAGGACCACGTTGCTGACTAGCCCTATATATACTAGAAGTACAAATAATCTGGGAAATAGAGAGCCTACACTTAAAAACAAACAAACAAACAAAAGTAAATTATTTTAGTTTGGAAACTATTTTCTTTTTTCCTCATCCTATGCCTGGTTCCCAGAAAAAAGATAACTTGCTCATATTAGAGGTTTCATAAATGCTTGTTGAATTCAATTACATATAGATTAAGAGTTTTTCTAAAATTATTGGCAGCTGGCTGGGTCAGTGGATAACACTGTTGGACCTCCCTTGAATCAGCAAGTGATTTCAAACACCAGCTGTAGGACTCTGGGCAAGTCACTTAATCTGTGTTTGCCTCAATTTCCTCCTCTATAAAATGGGAATGATACAATCATGTTGGCTCCACAGAGAATAAGCCTCTGAGAACTATTTGTTTTCAAGTAGAGTCACAGCATCATGGATTTTGACCTGGTAGGAATATTTCAGGGTTTCTACTTCCATATTTTACAGAGAAAGTCACTGAGACTCAAGGAGGTTTAGTAGAGTTAATATATTGTTCAAGTGCATACAAGTTATAAATGGAAGAGACAAGATTCAAACAGATCTTGTTAATACTATCATGTTACCTCTAAGTGTTCATTATATATGTGTGTATGTTTGTGCATATATGTGCGTGTATATTTCCATACTCCAATCTTCTAACCTATAGCTAAATATACTAACTCTTAAAAAAAAAAAAAAAAGAAGTGGTGGGATGGGGTAGGGAAAAGACACTTGTAATAAAGTAACATTAAACAAGTGGTATTTTGCTCTGCTGTTTATTTCTTACCTTCATGACTTTTTATTATCACTTTAAACTCCCTGAGCCTCAGTTTCCTCACATGTTAAATGAGAGACTTGAGCTCCATGACCACTAGGAAACTACATTTCCAGTTCTAAAATTGTGATTCCACAGCTGAAAATCTAGGAACATTGCCTCCTAATGTAAGATCTGTATTTGATCATTAATGAGTCACATATATTCTCTTGGATTTTATATAGTTCATTTGTAGCAACATTAACCTGGCATTCTTGTCTGAGGGCTGACCCCGTCCTTGTTGTGGTGACTTTTACAAATGAGCTGCCCTCATCCCTGTGATCATCCACTCCAGATCCTCTTTGTGGTTGGTGGGGTGACAATATCAGAAGCCAAAATGTTGAAAGGTCTCGTTTCTTCCCTGAAGCCTGGAACACAGGTACCAAACCTGAAATACCAGGACATGCGTCTCCGTGGCCCAATGATGGGAGCCAAAGATGGCTGTTCCCACAAGGGTGGGTCTGAGCCTTAGTGGTGGCATCAGAGGAGATGATCTATAGAACTTGAGAGATTGTGAAGCACTGTGTAAATGTCAGATACTACTCTTACTACTACTATTATTATTCATACTCTTACCCCTATTATTATTAATAATACTTCTACTATTAATCCTCTTCCTACTCCTATTAGTATTACTCCTACAATTACTACTATCACTCTTTCCCCAACTACTACAATTACTCCCACACTTATTACTGTTATTATTCCTTCTAGATCTCTTCCTCCTGCTACTAGTACTATCATTGCTCCTATTCCTATTAATACTCCTTTTACTACCACTACTATTATTTCTACTACCACTTTTACTATTACTATTACTACTACAACTCCTACTCCTACTACTAGTGTAACTCCCATTCCTATTATTATTACTATTGCTATTACTGCTTCTTCTACTACTATTATTCCTGCTGCTATCATTATTAGTACTACTACCATTACTTTTATCATTACTACTCTTCCTACTACTTTTATCACTATTATTATTCCTCCTCCTATTACTGTTACTACTCAGACTACTCCTATTTCTTCTACTCCTCCACCACCTACTACTACCACTACTCCTTTCTCACTACTATTACTATAATTACTAATATTACTACTACTACTACTACTACTACTACTACTACTACTACTACTACTACTACTACTACTAGTACTAGTACTACTTCTACTACTACTACTACTATTACTACTACTACTATTGCTACTCTTACTTCTATTAGTATTATTACTCCTACTATGAGTACTGTTAAGTTTTCCTAGTCCCATGACCAATTTCTTGCCCTTCTAGGAGCAGACAACTTAACCATTACAACACCAGAAAAGGTGAAAGTGAGATGGTACAGCTGATAGAGGGCAGGGGCTTCAAGGCAGGAAGACTTAGAGTCTAATTTACCTTCCAAAACTTACTATATGTTTGAAATTAAATAAGTCATTTTACATCTGCCCCCAGTTTTCTGAATAGTGAAACATTGTTTACAATAATCCCTATTGCCTAAGTTGTTGTGAGAGTCAAATGATATAATTTTAAAATAGTACAAATGCCAGCAAGTTATTTTTATTTTTTATTGATTTTTAATTATAGCATTTTTTTTGAAAGTACATATGCATAGGTAATTTTTCTTTACAACATTATCCCTTCTACTCCTTTCTGTTCTGAATTGTTCCCCTACTTCCCTCCATGCCCTCCAATAGAGGGCAGGCATTCCCATACATATTAAATATCTTATAGTATATTCTTGGTACAATATATATGTGCAGAACCAAGTTTTATTGTTGTTGTTATTGCAAAGGAAGAATTGTATTCAGAAGGTAAAATTAATCTGTGAAGAAAAATAAAAAAAAAAACAAACAAAAAAATGCTCACAGTTTACATATCCCAGTGTTCAGGTTCTGGGTGTAGCTGATTCTGTCCATCATTGCTGAATTGGAATTGGATTAGCTCCTCTCCATATTGAAGATACACACTTCCATTAGAATACATCCTCATACAGTATCATTGTTGAAGTGTATAAAGATCTCCTAGTTCTGCTCGTTTGACTCTGCATCAGTTGATGTAAGTCTCTCCAAGCCTCTCTGTTTTCCACCTGTTGGTCATTTCTTAGAGAACAATAATATTCCATAATATTCTTACACCATAATTTACCCAACCATTCTCCAATTGATGGGCATCCGTTCATTTTCCAGTTTCTAGCCACTACAAAAAGTGCTGCCACAAACATTTTGGCACATACAGGTCCTTTTCCCTTCTTTAGTATTTCCTAGGGATATAAGCCCAGTAGTAGAACTGTTGGGTCAATGGATTTGCAGATTTTGTTAACTTTTGGGGCATAATTCCAGATTGCTCTCCAGAATGGTTGGATTCTTTCACAACTCCACCAACAATGCATCATTTTCCCAATTTTCTCACAGCCCCTCCAACATTCCTCATTAATTTTTCCTGTCATCTTAATGAATGTGACAGGTGTGTAGTGGTATCTCACACTTGTGATTTGGAACTTGTGAATGGAAATAGTTTTAATTTCATCATCTGAAAATTGTTCATATCCTTTGACCACTTTTCAATTTGAGAATGGCTTGATTACTTATAAATTAGCGTCAATTCTCTTTATATCTTGGAGATGTGGCCTTTATCAGAACCTTTAACTGTAAAAATGTTTTCCCAATTTGTTACTTCCCTTCTAATCTGGTTTGCATTAATTTCCCCCCCTTGGGGAAACTTTTTAATTTGATGTAATCTAAATTTTCTATTTTGTGATCAATAATGATCTCTTGGTTTCCTTTGGTCACATAATCCTTCCTCCTCCACAAGTCTGAGAGGAACTATCCTATGTTCCTCTAATTTATTTATGATCTCGTTCTATATGCCTAAATCATGGACCCATTTTGATCTTATCTTAGTATATGGTGTTAAGTGTGGGTCCATGCCTAGTTTCTGCCTTACTAATTTCCAGTTTTTCCAGCAGTTTTTGTCAAATAATGAATTCTTATGCCAAAAGTTGGGATCTTTGGGTTTGTCAAACACTAGATTGCTATTCTGATTCACTATCTTGCCCTGTGAAAGTATCCTACTCCACTGAACAACTAGTCTATTTCTTAAGCAATACCAAATGGTTTTGGTGACTGTTGCTTTATAATATAGTTCTAGATCAGGTACAGCTAGACAGTTAGACCATCTTCATTTTTTTTTCATTCCTTCCCTTGAAATTCTTGAACTTTTTTTGTTCCATATGAATTCTGTTGTTATTTTATCTAGGTCTTTAAAAAAAGTTCCTTGGGAGTCAGATTGGTATAGCACTAAATAAATAGATTAGTTTAGGGAGTATTTTCATCATCATTATATTCTCTCGGCCTATCCAAAAGCACTGAATGTCTTTCTAATTATTTAAATCTGACTTCCTTTTTGTGGCAAGTGTTTCCTAATTTTGCTCATATAATTCCTAACTTTCCTTTGTTAGATATATTCCCAAATATTTTATACTATCAACAGTTATTTTGAATGGAATTTCTCTTTGTATCTCTTGCTTTTGGATTGTGTTGTTAATGTATAAAAATGCTGAGGATTTATGTGGATCTATTTTATATCCTGCAATTTTGCTAGAGTTCTGTATTATTTCTAATAGCTTTGGGGTTCTCTAAGTATACCATTATGTCACCTGCAAAGAGTGATAGTTTGATTTCTTCATTTCCTACTCTAATTCCTTGAATCTCTTTCTCAGCACTTTTTGCCAAGGCTAGCATTTCTAGTACCATATTGAATAATAATGGTGATAGTGGGAAACCTTGTTTCACTCCTTATCTTACAGGGAAAGGTTCCATAAGATATTTACTGACGGTTTTAAATATATGTTCCTTATTATTTCAAGGAATAGTCCATTTATTCATATACTCTCAAGTGTTTTTTGTAGGAATGGATGTAGGATTTTATCAAATGCTTTTTCTGCATCTATTGAGATGATCATGTGTTTTTATTAATCTGATTATTAATATGGACAATTATACTAATATTTTTCCTAATATTAAACCAACTCAGCAATCCTGGTATAAATCCTGCTTGATCATAATGTATTATTCTGGGGATGATTATCTGAAGTATTTTTGCTAATATCTTATTTATGATTTTAGCATCAATATTCAAGAAGGAAATTGGTCTTTAGTTTTCTTTCTCAGCTTACAATCTACTTGGTTTTAGGTATCAGTACCATGTCTGGGGCTTAAAAGGATTTTGGTAGGCCTCCTTCAATTCCCTTTTTTTTTTCAAATTTTTTATATAGTATTACAGTTAGTTGTTCTTTAAATGTTTGGTAGAATTCACATGTCAATCCATCTCTTCCTGAGGATTTTTGCTTAGGATTTTGGTTAATAAGTTGTTCTATTTCTTTTTCTGAAATGGGACTATTTAGACTTTTTACTTCTTACACTGTTAATCTGTGCAAGCTATATTTCCTCCACAAGTCTGAGAGGTAAACAATCCTATGTTCCTCTAATTCATTTATGATCTCATTCTTTATTCCTAAATCATGGACCCATTTTGATCTTTTCTCAGTAATTGGTGTTAAGTGTGGGTCCATGCCTAGTTTCTGCCACACTAATTTCCAGTTTTCCCAGCAGTTTCTGTCAAATTATGAATTCCTATTCCAAAATTTGGGATCTTTGGGTTTGTCAAAAACTAGATAGCTATTTTTATTCAATATCTTGCCCTGTGAAGCTAACCTATTCCACTGATCAACTTGTCTATTTCTTAGCCAACACCCAATGGTTTTGGTGACTGCTGCTTTATACTGTAGTTTAGATCAGGTACAGCTAAGCTACCTTCATTTGATTTTTTTTTTCATTACTTCCCTTGCAATTATCGATTTTTTGTTCTTTCCTATGAATGTTGTTATTTTTTCTAGGTCATTAAAATAGTTTCTGATTGGTGTAGCACTAAATAAATAGATTAATTTAGAGAGTATTGTCATCTTGATAATATTCGCTCTGCTTATCCAAGAGCACTGAATGTCTTTCCAAATTTCCAAATCTGACTTAATTTTTGTGGCAAGTGTTTTGTAATTTTTCTCATATAATTCCTGACTATTCTTTGGTAGATGGATTCCCAAATACTTTATCCTCTCAACATTTGTTTGGAGTGGAATTTCTCTTTGTATCTCTTGCTGATGGATTGTGTTGGTAATGTATAAAAATGCTGCGGATTTAGGTGGATTTATTTTGTATCTTGAAACTTTGCTAAAGTTCTGAATTTATTCTAAGAGCTTTTTAGCAGAGTCTTTGGGGTTCTCTAAGTATACCAACATGTCATCTGCAAAGAGTGATAGTTTGATTTCCTCTTTACCTACTCTAATTCCTTGAATCTCTCTGGGGTCTTATTGCCCAGGCTAGCATTTCTAATACAATATTGAATAGTAATGGTGATAGTGAGCAACCATTGTTTCACTCCTTATCTTACTGCGAAAGGTTCCAGTGTATCACCATTACATATGATGTTTACTGACACTTTTAAATATTTAATCATTATTTTAAGGAATAGTCCATTTATTCCTATACTCTCAAGCGTTTTTAGTAGGAATGGATGTTGGATTTTATGAAATGGTTTTCTTCATCTATTGAAATGATCATATGGTTTCAGTTAATTTGGTTATTGATATAGTTGACTATACAAATAGTTTTCCTAATAATTGAACCAGCCCTTCATTCCTGGTATAAATCCCACTTGGCCATGGTTTATTATCCTGGGGATGGTTTTCTGTAGTCTTTTTGATAATATTTTATTTAAGATTTTATCATCATTAGGGAGATTGGTCTATAATTTTGTTTCTCTGTTTTCAGCCTACCAGGTTTAGGTATCAGTACCATGTCTGTGTCATAAAAGGAATTTGGTAGGACTCCTTCAATCCCTATTTTTTCAAAGAGTTTATACAGTATTGGAGTTAGTTGTTCTTTAAATTTTGGTAGAATGCACATGTAAATCCATCTAGTCCTGGGGATTGTTTTTTCTTAGTAGTTGGTTAATAGCTTCTTCTATTGCTGTTTCTGAAATGGGACTATTTAGACTATTTACTTCTTCCTCTGTTAATCTGGGCAAGCTTATTTTTGAAGGTATTCTTCCATTTCATTTAAGTTATCGAATTTATTGCTGTAAAGTTGGGCCAATAAGCTCGTAAATATTGTTCTAATTTCCTCTTCATTAGTGGTGAGTTCTCCCTTTTCGTTTTTAAGACTAACAATTTTTGTTTCAAATATAGACAACTACAGGCACACAATAGTAGACAGAGTCTAAAGTCAAGTCCTGTCTTCTTTTTAATATCCTTTCTTTCTTAACTTTTTTGGATCATGGACTTTTTTGACAGTCTGGTGACTGCCTCTTCTAGGAATAGTCACTTTTAAATGCTTAAAATAAAGGACCAGGATAACAAGGGAATCAGTCTTACTGAAATACAGTTTTAAAATATGTTTTTTTCTCAATAGCATTTTATTTTTTTCCAAATACAGATAAAGATAGTTTTCGACATTCATTATTACAATTCGTTTTGAAAATCAACCTGATATATCCCAGGTTGAGAACCTCTGCACTAGGCACTTGGAATTTTCACCTCTCTACCTCTCTCCGATCCTGGAAATGTCTCCAATCTTTATGAGGTCACTCTGTTGGTCCCCTCTTTCCAACCTGAGGTTGCTCTGAGTTCCTTGGGAAACTGAAGGAGGGATAGACCTGGCTGATTCTCCCCAGGCCTACTCCTTGGTTGCTTGAGCTGTGGTTCTGTGAGGAACCCATACAGAACTCTCAGACTCCACCTTGGAGCTGGTGAAGAACCAGTTCTCATTCTATGGGCAATGCCAGAGGCACTTGTTGCTTCTCTGTTGCCAATTACTTCTTTAAAAGCCTGGCTGTATTTATTAATACAGACAGAATAATTTCTCATAGATCCACAGAATGCATTCCCTGGGATGTAAGGCACACACAGACACACAAAGGGAGGCTTTGCATCCCACAGCACCAAGCCTCCTGGAAGGCTCTAAATCTTACCCATGCTCACTGAGCAGAGAAGGAGCTCCCCGGTTGCCTTAATTGGCTGAAGGGCCCCAGAAGGCCCTGGACAAGCCAGTCAAGCCAGCTTCCAGAGCTAGTCCTTACCTTGGCCTTGGGAATCCTCCCAGGGTGTGGAAGAGAAGGAGGTCTAGATTGCTCTCTGACAGCACCTTCTCATCCTCCATCTTGGGCCTTCCACTTCTGGCCTTGGGCTTGGACGGTCTCATCTACAGAAAACCATCTCCTTGAAGGCAAGAACTGTTGGAGTTTTTCCATGGTAGCTCTGCCATTTTTCCACTTCGAATCACTTCCAATTTACCAATATTTCTTAAGGAAACAAGCATTTGTTAAACCAATTGTTATACCAAGCACTGTGCTAAGCACTTTACACATATTCTCTCCTCAACAACCCTGAGAGGTAGGTGCTATTATCCACACTCTCAGTTGAAGAAACTGAGACAACAGGTCAGCAAAATAGAGGCTAGATTGAAACAGATCTTGTCTTGTACAGACAACCCTGGCCTAATTAACAAAGGGATTCTAGATCTGCAGCGTTCAATGGGGTGTTTTACAAATTCTACATGATGAAAGGTACCTGATGAAGCTGTCTGGGTTGTTAACCGTGGCCCTAGCTCCTGCTTTTCAGCCAAACCCTAGGCTCCATCCCAAGAGCAATATGTGGGCTTAGCTCCCCTTCCCGCTGGCTGCTTCTACTCATGTCCCCAGTTTCTGGTCCCTGTGACTTTTGTGACCATATCATTCATCTGGTAGCCCACCTCATCCATCTTCCTTAGACTACTCAATCAGCAAAGCACAACTAAAGAAGGAGCAAACATATATTACATACTTACTAGGGGTCATATATTACACTAGACCCTGGAGAAATAAAGATTAAAAACAAAATGGTCTTGCCCTCAACGGTTATATTCTATTGCGGAAAATGATGTCCACAAAAAGAACTAGGAAGAAAATCTATGCATAACCAAGACAATTGGATAAATATTTTACATACATTGGATTAAGCATATATTTTCACATATTTAACATGTAATTACCTGTCATCTAGGGGAAGAGGTGGAAGGAAGGAGGGGAAAAGTTGGAAGAGAAGGTTTTGCAAGGGTCAGTGTTAAAAACTTACCCCTTCATATGTTTTGTAAACAAAAAGCTTTCCTAAAACAAATTTTTAAAAGAAAAAACTCCACATACAGGCTGAGCACTATCCTCATCTGATGAGCATTTGCTTTGCTTACCTTCTCCATGGAGACCTCATTGTGTCATGCCCATTGTGACACGCCTGAGAACACCCAAGGTTTTCTGACTTAAAGGTGATATTCTCTCCCCAATAACCCAGCTGGATCCTGACAGCAAAGGGCAAAGGAAGTGTGAATAGAAGGATGGATGAGTGGACAAATAGACTAATAGACTGGATACATAGATAACTGGTGATAGATAGATGGGATAGAAAGGATAAACAAAAAAATCAAATGGATACACTTGATGCATAGTTAAATAGATAATGATGGGTAGATAAGTGAAAAGATAGATTTATAGTAGAAAAGTTTATAGGTAGAAAAGATATTTATAGGAAGAAAAGCGATTTATAGTTAGAAAAGAGGTTTATATGAAAAAAAAGCGATACATAAGTAGAAAAGAGATATATAGGTTAAAAAAAAGTGATTTAGAAGAAGAAAAGAGATTTATAAGTAGAAAAGAGGTTTATAGGCAGAAGAGAATGAATTCCTGCATTAAATTATACATAGATAATGAATGAGTCAATGGAGGGTTAGGTAAATCAGTAAATAAATTACTGGATAGAGAGATCCATTCAGGCCCTCATCAGCATGATACCAAGGGCTGCTGTCAAAGATTGAGACTGCCTTCACGTCAGTATTAAACTATTATATTTTATTCTTCAAGATTATAGAAGCTAAAATGGTTTCTTTCTATCTGGCTTGGGAAATTGTTGACTTCTCTTTCCTCCCCTCTTCCCCTGCCTCCCCCCAAAATTTTAATTTGTGGATGGTTATTCCAGTAGATCAATTGAACACATATCTTTCACTTATGCTATAACATTTTACCTTTGCAGGCATCCTATAAGCCACTGCTGAAGCAGAGGAGATACTGAACCAGTTGTGACCAGATGCTGGCGATATTCAACGCATCTTCAGGCCTTGGGATCTACTTCAAACGGGATTTAACATGTTCTTGAAGGTAAAGCATCTACATAGAGATAATCTACCTGCAGCTTCCCTCCTGCAGTCAGTGTTAATAGGAGATCAAGGTAGGACCAGGTTGCTGACTAGCCCTATATATACTAGAAGTACAAATAATCTGGGAAATAGAGAGCCTACATTTAAAACAAACAAACAAACAAAGGCAAATTCTTTTAGTTCGGAAACTATTTTCTTTTTCCTCATCCTATGCCTGTTTCCCAGAAAAAAAGATGACTTGCTCATATTAGAGGTTTCATAAATGCTTGTTGAATTCAATTACATATAGATGAAGACTTTTTCTAAAATTATTGGCAGCTGGCTGGTTCAGTGGATAACACTGTTGGACCTCCCTTGAATCAGCAAGTGATTTCAAACACCAGCTGTAGGACTCTGGGCAAGTCACTTAATCTGTGTTTGCCTCAATTTCCTCCTCTGTAAAATGGGAATGATACAATCATGTTTGCTCCACAGAGAATAAGCCTCTGAGAACTATTTGTTTTCAAGTAGAGTCACAGCATCGTGGATTTTGAGCTGGCAGGAATATTTCAGGGTTTCTGCTTCCATATTTTACAGAGAAAGTCACTGAGACTCAAGGAGGTTTAGTATAGATAATATATTGTTCAAGTGCATACAAGTTGTAAATGGCAGAGACAAGATTCAAACAGATCCTGTTTGATAGTATTATCATGCTACCTCTAAGTGTTCATTATATATGTGTGTATGTTTGTGCATATATGTGTGTGTATATTTCCATACTCCAATCTTCTAACCTATAGCTAAATATATTAACTCTTAAAAAAAAAAAAGAAGTGGTGGGATGGGGTAGGGAAAAGACACTTTAATAAAGTAACATTAAACAAGTGGTATTATGCTCTGCTGTTTATTTCTTACCTTCATGACTTTTTATTATCACTTTAAACTCCCTGAGCCTCAGTTTCCTCACATGTTAAATGAGAGACTTGAGCTCCATGACCACTAGGAAACTACATTTCCAGTTCTAAAATTGTGATTCCACAGCTGAAAATCTAGGAACATTGCCTCCTAATGTAAGATCTGTATTTGATCATTAATGAGTCACATATATTCTCTTGGATATTATATAGTTCATTTGTAGCAACATTAACCTGGCATTCTTGTCTGAGGGCTGACCCCGTCCTTGTTGTGGTGACTATTACAGGTGAGCCGCCGTCCTCCCGGTGACAATCCACTCCAGATCCTCTTTGTGGTTGGTGGGGTGACAATATCAGAAGCCAAAATGTTGAAATATCTCGTTTCTTCCCTGAAGCCTGGAACACAGGTACCGAACCCGAAATAACAGGACATGCGTCTCCCTGGCCCAAGGATGGGAGAGTCTGGCTGTTCCCACAAGACTTGTTCTGAGCCTTAGGGGTAGCTTCAGAAGAGATTATCTATAGAACTTGGGAGATGGTGAAGCACTGTGTAAATGTCAGATACTACTCTTACTACTACTATTATTATTCATACTCTTACCCCTATTATTATTACTACTACTTCTACTATTACTCCTCTTCCTACTCCTATTAATATTACTCCTACGATTACTACTATTACTCTTCCACCAACTACTACAATTACTCCCACTCTTATTACTGTTATTTTTCCTTCTAGATCTCTTCCTCCTGCTACTACTATTATCACTGATCCTATTCCTATTAATACTCCTCTTACTACCACTACTATTATTTCTACTACCACTTTTACTATTACTATTACTACTACAACTCCTACACCTACTACTAAGTGTAACTCCCATTCCTATTATTATTACTATTGCTGTTACTACTACTTCTACTACTATTATTCCTATTGCTACTATTATTAGTACTACTACCATTACTATTACTTTTATCATTACTACTCTTCCTACTACATTTATCACTACTATTATTCCTCCTCCTATTACTGTTACTACTCATACTACTCGTACTTCGTCTACTCCTCCATCTCCTACTAGTACCACTACTCCTTTCTCACTACTATTACTATAATTACTACTATTACTAAAACTACTACTACTACTACTACTACTACTACTACTACTACTACTACTACTACTACTATTGCTACTCTTACTTCTATTAGTATTATTACTCCTTCTAGGAGTACTGTTAAGTTTTCCTAGTGCCATGACTAATTTCTTGTCCTTCTAGGAGCAGACAACTTAACCATTACAACACCAGAAAAGGTGAAAGTGAGATGGTACAGCTGATAGAGGGCAGGGGCTTCAAGGCAGGAAGACTTAGAGTCTAATTTACCTTCCAAAACTTACTATATGTTTGAAATTAAATAAGTCATTTTACATCTGCCCCCAGTTTTCTGAATAGTGAAACGTTGTTTACAATAATCCCTATTGCCTAAGTTGTTGTGAGAGTCAAATGATATAATAATTTTAAAATAGTACAAATGCCAGCAAGTTATTATTATTTTTTATTGATTTTTAATTATAACATTTTTTGACAGTACATATGCATGGGTAATTTTTCTTTACAACATTATCCCTTCTACTCCTTTCTGTTCTGAATTATTCCCCTACTTCCCTCCATGCCCTCCAATAGAGGGCAGGCATTCCCATATATATTAAATATCTTATAGTATATTCTTGTTACAATATATATGTGCAGAACCAAATTTTATTGTTGTTGTTATTGCAAAGGAAGAATTGTATTCAGAAGGTAAAAATAAAATGTGAAGAAAAATAAACAAACAATCAAAAAAAAAAAAATGCTCATAGTTTACATATCCCAGTGTTCAGGTTCTGGGTGTAGCTGATTCTGTCCATCATTGCTGAATTGGAATTGGATTAGCTCTTCTCCATATTGAAGATACACACTTCCATTAGAATACATCCTCATACAGTATCATTGTTGAAGTGTATAAAGATCTCCTAGTTCTGCTCGTTTAACTCTGAATCAGTTGATGTAAGTCTCTCCAAGCCTCTCTGTTTTCCTCCTGTTAGTCATTTCTCAGAGAACAACAATATTCCATAACATTCTTATACCATAATTTACCCAACCATTCTCCAATTGATGGACATCCGTTCATTTTCCAGTTTCTAGCCACTACAAAAAGTGCTGCCACAAACATTTTGGCACATACAGGTCCTTTTCCCTTCTTTAGTATTTCCTTGGGATATAAGCCCAGTAGTAGCACTGCTGGGTCAATGGATTTGCAGATTTTGTTAACTTTTGGGGCATAATTCCAGATTGCTCTCCAGAATGGTTGGATTCTTTCACAACTCCACCAACAATGCATCATTTTCCCAATTTTCTCACAGCCCCTCCAGCATTCATCATTAATTTTTCCTGTCATCTTAATGAATGTGACAGGTGTGTAGTGGTATCTCACACTTGTGATTTGGAACTTGTGAGTGGAAATAGTTTTAATTTCATCATCTGAAAATTGTCTGTTCATATCTTTTCAAGATTTTTCAATTTGAGAATGGCTTGATTACTTATAAATTAGCGTCAATTCTCTTTATATCTTGGAGATGCGGCCTTTAGCAGAACCTTTAACTGTAAAAATGTTTTCCCAATTTGTTACTTTCCTTCTCATCTTGTTTGAATTAGTCTCCTCCCTTTGGGGAAACTTTTTAATTTGATGTAATCTAAATTTTCTATTTTGTGATCAATAATGGCCTCTTGGTTTCTTTTGGTCACATAATCCTTCCTCCTCCACAAGTCTGAGAGGTAAACAATCCTATGTTCCTCTAATTTATTTATGATCTTGTTCTTTATGCCTAAATCATGGACCCATTTTGATCTTATCTTAGTATATGGTGTTAAGTGTGGGTCCATACCTAGTTTCTGCCTCACTAATTTCCACTTTATTCAGCAGTGTTTGTAAAATAATGAATTCTTATGCCAAAAGTTAGGATCTTTGGGTTTGTCAAACACTAGATTGCTATTTTGATTCACTATCTTGCCCTGTGAAATTATCCTACTCCACTGAACAACTAGTCTATTTCTTAAAAGCAATACCAAATGGTTTTGGTGACTGTTGCTTTGAAATATAGTTCTAGATCAGGTACAGGTAGACAGCTAGACACCCTTCATTTTTTTTTCATTCCTTCCCTTGAAATTCTCGAACTTTTGTTTTTCCATATGAATTCTGTTGTTGTTTTTTCTAGGTCATTAAAATAGTTTCTGATTGGTGTAGCACTAAATAAATAGATTAATTTAGAGAGTATTGTCATCTTGATAATATTCGCTCTGCTTATCCAAGAGCACTGAATGTCTTTCCCATTATGTAAATCTGACTTTATTTTTGTGGCAAGTGTTTTGTAATTTTTCTCATATAATTCCTGACTATTCTTTGGTAGATGGATTCCCAAATATTTTATACTCTCAACATTTGTTTGGAAAGGGATTTCTCTTTGTATCTCCTGCTGATGGATTGTGTTGGTAATGTATAAAAATGCTACGGATTTAGGTGGATTTATTTTGTATCTTGAAACTTTGCTCAAGTTCTGAATTTATTCTAATAGCTTTTTAGCAGAGTCTTTGGGGTTCTCTAAGTATACCATCATGTCATCTGCAAAAAGTGATAGTTTGATTTCCAGTTTACCTACTCTAATTCCTTGAATCTCTCTGGGCTCTTATTGCCCAGGCTAGCATTTCTAATACAATATTGAATAGTAATGGTGATAGTGAGCAACCGTTGTTTCACTCCTTATCTTACTCAGGTTCCGGTGTATCACCATTACATAATGATGTTTACTGACAGTTTTAAATATATAATCATTATTTTAAGGAATAGTCCATTTATTGCTATACTCTCAAGCGTTTTTAGTAGGAATGGATGTTGTATTTTATGAAATGCTTTTTCTTCATCTATTGAGATGATCATATGGTGTCTGTTAATTTGGTTATTGATATAGTTGATTATACAAATAGTTTTCCTAATATTGAACCAGCCCTTCATTCCTGGTATAAATCCCACTTGGCCATAGTTTATTATCCTGGGGATGGTTTTCTGTAGTCTTTTTGATAATATTTTATTTAAAATTTTATCATCATTAGGGAGATTGGTCTATAATTTTGTTTCTCTGTTTTCAGCCTACCTGGTTTAGGTATCAGTACCATGTCTGTGTCATAAAAGGAATTTGGTAGGACTCCTTCAATCCCTATTTTTTCAAATAGTTTATACAGCATTGGAGTTAATTGTTCTTTAAATTTTTGGTAGAATTCACATGTAAATCCATCTGGTCCTGGGGATTATTTTTTCTTAGTAGTTGGTTAATAGCTTCTTCTATTGCTGTTTCTGAAATGGGACTATTTAGACTATTTACTTCTTCCTCTGTTAATCTGGGCAAGCTTATTTTTGAAGGTATTTTTCCATTTCTTTTAAGTTATCGAATTAATTGGCATAAAGTTGAGCAAAGTAGCTCCTAACTATTGTTCTAATTTCCTCTTCATTAGTGGTGAGTTCTCCCTTTTCATTTTTAATACTAACAATTTTTGTTTCAAATATAGACAACTACAGGCACACAGTAGTAGACAGAGTCTAAAGTCGAGTCCTGTCTTCTTTTTAACATCCTTTCTTTCTTAACTTTTTTGGATCATGGACTTTTTTGACAGTCTGGTGACTGCCTCTTCTAGGAATAGTCGTTTTTAAATGCTTAAAATAAAGGACCAGGATAACAAGGGAATCAGTCTTACTGAAATACAGTTTTAAAATATGTTTTTTTCTCAATAGTATTTTATTTTTTTCCAAATACAGATAAAGATAGTTTTCGACATTCATTATTACAATTCTTTTTGAAAATCAATCAGCCCCAGACCTACTCCCCTTCAATTCACTCTCCCTAAAAGGGAGACATCCTGGCCTGTTCTTAGCCCTTGATTTAAATTGGTTGGATTTATTCAGGGGACTCGGCTGCCTGACGATTGGAACACATCGTTTGATTTCATTGAAAAGGGTATTTACCCTACAATTTCTTAAAGCAAATGCTTTAATTTCTTAAATTTCTTAAATTTCTACAATTTCTTAAAGCAAATTCTCTTTAAAGTGAGCTTCAATCTCTTCCCCCAGTTGTTGCAACATTTGATTTGTTGGTGTATTAAGCAGATGTTGTTCTCAGGGCATGTTGCTTGTGACCTCTTCCAGACTTACTATCCTATGGATCTAACATGATAACCTTGGCATAAGATTGGACGTGTCTTATACAGACAACCCTGGCCTAATTAACAAAGGGATCCAAGATCTGCATTGTTCAAAGGGGAATTTTCCAAATTTTCCAAGACGAAAGGTACCTGATGAAGAAGTCCGGGGACTTAACCGTGGCCCTAGGCTCCATCCCAAGAGCAATATGTGGGCTTAGCTCCCTTTCCCGCTGGCTGCTTCTACTCATGTCCCTAGATTCTGGTCCCTGTGTCTGTTGTGACCGTACCATTCATTTGGTAGCCTACCTCATCCATCAGCCTTAGAATACTCCATCAGCAAAGCACAAATAAACAAGGACCAAACATATATTACAGACTTGCTATGTGTCATATGTTACACTACACCCTGGAGACATAAAGATAAAAACAAAATGGTCTTGCCCTCAAAGTTTATATATTATTGCAGAAAATGATGTCAACAAAAAGAAAGTAGGAAGAAAATATCTGCATAAGCAAGATAATTGCATAAATATTTTTATATACATTAGATTTATCATATATTTTCACATATTTAACATGTAATTACAGGTTATCTAGGGAAGGAGGTGGAAGGAAGGAGGGGGAATGTTGGAACAGGAGGTTTCACAAGGCTCAAAGTTGATAACTTGCCCCTTCATATGTTTTCTAAAATAAAAAGGTTTCCTAAAAATATTTTTAAAAGAAAACCTCCCCATAAAGCCTGGCACAATCCTCATCTGATGAGCAGTTTCCTTGCTTACCTTGGCCATGGAGACCTCATTGTGTGATGCTCATTGTGACACGCCGGAAAACACCCAAGCTTTTCTGACTTAAAGGTGATGATCTCGCCACAATAACCGAGTTGGATCCTGACAGAAAAGGGAGTAGTATGTGAATAGAAGAATGGATGAGTGGACAAATTAATAGGCTAGATACATAGATAACTGGTGATGGATGGATGGGATAGATAGGATACACAAATAGATTGAATAGATACACTTGATGCATAGTTAAAAAGATAATGATGGATAGATAAGTGAAAAGATAGATTTGTAGTAGAAATGTTTATAGGTAGAAAGTGAGTTATAGGAAGAAAAGTGATATATAGGTAGCAAAGAGCTTTACAGCAAGAAAAGCGATTTATAGGTAGAAAAGAGATTTATAGGAATAAAAGCAATTTATAGGTAGAAAAGAGATTTATAATAATTAAAGGGATTTATATTAGAAAAGAGATTTTCAGATAAAAAAAAGGATTTATAAGTAGAAAAGAGATATATAGGTAGAAAAGAGATTTATAGGCAGAAGAGAATGAATAGCTGGATTAAAATATACATACACCCCCCCCAAATATTGCAGTTTGTGGATGGTTTTTCCAGTATATCAAATGGACACATATCTTTCACTTATGCTGTAACATTTTACCTTTTCAGGCAACCTATAAGCCAATACTGAAGCAAAGGAGATATTGAACCCAGAGTGACCAGATTCTGGAGATATTCAACACATGTTTTTGGGCCTCGGTGATCTACTTCAAACGGGATTTAGATTGTAGTTGGGGAGTTTTGATCTATACTTTGGAGTTTATTGTACTGGTGGGGGGGAAGGGGAGAGATGATGTTGCTGAGTTTGATGGGGTTTAAAAAAAAAAATTTCTGTTTCCAAAAGTGTCAAGTTGTCATTCTTTCAGCTCCCACATGATTAGTGATATTTCCCAGTTTCTTCTGTGCTATCTGGTGATTAGATTTGCCAGCTCGTTAATCTAAAGAAATACTTGTTGGCAAACTTATTGGGTAAATTACATTTTTCCCTTATTTGCAGCTAGCCATACTGCTGATGGGTAAAGCTGGCTATCCTATGTGGGTTTGGGAATAAGAGAGGGAGGCAGATTTGTTCTTCTTTGAGATTGTGAAACAACTGTAACCAGGACCTTTGCCATCAGAGGCTGGGGACCGTCTGAAAGTCTGGGAGCAAAGAGCTATTGGGGGTTAACAAGCAGCAGGGCTGTTGTGTTGTAGCCAGAGAAGTCCCAGAGGAGCTAGGAACTGGCCCTGCTGAAGTCTTTTGGATCTTCCTGGAGGAGCAGAGCAGCCATTCCACACCTGGAGGGCAATTCAGAATGACAAGGGACTGACTGGCTTAGAGATTTGCATCCAGGTGCTTCTCCTCAGCTCCAGGGGAAGGCTGAGCCAGAAAATAATTGGTGTCCCCACAGGCTTGTGCTAGAGCTCCCCATTCCCACTTTGAAGTTTCTTCTGCCTGACTTGTGCTCATTATACTCCATATGACTGAAATGTAAAGCTTCTGTTACTGAAAATCTAAACTTTCTTCAGAAGGTGGGAACCTAAATCCCCTGGATGAAGAAGGGGGATAGGAAGAGTGCTAGAAAAGCAAATGGGTGCTCTGGAACCGGCAAGATTGGAGATGGGAAAACCCCTTCTGATTTGATTCCATAGATAGTGGCAAATCTCAGGTTAGCCACAAAAGATGTTTGCACTGAATGATAAAGCTGGAACAATACCTCTTGTGAATTGATGTACAGGCCCTGGCAAAGAAATACCAAACTAACACCCAAGCAGAATGCAGCCTTAATTGGCTGAAGGGCCCCAGAAGGCCCTGGACAAGCCCGTCAAGCCAGCTTCCAGAGCTAGTGCTTAGTTTGGCCTTGGGAATCCTCCCAGGGGGTGAAAGAGAAGGTCTGGATTGCTCTCTGACAGCACCTTCTCATCCTCCATCTTGGGCTATCCACTTCTGGGCTTGGGCTTGGAGGGTCTCATCTACAGAAAACCACCTCCTTGAGGGCAAGAACTGTTGGAGTTTTTCCATGGTAGCTCTGCCATTTTTCCACTTCGAATAACTTCCAATTTACCAATATTTCGCATTTATTAAACTCCTATGTACCAAGCACTGTGCTAAGCACTATACATATATTCTCTCATCAACAACGCTGGGAGGTAGGTGCTATTATCCACACTCTCAGTTAAAGAAACTGAGGCAACAGGTCAGCAAAATAGAGGCTAGATTGAAATAGATCTTGTCTTGTACAGACAACCCTGGCCTAATTAACAAGGGGATTCTAGATCTGCAGCGCTCAACGGGGTGTTTTCCAAATTCTATATGATGAAAGGTACCTGATGAAGCTGTCTGGGTTGTTAACCGTGGCCCTAGGTCCTTCTGCTTTTCAGCCAAACCCTAGGCTCCATCCCAAGAGCAGTATGTGGGCTTAGCTCCCTTTCCCGCTGGCTGCTTTTACTCATGTCCCCAGATTCTGGTCCCTGTGTCTTTTGTGACCGTATCATTCATTTAGTAGCCCACCTCATCCATCTTCCTTAGACTACTCAATCAGAAAGCATAATTAAACAAGGAGCAAACATATATTACATACTTACTAGGGCTCATATATTACACTAGACCATGGAGACCTAAAGATAAAACAAAATGGTCTTTCCCTCAAAGTTTACATATTATTGCGGAAAATGATGTGAACCAAAAAAAGTAGGAAGAAAATATCTGCATAAGCAAGATAATTGTATAAATATTTTTATATACATTGGATTTATCATATATTTTCACATATTTAACATGTAATTACTGGTCACCCAGGCAAGGAGGTGGAAGGAAGGAGGGGGAATGTTGGAACAGGAGGTTTCACAAGGCTCAGTGTTGAAAACTTGCCCCTTCATATGTTTTCTAAACAAAAAAGTGTTCCTAAAAAATATTTTTAAAAGAAAACCACCGCATAAAGCCTGAGCACAATCCTCATCTGATGAGCAGTTGCCTTGCTTACCTTGGCCATGGAGACCTCATTGTGTGATGCTCCTTGTGACACACCGGAGAACACCCAAGCTTTTCTGACTTAAAGGTAATGATGTCGCCACAACAACCCAGTTGGATCCTGACAGCAAAGGGAGTAGTATGTGAATAGAAGAATGGATGAGTGGACAAATAGACTAATAGACTAGATACATAGATAACTGGTGATGGATGGATGGGATAGATAGGATAAACAAATAGATTGAATAGATATACTTGATGCATAGTTAAAAAGATAATGATGGATAGATAAGTGAAAAGATAATTTTCCGGAGAAATATTTATAGGTAGAAAAGTGATTTATAGGAAGAAAAGTGATTTCTAGGTTGAAAAGAGATTTATAGGAAGAAAAACAATTTATAGGTAGAAAAGAGATTTATAGTAATTAAAGTGATTTATAAGTAGAAAAGAGATTTTCAGATAAAAAAGGGGATTTATAAGTAGAAAAGTGATTTATAGTTAGAAAAGAGATTTATAGGCAGAAGAGAATGAATATTTGGATTAAATTATACATAGATAATGAATGAGTCAATGGAGGGTTAGATAAATCTGTAAATAAATTACTGGATAGAGAGATCCTTTCTGGCCCTCATCAGCATCATATCCAGGGCTGCTGTCAAAGATTGAGACTGGCTTCACGTCAGTATTAAAGTATTATATTTAATCCTTCAATATTATAGAAGCTAAAATGGTTGCTTTCTATCTTGCTTGGGAAATATTTGACTTCTCTTTCTCCCCTTTTCTCCCATCCCCCCGCAAAATTGCAGTTTGTGGATGGTTATTCCAGTAGATCAATTGGACACATATCTTTCACTTATGCTGTAACATTTTACCTTTTCAGGCATCCTATAAGCCACTGCTGAAGCAGAGGAGATACTGAACCAGTTGTGAACAGATTCTGGCCCTATTAAATACAAGTTCGGGCCTCGGGATCTACTTAAAATAAGATTTAGAATGTTCATTAAGTTAAAGCAGCTACATAGAGATAATCTATCTACAGCTTCCCTCCTGCAGTCAGTGTTAATATGGAGTTCAAGGTAGGGCCAGGTTGCTGACTAACCCTATATGTACTAGAAGTACAAATAATATGGGAAATAGAGAGCCTACCTTTAAAAACAAACAAACAATCAAAAGCAGATTCTTTGAGTTCAGAAACTGTTTTGTTTTTCATCATACTATGCCTGGTTCCCAGAAACAAGATGACTTGCTCATATTAGAGGTTCCATAAATGCTTGTTGAATTCAATTATATATAGATGCAGACTTTGTCTAAAATTACTGGCAGCTGGCTGGTACAGTGGATAACACTGTTGGACCTCACTTGAATTAGAAACTGATTTCAAACACCAGCTGTAGGACTCTGGGCAAGTCACTTAATCTGTGTTTGCCTCAATTTCTTCATCTGTAAAATGGGAATGGTACAATCATTTTTGCTCCACAGAGAATAAGCCTCTGAGAACTATTTCTTTTCAAGTAGAGTCACAGCATCGTGGATTTAGAGCTGGCAGGAATATTTCAGGGTTTCTGCTACCATATTTTACAGAGAAAGTTACTGAGACTCAGGGTGGTTTAGTATATTTAGTATATTGTCCCAGCGCATACAGATTGTAAAAGGCAGAAACAAGATTCAAACAGATCCTGTTTATACTATCATGTTACCTCTAAGTGTTCATTACATATTTGTGTATGTGTGTGCATATATGTGTGTGTATATTTCCATACACCAATCTTCTAACCTATAGCTAAACATATTAACTCTTAAAAAAAGAAAAAAAAAAAAAAAGGCAGAGCCAAGATGGCGGAGAAGAAACACAGGATTCTGTGAATGTCCTTACTCCCTCAAAACCAATTAGATAAATCAGCCTCAGAAATAGCATTGGACTGATAGATACCACAAGGACTGGAAGCATGACTTACCAGCTGAAGAGAATCTGGAGTTTCAACAGAAAAGCTCAGTTCCCAGGGGAGGAAGAAGAGAGGCCAGCACAGACGGCCGGGTGCTAGCATACTGAGCCGGTCGCGCTGGGAAGGGCTCTGGGATCAGAGAAGCCACTGAGATATAGGAATCTGGCACAGGCTGTTAGCTCTTCTCTGATTATAGTACAGCAGTTCAAAGGAGAAATCTAAACTACTTTAAAAATTCAAAGATAGATTAGATCTTCCCAGATCTTAGGGGTGACTCAGCAGATCTCGGCACTGGGTGGTATTGCCCCTAGCTCCCACCTGAGACTAGTTAAGAGATTGAGAAGTGGGCAGATACGGCCCAAGGTAACACATAGTGCCTATCTCTGCTGGAGGGTGTGGAACTCAGCTCTGGAAGTCCCAGAGAAGCGGAACCTTTGAACTAGGGACCGCGGTTTCTGGCAGACACTTCCAGTTTGAGCGCAGGGGCTTTTCAGGTCACCTGCTACTGACATCCACGCCCTACCAGGATGCATAGGCCGGGCTTTGTGTCGCCTTTACTGTTCAATCTCAAACCTCAGGGAAGCCACTAAAACACAGCGCCCTCAAGACATCAGCAGTGCTAGTCACCTCTGAGGCACTCCCAGGGAGGGGGTTCTCTCTTAGCTCAGGCTCAGGAGCCGCTTCATCCATCTGGTCAGGGAGGAACCTGGTAAAGAAATAAATAACTAATTTCCTATCCCAGGGACAGACTCCAAAAGATTTTTCAAGTATGAGCAAAAAGCCCAGAAAAACCATAGATTCCTTCTACACAGAGAAAGAGAGGGTATCCAACCCTGAGGAAGTTAACAGCAGAGAGTCAGCAGATAACAACCTAAAGGGGAATGATTCCTGCCCCCCATCACATAACTCTCTCCTAGAAGAGACTATTAAAAAGCCAAGAAAGTTTGAAGAAAAATGGGGAAAGGAAAGGGAAGCTATGATAGAGAATAACAACGTCCTGAAACTGGAGTTGGAAAAAATAAAGAATTCACAGGAGATGCAGGGAAACAAAATTTGTGAATTAGAAAAGGTTAAAAAATCACAGGAAAATAGGATTTCTGATTTTGAAAAGATAAAAATATCTCAACAAAATAGAATTTCTGAGTTGGAAAAAAAATAATTCTCAAAAAAAATTGGGAAATGGAAAAAAATTCAATAGAGCAAAATAATTCATTTAAAAATGAAATTGGGCATTTACAAAAAGAACTAAAAACTGTGAAAGAAGAAAATAACTCATTAAAAGTCAGGATGGAACAAATAGAAATGAATGATTCACAGAGAACCCAAGAATCAGTCAAACAAAACAAACAAAAAAAAAAAAAATGAGAAGCTGGAGAACAACGTCAAATACTTACTGGGAAAATCTATATACGCTAGCAAAATCTTCATCTGATGAGCAGTTGCCTTGCTTACCTTCTCCATGTCGACCTCATTGTGTGATGCCCTTTGTGACATGCTCTAGCTCATTGTGACCTGCCTGAGAACACCCAAGGTTTTCTGACTTAAAGGTGATGATCGCGCCACAACAATCCAGTTGGATCCTGAAAGCAAAGGGAGTAGGATGTGTGTATAGAAGAATGGATGAGTGGACAAATAGACTATTAGACTAGATACATAGATAACTGGTGATGGATGGATGGGATAGATAGTAAAGATAAATAGATTGAATAGATACACTTGATGCACAGATAAAAAGATAATGATGGATAGATGAGTGAAAAGATAGATTTATATTAGAAAAGTTTATAGGCAGAAAAGAGATTTATAGGTAGAAAAGCGATTTATAGGCAGAAAAGAGATTTATAGGAAGAAAAGCAATTTATAAGTAGAAAAGAGATTTATAGTAATTAAAGCGATTAAAAGTAGAAAACAGATTATTAGATAAAAAAAGTGATTTTTAGGTAGAAAAGAGATTTATAGGTAGAAAAGGGGTTTATAGGCAGAAGAGAATAAATAGCTGCATTAAATATATATAGATAATGATTGAGTCAATGGAGGGTTAGGTAAATCAGTAAATAAATTACTGGAAAAAGAGATCCTTTCTGGCCCTCATCAGCATCATACCAAGTGCTCCTGTCAAAGATTAATACTGCCTTCAGGTCAGTATTAAACTATTATATTTTATTCGTCAATATTATAGAAGCTAAAATGGTTGCTTTCTGTCTGGCTTGGGAAACATTCGACTTCTCTTTCCTCCCCTCTTCCCCCACCCGCAAAAAATTCCAGTTTGTGGATGGTTATTCCAGTAGATGAAATGGACACATATCTTTCACTTATGCTGTAACGTTTTACCTTTTCAGGCATCCTATAAGCCACTGCTAAAGCAGAGGAGATACTGAACCACTTGTGTCCAGATGCTGGTGATATTGAAGGCATGTCTTTGGACCTCAGTGATCTACAGAAAACGGGATTTAGCATGCTCATGAAGGTAAAGCAGCTATATAGAGATAATCTATCTTCAGCTTCCCTCCTGCAGTCAGTGTTAATAAGGGGTTCAAGGTAGGGCCAGGTTGCTGACTAACCCTATATATACTAGAAGTACAAATAATCTGGGAAATAGACAGCCTACATTTAAAAACAAACAAACAATCAAAAGCAGATTCTTTGAGTTCAGAAACGGTTTTCTTTTTCATCATCCTATGCCTGGTTCCCAGAAACAAGATGACTTGCTCATATTAGAGGTTTCATAAATGCTTGTTGAATTCAATTACATATAGATGAAGACCTTTAGTAATATTATTGGCAGCTGGCTGGTACAGTGGATAACACTGTTGGATCACACTTGAATCAGCACCTGATTTCAAACACCTGCACCTTTGTGGCAGCCCTTTTCATAGTGGCTAGAAGCTGGAAGATGAATGGATGTCCATCAATTGGAGAATGGTTGGGTAAACTATGGGATATGAATGTTATGGAATATTATTGTTCTATAAGAAATGACCAACAGGAGAAATACAGAGAGGCTTGGAGAGACTTACATCAACTGATGCTGAGTGAAACGAGCAGAACCAGAAGATCATAATACACTTCAACAATGATACTGTATGAGGATGTATGCTGATGGAAGTGGATTTCTTCAACATAGAGAAGAGTTAATCCAATTCCAATTGATTAATGATGGACAGAACCAGCTACATCCAGAAAAGGAACACTGGGAAATGAATGTAAACTGTTATTTTTACCTTCTGAATCCAATTCTTGATGTGCAACAAAAAATTCGGTCCTACACACATATATTGTATCTAGAATATACTGTAATATATTTAACATATATAAGACTGCTTGCCATCTGGGGGAGGGGGTTGGGGGAGGAAGGGAAAAAATCTGAATAGAAGTAAGTCCAAAGGATAATGTTGTAAAAAATTACCCATGCATATGTACTGTCAAAAAAATGTTATAATTATAAAATAAAATAAAAATTAAAAAAAAAAGCTTTCCTAAAACAATTTTTAAAAGAAAAAACTCCACATACAGGCTGAGCACTATCCTTATCTGATGAGAATTTGCTTTACTTACCTTCTCCATGGAGACCTCATTGTGTTATGCCAATTGTGACACGCCTGAGAACACTCAAGGTTTTCTGACTTAAAGGTGATGTTCTCTCCAAAATAACCCAGTTGGATCCTGACAACAAAGGGCGAAGGAAGTGTGAATAGAAGGATGGATGAGTGGACAAATAGACTAAGAGACTAGATACATAGATAACTGGTGATAGATAGATGGGATAGAAAGGATAAAGAAATAAATGGAATGGATACACTTGATGCATAGTTAAATAGATAATGATGGGTAGATAAGTGAAAAGATAGATTTATAGTAGAAAAGTTTATAGGTAGAAAAGATATTTATAGGAAGAAAAGCAATTTATAGTTAGAAAAGAGATTTATATGAAAAAAAAGCAATACATAATAGAAAAGAGATATATAGGTAAAAAAAAGTGATTTAGAAGAAGGAGAGATTTATATGTAGAAAAAAGATTTATAGGTAGAAGAGAATGAATAGCTGCATTAAATTATACAAAGATAATGAATGAGTCAATGGAGGGTTAGGAAAATCAGTAAATAAATTACTGGATAGAGAGATCCATTCAGGCCCCCATCAGCATGATACCAAGGGCTGCTGTCAAAGATTGAGACTGCCTTCACGTCAGTATTAAACTATTATATTTTATTCTTCAAGATGATAGAAGCTAAAATGGTTGCTTTCTATCTGGCTTGAGAAATTGTTGCCTTCTTTTTCCTCCCCTCTTCCCCTACCTCCCCAAAAATTTTTAATTTGTGGATGGTTATTCCACTAGATCAATTGGACACATATCTTTCACTTATGCTGTAACATTTTACCTTTGCAGGCATCCTATAAGCCACTGCTGAAGCAGAGTAGATACTGAACCAGTTGTGACCAGATGCTGGCGATATTCAACGCATCTTCGGGCCTTGGGATCTATTTAAAACGGGATTTAACATGTTCATGAAGATAAAGCATCTACATAGAGATAATCTACCTGCAGCTTCCGTCCTGCAGTCAGTGTTAATAGGAGATCAAGGTAGGACCAGGTTGCTGACTAGCCCTATATATACTAGAAGTACAAATAATCTGGGAAATAGAGAGCCTATACTTAAAACAAACAAACAAACAAACGCAAATTCTTTTAGTTTGGAAACTATTTTCTTTTTCCTCATCCTATGCCTGTTTCCCAGAATAAAGATGACTTGCTCATATTAGAGGTTTCATAAATTGTTAAATTCAATTACATATAGATGAAGACTTTTTCTAAAATTATTGGCAGCTGGCTGGGTCAGTGGATAACACTGTTGGACCTCCCTTGAATCAGCAAGTGATTTCAAACACCAGCTGTAGGACTCTGGGCAAGTCACTTAATCTGTGTTTGCCTCAATTTCCTCCTCTGTAAAATGGGAATGATACAATCATGTTTGCTCCACAGAGAATAAGCCTCTGAGAACTATTTGTTTTCAAGTAGAGTCACAGCATCATGGATTTTGACCTGGTAGGAATATTTCAGGGTTTCTGCTTCCATATTTTACAGAGAAAGTCACTGAGACTCAAGGAGGTTTAGTATAGTTAATATATTGTTCAAGTGCATACAAGTTGTAAATGGCAGTGACAAGATTCAAACAGATCCTGTTAATACTATCATGTTACCTCTAAGTGTTCATTATATATGTGTGTATGTTTGTGCATATATGTGTGTGTATATTTCCATACTCCAATCTTCTAACCTATAGCTAAATATATTAACTCTTAAAAAAAAAAAAAAGAAGTGGTGGGATGGGGTAGGGAAAAGACATTGTAATAAAGTAACATTAAACAAGTGGTATTATGCTCTGCTGTTTATTTCTTACCTTCATGACTTTTTATTATCACTTAAACTCCCTGAGCCTCAGTTTCCTCATATGTTAAATGAGAGACTTGAGCTCCATGACCACTAGGAAACTACATTTCCATTTCTAAAATTGTGATTCCACAGCTGAAAATCTAGGAACATTTCCTCCTAATGTAAGATCTGTATTTGATCATTAATGAGTCATATATTTTCTCTTGGATATTATATAGTTCATTTGTAGCAACATTAACCTGGCATTCTTGTCTGAGGGCTGACCCCGTCCTTGTTGTGGTGACTATTACAGGTGAGCCGCCGTCCTCCCGGTGACCATCCACTCCAGATCCTCTTTGTGGTTGGTGGGGTGACAATATCAGAAGCCAAAATGTTGAAATATCTCGTTTCTTACCTGAAGCCTGGAACACAGGTACCAAACCCGAAATAACAGGACATGTGTCTCCCTGGCCCAAGGATGGGAGAGTCTGGCTGTTCCCACAAGACTTGTTCTGAGCCTTAGGGGTAGCTTCAGAAGAGATGATCTATAGAACTTGGGAGATGGCGAAGCACTGTGTAAATGTCAGATACTACTCTTACTACTACTATTATTATTCATACTCTTACCCCTATTATTATTACTACTACTTCTACTATTTCTCCTCTTCCAATTCCTATTAGTATTACTCCTACGATTACTCCTATTACTCTTTCACCAACTACTACAATTACTCCCACTCTTATTACTGTTATTCCTTCTAGATCTCTTCCTCCTGCTACTAGTACTATCATTGCTCCTATTCCTATTAATACTCCTTTTGCTACCACTATTATTATTTCTACTACCACTTTTAATATTACTATTATTACTACAACTCTTACTCCTATTACTCCTACTAGTAGTGTAACTCCCATACCTATTATTATTACTATTGCTATTACTACTTCTACTACTATTATTCCTACTGCTATTATTATTAGTACTACTACCATTACTATTACTTTTATCATTACCACTCTTCCTACTACTTTTATCACTACTATTATTGCTCCTCCTATTACTGTTACTACTCAGACTACTCCTACTTCTTCTACTCCTCCACCTCCTACTACTACCACTACTCCTTTCTCACTACTATTACTATAATTACTACTACTTCTACTACTACTACTACTACTACTACTACTACTACTACTACTACTACTACTACTACTACTATTGCTACTCTTACTTCTATTAGTATTATTACTCCTACTAGCAGTACTGTTGTTTTCCTAGTGCCATGACCAATTTCTTGACCTTCTAGAAGAAGACAACTTAACCATTACAACACCAGAAATGGTGAAAATGAGATGGTACAGCTGATAGAGAGCAGGGGCTTCAAGGCAGGAAGACTTAGAGTCTAATTTACCTTCCAAAACTTACTATATGTTAGAATTTAAATAAGTCATTTTACATCTGCCCTCAGTTTTCTGAATAGTGAAATGTTGTTTACAATAATCCCTATTGCCTAAGTTGTTGTGAGAGTCAAATTATATAATAATTTTAAAATAGTACAAATGCCAGCAAGTTATTATTATTTTTTATTGATTTTTAATTATAGCAATTTTTGACAGTACATCTGCATAGCTAATTTTTCTTTACAACATTATCCCTTCTACTCCTTTCTGTTCTGAATTATTCCCCTACTTCCCTCCATGCCCTCGAATAGAGGGCAGGCATTCCCATACATATTAAATATCATAGTATATTCTTGTTACAATATATATGTGCAGAACCAAATTTTATTGTTGTTGTTATTGCAAAGGAAGAATTGTATTCAGAAGGTAAAAATAATCTGTGAAGAAAAATAAAAAACAAAAAAAACAAAAAAAATGCTCACAGTTTACATATCCTAGTGTTCAGGTTCTGGGTGTAGCTGATTCTGTCCATCATTGCTGAATTGGAATTGGATTAGCTCTTCTCCATATTGAAGATACACATTTCCATCAGCATACATCCTCGTACAGTATCATTGTTGAAGTGTTTGATGATCTTCTGGTTCTGCTCGTTTGACTCTGAATCAGTTGATGTAAGTCTCTCCAAGCCTCTCTGCTTTCCTCCTGTTGGTCATTTCTTAGAGAACAATAATATTCCATAACATTCTTATACCATAATTTACCCAACCATTCTCCAATTGATGGACGTCGGTTCATTTTCCAGTTTCTAGCCACTACAAAAAGTGCTGCCACAAACATTTTGGCACATACAGGTCCTTTTCCCTTCTTTAGTATTTCCTTGGGATATAAGCCCAGTAGTAGAACTGTTGGGTCAATGGATTTGCAGATTTTGTTAACTTTTGGGGCATAATTCCAGATTGCTCTCCAGAATGGTTGGATTCTTTCACAACTCCACCAACAATGCATCATTTTCCCAATTTTCTCACAGCCCCTCCAGCATTCCTCATTAATTTTTCCTGTCATCTTAATGAATGTGACAGGTGTGTAGTGGTATCTCACACTTGTGATTTGGAACTTGTGAGTGGAAATAGTTTTAATTTCATCATCTGAAAATTGTCTGTTCATATCCTTTGACCACTTTTCAATTTGAGAATGGCTTGATTACTTATAAATTAGCGTAAATTCTCTGTATATCTTGGAGATGCGGCCTTTATCAGAACCTTTAACTGTAAAAATGGTTTTCCAATTTGTTACTTCCCTTCTAATCTTGTTTGCATTAGTTTCCCCCCCTTGGGGAAACTTTTTAATTTGATGTAATCTAAATTTTCTATTTTGTGATCAATAATGATCTCTTGGTTTCCTTTGGTCACATAATCCTTCCTCCTCCACAAGTCTTAGAGGTAAACTATCCTATGTTCCTCTAATTTATTTATGATCTCGTTCTTTATGCCTAAATCATGAACCCATTTTGATCTTATCTTAGTATATCGTGTTAAGTGTGGGTCCATGCCTAGTTTCTGCCTTACTAATTTCCAGTTTTTCCAGCAGTTTTTGTGAAATAATGAATTCTGATGCCAAAAGTTGGGATCTTTGGGTTTGTCAAACACTAGATTGCTATTTTGATTCGCTATCTTGCCCTGTGAAAGTATCCTACTCCACTGAACAACTAGTCTATTTATTAAGCAATACCACATGGTTTTGATGACTGTTGCTTTAAAACATAGTTCTAGATCAGGTATAGCTAGACAGCTAGTCTACCTTCATTTTTTTTTTTTTCATTCCTTCCCTTGAAATTTTCGAACTTTTGTTGTTCCATATGAATTCTGTTGTTATTTTTTCTAGGTCTTTCAAAAAAGTTCCTTGGGAGTCAGAGTGGTATAGCACTAAATAAATAGATTAGTTTAGGGAGTATTTTCATCATCATTATATTCTCTCGGCCTATCCAAAAGCACTGAATGTCTTTCTAATTATTTAAATCTGACTTCCTTTTTGTGGCAAGTGTTTCCTAATTTTGCTCATATAATTCCTAACTTTCCTTTGTTAGATATATTCCCAAATATTTTATACTATTGACAGTTATTTTGAATGGAGTTTCTCTTTGTATCTCTTGCTATTGGATTGTGTTGGTAATGTATAAAAATGCTGAGGATTTATGTGGATCTATTTTATATCCTGCAACTTTGCTAAAGTTCTGAATTATTTCTAATAGCTTTTTAGCAGAGTCTTTGGGGTTCTCTAAGTATACCATTATGTCACTTGCAAAGAGTGATAGTATGATTTCCTCATTTCCTACTCTAATTCCTTGAATCTCTTTCTCAGCACTTTTTGCCAAGGCTAGCATTTCTAGTACTATGTTGAATAATAATGGTGATAGTGGGAAACCTTGTTTCACTCCTTATCTTACACAGAAAAGTTCCATAAGATATTTACTGACTGTTTTAAATATATATTCCTTATGATTTTAAGAAATAGTCCATTTATTCCTATACTCTCAAGTGTTTTTTGTAGGAATGGATGTTGGATTTTATCAAATGCTTTTTCTGCATCTATTGAGATGATCATATGGTTTTTATTAATTTGATTATTAATATGGACAATTATACTAATAGTTTTCCTAATATTAAACCAACCCAGCATTCCTGGTATAAATCCTGCTTGATCATAATGTATTATCCTGGGGATGATTATCTGAAGTCTTTTTGCTAATATCTTATTTAAGATTTTAGCATCAATATTCAAGAAGGAAATTGGTCTATAGTTTTCTTTCTCAGGTTACAATCTACTTGGTTTTAGATATTAGTACCATGTCTGGGGCATAAAAGGATTTTGGTAGGCCTCCCTCAATTCCTTTTTTTTTCAAATTTTTTATATAGTATTAGAGTTAGTTGTTCTTTATATGTTTGGTAGAATTCACATGTCAATCCATCTCTTCCTGACGATTTTTTCTTAGGGAGTTGGTTAATAAGTTGTTCTATTTCTTTTTCTGAAATGGGACTATTTAGACTTCTTACTTCTTCCTCTGTTAATCTGCACAAGCTATATTTCCTCCACAAATCTGAGAGGTAAATTATCCTATGTTCCTCTAATTCATTTATGATCTCATTCTTTATTCCTAAATCTTGGACCCATTTTGATCTTTTTTCAGTATTTGGTGTTAAGTGTGGGTCCATGCCTAGTTTCTGCCATACTAATTTCCAGTTTTCCCAGCAGTTTCTGTCAAATAATGAATTCTTATTAAAAAATTTGTGATCTTTGGGTTTGTCAAAAACTAGATAGCTATTTTTATTCAATATCTTGCCCTGTGAAGCTAACCTATTCCACTGATCAACTTGTCTATTTCTTAGCCAACACCCAATGGTTTTGGTGACTGCTGCTTTATAATATAGTTTAGATCAGGTACAGCTAGGCTACCTTCATTTGATTTTTTTTTTTCATTACTTCCTTTGCAATTATCGATTTTTTGTTCTTTCCTATGAATGTTGTTATTTTTTCTAGGTCATTAAAGTAATTTCTGATTGGTGTAGCACTAAATAAATAGATTAGTTTGGGGAGTATTGTCATTTTGATTATATTCGCTTGGCCTATCCAAGAGCACTGAATGTCTTTCCAATTATGTAAATCTGACTTTATTTTTGTGGCAAGTGTTTTGTAATTTTTCTCATATAATTCCTGACTATTCTTTGGTAGTAATTTTTCTCATATAATTCCTGACTATTCTTTGGTAGATGGATTCCCAAATACTTTATACTCTCAACATTTTTTTCGAATGGAATTTCTCTTTGTATTTCTTGCTGATGGATTGTGTTGGTAATGTATAATAATCCTGCGGATTTAGGTGGATATAATTTAGGTGGATTTATTTTGTATCTTGAAACTTTGCTAAAGTTCTGAATTTATTCTAATAGCTTTTTAGCAGTCTCTTTGGGGTTCTCTAAGTATACCAACATGTCATCTACAAAGAGTGATAGTTTGATTTCCTCATTACCTACTCTAATTCTTTGAATCTCTCTGGGCTCTTATAGCCCAGGCTAGCATTTCTAATACAATATTGAATAGTAATGGTGATAGTGAGCAACCGTTGTTTCACTCCTTATCTTACTGGGAAAGGTTCCAGTGTATCACCATTACATATGATGTTTACTGACAGTTTTAAATATTTAATCATTATTTTAAGGAATAGTCCAACTATTCCTATACTCTCAAGCGTTTTTAGTAGGAATGGATGTTGGATTTTATGAAATGGTTTTTCTTCATCTATTGAGATGATCATATGGTTGGTTTCTGTTAATTTGGTTATTGATATAGTGGATTATACAAATAGTTTTCCTAATATTGAACCAGCCCTTCATTCCTGGTATAAATCCCACTTGGCCATAGTTTATTATCATCCATAGTGGATTATACAAATAGTTTTCCTAATATTGAACCAGCCCTTCATTCCTGGTATAAATCCCACTTGGCCATAGTTTATTATCCTGGGGATGGTTTTCTGTAGTCTTTTTGATAATATTTTATTTAAGATTTTATCATCATTAGGGAGATTGGTCTATAATTTTGTTTCTCTGTTTTCAGCCTACCTGGTTTAGGTATCAGTACCAAGTACCATGTCTGTGTCATAAAAGGAATTTGGTAGGACTCCTTCAATCCCTAATTTTTCAAAAAATTTTTGGTAGGATTTACATCATGTCTGTGTCATAAAACGAATTTGGTAGGACTCCTTCAATCCCTATATTTTCAAAGAGTTTATACAGCATTGGAGTTAGTTGTTCTTTAAATTTTTGGTAGAATTCACATGGTAGAATTCACATGTAAATCCATCTGGTCCTGGCGAGTATTTTTCAATCCCTATTTTTTCAAAGAGTTTATACAGCATTGGAGTTAGTTGTTCTTTAAATTTTTGGTAGAATTCACATGTAAATCCATCTGTTCCTGGGGAGTATTTTTTCTTAGCAGTTGGTTAATAGCTTCTTCTATTGCTTTTTCTGAAATGGGACTATTTACCTTCCTCTGTTAATCTGGGCAAGCTTATTTTTGAAGGTATTCTTCCATTTCATTTATTGCTGTAAAGTTGGGCCAATTAGCTCCTAAATATTGTTCTAAATTCCTCTTCATTAGTGGTGAGTTCTCCCTTTTCATTTTTAAGACTAACAATTTTTGTTTCAAATACAGACAACTACAGGCACACAGTAGTAGACAGAGTCTAATCTTCTTTTTAACATCCTTTATTAACTTTTTTGGATCATGGACTTTTTTGGCCTCTTCTAGGAATAGTCATTTTTAAATGCTTAAAATAAAGGAACAGGATAACAAGGGAATCAGTCTTACTGAAATACAGTTTTAAAATATGGTTTTTTCTCAATAGTATTTTATTTTTTTCCAAATACAGGTAAAGATAGTTTTCGACATTCATTGTTACAATTCGTTTTGAAAATCAACCCGATATATCCCAGGTTGAGAACCTCTGCACTAGGCACTCTCTGATCCTGAAAATGTCTCCATTCTTTATGAGGTCACTCTGTTGGTCCCCTCTTTCCTCTTTCCAACCTGAGGTTGCTCTGAATTCCTTGGGAGACTCAGCCAGGTCTAACCTGGCTGAGTCTCCCCAGGCCTTCTCCTTGGTTACTTGAGCTGTGGTTCTATGCCTCCACCTTGAAGTTGGTGAAGAACCAGTTCTAATTCTGTGGGCAATGCCAGAGGCACTTATTGCTTCTCTGTTGCCATTTACTTCTTTAAAAGCCTGGCTGTATTTATTAATACAGACAGAATAATTTCTCATAGATCTCATAGATCCACAGAATGCACAGATCCACAGAATGCACTGATCCACAGAATGCACTCCCTGGGATGTAAGGCACACAGGGCTTTGCATCCCACAGCACCAAGCTCTAACCCTCTTAGTCTGCAAACTCAAAAATTCCAAAAATTCCATTACTCAGGACAATCATGAAGCATGAAAGAATGGTAAATAATTGTAGGGAGTCACCCTGGTATCCTTTTAGGAAGGTCTCTGCAAACAGCTTAGATCCCCTTCCGCCTCCAAGGCTGTAAATCTTACCCTGTAAATCTTACCCATGCTCACTGAGCAGAGAAGGAGCTCCCGGGCTGCTGTGATACTGGCATGGGAAGGCGCTGAGTGCTTTTCCTTCATTGTGCATTGGTTACCAGGAGATGCAGCCGCTCCAGGGCCCATGGCACAGCCTTGGGCTTCACGGGGCAGAGACAGGTTACTGAGGGGAGGGGTAAGTTGGAGGTCTGAGGTAATGTTCTTCACTGTTCTTGGTTTTTAGTCACCAAGCATTCATCAGATGCACCGGTGCAGCAGACAGATGAGGCCTTGTCCCAGGGAGAAGTTGCCCAGCTGCCTCATTTTTAAAGGGAGAAAAAAGAATACCCTCACTTCCAAGTTTTAGCTGAGATAGTGAGGGTGCTGGGGACTGGAATGGGGGAATGGGGATGATGATTACCAGGCATTGTACAAAGCACTTTCGGATAGAATGTCCCTATCACCTTTTGGTAGGAGAAATATTTGCCAGGGTTTCTCCACAACCTGGATCAGGGCCAACCTCAGCAGCTCCCCACTCCCCTTCAATTCACCCTCCTGGCCTGTTCTTAGCCCTCGATTTAAATTGGTTGGATTTATTCAGGGGACACGGCTGCCTGACGATTGGAACATATCTTTGTAAGGGTTTTTACCCTACAATTTCTCAAAGCAAATGCTTCTGTTTAATCAATCTCTTCCCCCAGTTGTTGCAACATTTGATTTATTGGTGTATTAAGCAGATGTTGTTCTCAGGGCATGTTGCTCGTGACCTCTTACAGACTTACTATCCTATGGATCTAACATGATAACCTTGGCATAAGATTGGACGTGTCTTGGCTGTCCAAGATCTCCATCGTTCAAAGGGGTATTTTCCAAATTTTCCAAGACGAAAGGTACCAGGACTTAGTCCCGCATCCCAAGAGCAATATGTGGGCTTAGCTCCCTTTCCCGCTGGCTGGTCCCTGTGTCTTTTGTGACCTTATCATTCGATTGGACGTGTCTTGGCTGTCCAAGATCTGCATCGTTCAAAGGGGTATTTTCCAAATTTTCCAAGACGAAAGGTACCGGGACTTAACCGCATCCCAAGACATCCCAAGAGCAATATGTGGGCTTAGCTCCCTTTCCCGCTGGCTGGTCCCTGTGTCTTTTGTGACCTTATCATTCATTTGTTAGCCGACCTCATCATCCATCTGTATATATTACAGACTTGCTATGTGTCATATGTTACACTAGACCCTGGAGACATAAAGATAAAAACAAAATGGTCTTGCCCAGATAACTGCATAAATATTTTTATATACATTGGATTTATCATATATTTTCACATATTTAACATGTTTAAATTACACATATTTAACATGTTTAAATTACCGGTCTTCTAGGAAAGGAGGGGGGATGTTGGAACAGGAGGTTTCAAATTTTATCATTATACATTGGATTTATCATATATTTTTACATATTTATTTTCACATATTTAACATGTAATTACTGGTCTACCGGTCTTCTAGGGAAGGAGGGGGGGATGTTGGAACAGGGGGGGATGTTGGAACAGGAGGTTTCACAAGGCTCAGTTTTGTTTTGAAAACTTGCCCCTTTATATGTTTTCTAAAATAAAAAGGTTTCCTAAAAAATATTTTTAAAAGAAAACCTCCACATAAATCCTGAGCACAATTCTCATCTGATGAGCAGTTTCCTTGCTTACCTTGGCCATGGAGACCTCATTGTGTGATATACGCCGGAGAACACCCAAATATTTTTAAAAGAAAACCTCCACATAAATCCTGAGCACAATCCTCATCTGATGAGCAGTTTCCTTGCTTACCTTGGCCATGGAGACCTCATTGTGTGATGCTCATTGTGATACGCCGGAGAACACCCAAGGTGGTGATCTCGCCACAACAACCCAGTTGGGAGTAGTATGTGAATAGAAGAATGGATGAGTGGACAAATAGACTGGATGAGTGGACAAATAGACTTGATACAGAGATAACTGGTGATGGATGGATGGGATAGATAGGATACACAAATAGATTGAATAGATACACTTGATGCGTAGTTAAAAAGATAATGATGTAGAAAAGCGATTTATAGGATACACAAATAGATTGAATAGATACACTTGATGCGTAGTTAAAAAGATAATGTAGAAAGTGAAAAGTGATATATAGGTAGAAAAGCGATTTATAGGAAGAAGAGAATGAATAGTTAGATTAAATTATAAGATAATGACGTAGAAAGTGATATATAGGTAGGAAGAAGAGAATGAATAGCTAGATTAAATTATACATACACCCCAAACCCCCCCAAAAATATTGCAGTTTGTGGATGGTTTTTCCAGTATATCAAATGGACACATATCTTTCACTGATGCTGCAACATATAAGCCAATACTGAAGCAAAGGAGATACTGAACCAACCCATACTGAACCAACCCAGAGTGACCAGATTCTGGCGATCTACACATTGGAGTTGCTGAGTTTGAAGTTTTTTTCTTTCCAAAAGTGTCAAGTTGTCATTCTTTCATCCCAGTTTCTTCTGTGCTATCTGGTGATTAGATTTGCCAGCTCGTTAATCTAAAGAAATACTTTATTGGCAAAATTATTGGATAAATTACATTTTCCCCTTATTTGCAGCTAGCCCATACTGCTGATGGGTAAAGCTGGCTATCCTATCTGGGTTTGGGAATAAGAGAGGGAGGCAGATTTGTTCTTCTTTGAGAGGACCGAGGCCATCAGAGGCTGGGGACCAAAGAGCTATTGGGGGTTAACAAGCAGCAGGACTGTTGTGTTGAAGCTAGGAAGTGGCCCTGCTGAAGTCTTTTGGATCTTCCTGGAGGGCAATTCAGAATGACAAGGGACTGGCTTAGAGATTTGCATCCAGGTGCTGCTGAGCCAGAAAATAATTGGTGTCCCCAGAGCCCCCCATTCCCCCTTTGAAGTTTCTTCTGCCTGATTTGTGCTCATTATAATCTAAATGACTGAAATGTAAAACTTCTGTAAGCTGGGAACCTAAATCCCCTGGATGAAGAAGGGGGATAGTAAGAGTGCTAGAAAAGCAAATGGGTGCTCTGGAGCCGGGAAGATTGGACATGGGAAAAACCCCGTCTGATTTGATTCCATAGATAGTGGCAAATGTCAGGTTAAGGTTAGCCACAAAAGATAAAGCTGGAACAATACCTCTGGTGAATTGATGTACAGGCCCTGGAAATCCCAAGCAGAATGCAGCCTTAATTGGCTGAAGGGCCCCAGAAGGCCCTGAACAAGCCAGTCAAGCCAGCTTCCAGAGCTAGTGCTTAGTTTGGCCTTGGGAATCCTCCCAGGGAGTGGAAGAGAAGGAGGTCTGGATTGCTCTCTGACAGCACCTTCTCATCCTCCATCTTGGGCTTTCCACTTCTGGGCTTGGGCATCTACAGAAAAACTACCTTGGAGTTTTTCCAGGTAGCTCTGCCATTATTAAACTCCTATATACCAAGCACTGTGCTAAGCACTTTACATTCTCTCAACAACACTGGGAGGTAGGTGCTATTATCCACACTCTCAGTTAAAGAAACTGAGGCAACAGGTCAGCAAAATAGAGGCTAGATTGAAACAGATCTTGTCTTGTACAGACAACCCTGGCCTAATTAACAAGGGGATTCTACATCTGCAGCATTCAATGGGGTGTTTTCCAAATTCTATATGATGAAAGGTACCTGATGAAGCTGTCTGGGTTGTTAACCATGGCCAAGAGCAATATGTGGGCTTAGTTCCCTTTCCCGCTGGGTGCTTCTACTCATGTCCCCAGGTTCTGGTCACTGTGTCTTTTGTGACCGTATCATTATGGTAGCCCACCTCATCCATCTTCCTTGCAAAGCACACTTAAACAAGGAGCAAACATATATTACATACTTACTAGGAGTCATATATTACACTAGACCATGGAGACATAAAGACAAAATGGTCTTGCCCTCAAAGTTTATATGATGTCAACAAAAAAAGTAGGAAGAAAATCTCTGCATAAGCAAGATAATTGTATAAAATATATTACCAGTCACCCTGGCTAGGAGGTGGAAGGAAGGAGGGGGAATGTTGGAACAGGAGGTTTCACAAGGCTCAGTGTTTTTCACAAGGCTCAGTGTTGAAAACTTGTGTTTTTTAAAACCTCCGCATAAAGCCTGAGCACAATTGTCATCTGATGAGCAGTTGCCTTACTTACCTTGGCCATGTAGACCTCATTGTGACACGCCGGAGAACACCCAAGCTTTTCTGACTTAGAGACAACCCAGTTAGATCCAGACAGCAAAGGGAGTAGTATGTGAATAGAAGAATGGATGAGTGGACAAATAGACTATGTAGACTAATAGACTAGATACATAGATAACTGGTGATGGATGGATGGGATAGATAGGATAAACAAATTGGATTGTAGACTAATAGACTAGATACATAGATAACTGGTGATGGATGGATGGGATAGATAGGATAAACAAATTGGATTGAATAGATACACTTGATGCATAGTTTAAAAGATAATGATGGATAGATAAGTGAAAAGAGTGATTTACAGTAGAAATATTTATAGGTAGAAAAGTGATTTAAAGTGATTTCTAGGTAGCAAAGAGCACTATAGGAAGAAAAGCAATTTTTAGATTAAAAAAAAGGGATTTTTAAGTAGAAAAGAGATTTATAGGCAGAAGAGAATGAATATTTGGATTAAATTATACATAGATAATGAATGAGTCAATGGAGGGTTAGGTAAATCAGTAAATAAATTACTGGAAAAAGAGATCCTTTCTGGTCCTAAGCAGCATCATATCAACATCATATCAAGGGCTGCTGTCAAAGATTGAGACTGCCTTCACGTCAGTATTAAACTATTATATTTTACCCTTCAATATTATAGAAGCTAAAATGGTTGCTTTCTATGTGGCTTGGGAAATATTTGACTTCTCTTTGTCCGCTCTTCCCCCATCCACCCCCAAAATTGCAGTTTGTAGATGTTTATTCCAGTAGATCAATTGGACACATATCTTTCACTTATGCTGTAACATTTTACTTTTTCAGGCATCCTATAAGCCTCTGCTTCACGATACTGAACCAGTTGTGACTAGATTCTGGCACTATTGAACGCATATTCGGGCCACGGGATCTACTTAAAATAAGATTTAGCATGTTCATGAAGGTAAAGCAGCTAAATAGAGATAATCTATCTGCAGCTTCCCTCCTGCAGTCAGTGTTAATATGGAGTTCAAGGTAGGGCCAGGTTGCTGACTAACCCTATATGTACTAGAAGTACAAATAATCTGGGAAATAGAGAGCCTACCTTTAAAAACAAACAATCAAAAGCAGATTCTTTGAGTTCAGAAACTGTTTCTTTTTCATCATCCTATGCCTGGTTCCCAGAAACAAGAGGACTTGCTCAGAGGTTTCATAAATGCTTGTTGAATTCAATTACATATAGATGCCGACTTTTTATAAAATTATTGGCCGCTGGCTGGTACAGTGGATAACACTGTTGGACCACACTTGAATTAGAAACTGATTTCAAACAGCAGCTGTAGGACTCTGGGCAAGTCACTTAATCTGTGTTTGCCTCAATTTCCTCATCTGTAAAATGGGAATGGTACAATGGGAATGGTACAATCATTTTTGCTCCATAGAGAATAAGCCTCTGAGAACTATTTGTTTTCAAGTAGAGTCACAGCATCGTGGATTTTGAGCTGGCAGGAATATTTCAGCGTTTCTACTTCCATATTTTACAGAGAAAGTCACTGAGACTCAGGGAGGTTTAGTACATTTAGTATATTGTCCCAGCGCATACAGGTTGTAAACTGCAGAGAACAGATCCTGTTAATACTATTATGTTACCTCTAAGTGTTCATTATATATTTGTGTATGTGTGTGCATATATGTGTGTGTATATTTCCATACTCCAATCTTCTAACCTATAGCTAAACGTATTAACTCTTAAAAAAAAAAAAGTGGTTGGTTGGGGTAGGGAAAAGACACTATAATAAAGTAAAATTAAACAAGTGGAATTTTGCTCTGCTGAATATTTCTTACATGCATGACTTTTTTATTATCACTTAAACTCCCTGAGCCTCAATTTCCTCATATGTTAAATGAGAGACTTGAGCTCCATGACCACTAGGAAACTACATTTCCATTTCTAAAATTGTGATTCCACAGCTGAAAATCTAGGAACATTGCCTCCTAATGTAAGATCTGTATTTGATCATTAATGAGTCATATATTTTCTCTTGCATTTTATATAGTTCATTTGTAGCAACATTAACCTGACTTGCTTGTCTGTGGGCTGACCCCATCCTTGTTGTGGTGACTGTTACAGGTGAGCCGCCGTCCTCCCGGTGACAATCCTCTCCAGATCCTCTTTGTGGTTTGTGGGGTGATGATATCAGAAGCCAAAATGGTGAAAGTTCTCGTTTCTTCCTTGAAGCCTGGAATACAGGTATCGAACCCAAAATAACAGGACATGCGTCTCCCTGGCTCAAGGATGGGAGAGTCTGGCTGTTCCCACAAGGAGCCTTAGGGGTAGCATTAGAGGAGATGTTCTATAGAACTCGGGAGATGGTGAAACACTGTGTAAATGTAAGATTATTCTCTTACTGCTACTATTATTACTCGTACTCTTACCCCTAGTATTTTTACTACTACTTCTACTATTACTCCTATTCCTACTCCTATTAGAATCACTCCTACGATTGCTACAATTACTCCCACTCTTATTACTGTTACTATTCATACTATTCCTGTTCCTTCTAGTTTTCTTTCTCCTTCTACTAGTACTATCATTGCTCCTATTCCTATTAATACTCCTATTACTATTACTACTATTAGTGTAACTCCTACTTCTATTACTTTTACTACTCATACTACTCGTACTTCTTCTACTCCTCCTCCTCCTCCTACTACCACTATTCCTTTCTCCCTACTATTACTATTAGTACTCTCCTATGAGTACTGTTAAATTTTATAGTGCCATGACCAATTTATTGCCCTTCTAGCAGTGGACAACTTAACCATTACAACACCAGAAAGGGTTTCAGTGAGATGGTACAGTGGATGGAAGGCAGGGCTTCAAGGCAGGAAGACTTAGAGTTCTAATTTTCTAATTCTATTCTAATAATAATCTAGGAAGACAATATCTGCATAAGCAAGATAATTACATACATATGTTTGCATACATTGGATTAAGCATATATTTTCACATATTAAACATGTAATAACCGGTCATCTAAGAAAGGAGGTGGAAGGAAGGAGGGGGAAAGTTGGAACAGGAGGTTTCACAAGGGTCAGGGTTGAAAACTTGCCACTTCATATGTTTTCTAAATAAAAAGGTTTCCTAAAAAATATTTTTAAAAGAAAACCTCCGCATACAGCCTGAGCAAAATCCTTATCTGATGAGCAGTTGCCTTGCTTACCTTCTCCATGGAGACCTCCTTGTGTGATGCCCATTGTGACATACTCTAGCTCATTGCGACATGCCTGAGAACAAACAAGGTTTACTGACTTAAAGGTGATGATCTCGCCACAACAACCCAGTTGGATCCTGAAAGCAAAGGGAGTAGGATGTGTGTCTAGAAAATGGATGAGTGGACAAATAGACTGTTAGACCAGATACATAGATAACTGTTGATGGATGAATGGGATAGATAGTATAGACGATAAGTGGACAAATAGACTGTTAGACCAGATACATAGATAATTGTTGATGGATGGATGGGATAGATAGTATAGACAAATAGATTGAATAGATACACTTGATGCATAGTTAAAAAGATAATGATGGATAGATAAAGTGAAAAGATAGATTTATAGTAGAAAAGTGATTTATAGTAATCAAACAGATCTTGTCTTGTACAGACAACCCTGGCCTAATTAACAAGGGGATTCTAGATCTGCAGCGTTCAATGGGGTGTTTTCCAAATTCTACATGATGAAAGGTACCTGATGAAGCTGTCTGGGTTGTTAACCGTGGCCCTAGCTCCTTCTGTTTTTCAGCAAAACCCTAGGCTCCATGCAAAGAGCAATATGTGGGCTTAGCTCCCTTTCCCACTGGCATTTTGATCTAATCTTAGTATGTGGTGTTAAATGTGGGTCCATGGTGTTAAATGTGGGTCCATGCCTAGTTTCTGCGAATATAATCAAAATGACAATACTCCCTAAACTAATCTATTTATTTAGTGCTATACCAATCAGACTCCCAAGAAACTATTTTAATGACCTAGAGAAAATAACAACAAAATTCATATGGAAGAATAAAAGGTCGAAAATTGCAAGGGAACTAATGAAAAAAAAAAAGTCAGAGGAAGGTGGTCTAAGTGTACCTGATTTAAAGCTATATTATAAAGCAACAGTCACCAAAACCATTTGGTATTGGCTAGGAAATAGACTAGTTGATCAGTGCATAGGTTAGGTTCACAGGGCAAGAAAGTGAATAAAAATAGCAATCTAATCTTTGACAAACCCAAAGATCCCAAATTTTGGGATAAGAATTCATCATTTGACAAAACCTGCTGGGAAAACTGGAAAGTAGTATGACAGAAACTAGGGATGGACCCACATTTAACACCACATACTAAGATTAGATCAAAATGGATCCAAGATTTAGGCATAAAGAACGAAATCATAAATAAATTGGAGGAACATGGGATGGTTTACCTCTCAGACTTGTGGAGGAACTAGAGACCATTATTGATCACAAAATAGAATATTTTGATTACACCAAATTAAAAAGTTTCTGCACAAAGAAAACTAATGCAAACAAGATTAGAAGGGAAGTAACAAATTGGGAAAACATTTTTACAGTTAAAGGTTTTGATAAATGGGCAAAGGATATGAACAGACAATTTTCAGATGATGAAATTAAAATTATTTCCACTCATATGAAAGAATGTTCCAAATCACTATTGATCAGAGAAATGCAAATTAAGACAACTCTGAGATACCACTACTCACCTGTTAGATTGGCTAAGATGACAGGAACAAATAACGATGAATGTTGGAGGGGCTGTGTGAAAACTGGGCACTGATGCATGGTTGGTAGAGCTGTGAAAGAATCCAACCATTCTGGAGAGTAATCTGGAATTATGCCCAAAAAGTTATTAAAATGTGCATACCCTTTGACCCAGCCATACTACTACTGGGCTTATATCCCAAGGAAATACTAAAGAAGGGAAAGAGACCTGTATGTGCCAAAATGTTTGTGGCAGCTCTTTTCATAGTGGCTAGAAGCTGGAAGATGAATGGATGTCCATCATTTGGAGAATGGTTGGGTAAATTATGGTATATGAAGGTTATGGAATATTATTGTTCTATAAGAAATGACCAACAGGAGAAATACAGAGAGGCTTGGAGAGACTTACATCAACTGATGCTAAGTGAAACGAGCAGAACCAGAAGATCATTATACACTTCAACAATGATACTGTACGAGGATGTATGCTGATGGAAGTGGATATCTTCAACATAGAGAAGAACTAATCCAATTCCAGGTGATTAATGATGGACAGAATCAGCTACATCCAGAAAAGGAACACTGGGAAATGAGTGTAAACTGTTATTTTTACCTTCTGAATCCAATTCTTCCTGTGCAACAAAAAATTCGGTTCTACACACATATATTGTATCTAGAATATACTGTAATATATTTAACATGTATAAGACTGCCTGCCATCTGGAGGAGGGGGTTGGAGGAGGAAGGGAAAAAATCTGAATAGAAGTAAGTGCAAGGGATAATGTTGTAAAAAGGTACCCATGCATATGTACTGTCAAAAAAAAAAACTTATAATTATAAAATAAAAAAATAAATCAAAAAAAATTTTTTGGGATCTTTGGGTTTGTCAAACACTAGATTGCTATTTTTATTCACTATCTTGCCCTGTGAACCTAACCTATGCCACTGATCAACTAGTCTATTTTTTAGCCAATACCAAATGATTTTGGTGACTGTTGCTTTATAATACAGTTCTAGATCAGGTACTGATAGACCACCTTCACTTAATTTTTTTTTCATTACTTCCCTTGAAATTCTCGAACTTTTGTTATTCCATAGGAATACTTTTGTTATTTTTGTAGGTTATTAAAAGTTTCTTGGAAGTCTGATTGGTATAGCACTAAATAAATAGATTAGTTTAGGGAGTATTGTCATCTTAATTATATTTGCTCGGCCTATCCAAGAGCACTGAATGTCTTTCCAATTATTTAAATCTGACTTTATTTTTGTGGCAAGTGTTTTGTAATTTTGCTCATATAATTCCTGACTCTCCTTTGGTAGATATATTCCCAAATATTTTATACTATCGACCGTTATTTTGAATGGAATTTCTCTTTGTATCTCTTGCTGTTGGATTGTGTGGTTAATGTATAAAAATGCTGAGGATTTATGTGGATTTATTTTGTATCCTGCGACTTTGCTAAAATTTTGAATTATTTCTAATAGCTTTTTAGTAGAGTCTTTGGGGTTCTCTAATTATACCATCATGTCATCTGCGAAAAGTGATAATTTGATTTCCTCATTTCCTACTCTAACTCCTTGAATCTCTTTCTCAGCTCTTATTGCTGAGGCTAGAGTTTCTACTACTATATTGAAAAGTAATGGTGATAGTGGGCAACCTTGTTTCACTCCTGATCTTACAGGGAAAGGTTCTAGTTTATCGCAATTACATATGTTTACTGAAAGTTTTAAATATATGCTCCTTATTATTTTAAGGAATAGTCCATTTATTCCTATACTCTCAAGAGTTTTTAGTAGGAATGGATGTTGAATTTTATCAAATGCTTGTTCTGCATCTATTGAGATAATCATATGGTTTTTATTAATTTGATTATTAATATGGTCAATTATACTAATAGTTTTCCTAATATTAAACCAGCCCTGCATTCCTGGTATAAATCCCACTTGGTCATAGTGTATTATCCTGGGGATGATTTTCTGAAGTCTATTTGCTAATATCTTATTTAAGATTTTAGCATCAATATTCATTAAGGAAATTGGTCTATAGTTTTCTTTCTCAGTTTTTGATCTACCTGGTTTAGGTATCAGTACCATGTCTGTGTCATAGAAGGAATTTGGTAGGACTCCTTCAATCCCTATTTTTTCAAACAGTTTACATAGCATTGGAGTTAGTTGTTCTTTAAATGTTTGGTAGAATTCACATGTAAATCCATCTGGTCCTGGGGACTTTTTCTTAGGAAGTTGGTTAATAGCTTGATCTATTTCTTTTTCTGAGATGGGACTATTTAGACTATTTACTTCTTCCTCTGTTAATCTGGGCAAGCTATATTTTTGAAGTTATTCTTCCATTTCATTTAAGTTATCGAATTTATCGGCATAAAGTTGAGCAAAGTAGCTCCTAACTATTGTTCTAATTTCCTCTTCATTAGTGGTCAGTTCACCCTTTTCATTTTGAAGACTAACAGTTTGCTTTTTCTCTTTCCTTTTTTTAATCAGGTTTACTAAGGGTTTGTCTATTTTGTTGGTTTTTTCATAGAACCAACTCTTAGTTTTATTAATTACTTCAATAGTTTTTTTACTTTCAATTTTATTAATCTCACCTTTTATTTTTTGAATTTCAAGTTTTGTGTTTGTCTGGGGGTTTTTAATTTGTTCCTTTTCTAGCAATTTAAGCCCAATTCATTGGCCCTCTCTTTCTCTATTTTATGCAAGTAGGCCTGTAGAGATATAAAACTTCCCCTTATTACTGCTTTGGCTGTATCCCACATATTTTGCTGTGATGTCTCATTATTGTCATTCTCTTGGGTGAAGTTATTAATTATGTCTATGATTTGCTGTTTTTCCCCAATCATTCTTTAGTATAAGATTATTTAGTTTCCAATTATTTTTTGGTCTATTTTCCCCTGGCTTTTTATTAAATGTAATTTTGATTGCATTATGGTCTGAAAAGGATGCATTTACTATTTCTGCCTTACTGCATTTGATTTTGATTTTTTCCGGCCAAGATGGCGGCATGGAGGCAGACAGCTGCTTGAGCTCCTCATTTTCTCTCAGAACTTACTTCATGACAAGCCTCAGACTTAATGCTTGACCCAGAAAGAAATCCACAAATAATCACCAAGAGAAGATATCCTTGAAAGTCGCCAGAAAAGGTCTGTGTTTGCTCCGGGGAGGGTCAATCAGACTGGGCGCAGACTGAGCGCAAGCAAGCCAGAGCTAGAGGGGCAGCTCACACAGCTCAGACCAGAGGGGGAGGGGTACGATCTCTGCTGTTTCTGCAAAAAGACTTTTTCCCCAGTGTGGATACTCTGTCTTGGCAGCAAGCCAGGAGCAGCAGAGAGGGTGTAAAGACCGGAGGTGAAGATTAAAACCCCAGAAAGCCAGCGTCTCTCAGAACCCGGCCACCCCCAACCCCCACCTGGACTGACTCATCGAGCTCTCAGAGCCTCAGAGCACAGACTCAGTACAGTCATTGCTGTTCTGTTAGTGGCTCTCTGCTGCCCTACCCCCAGTCTGTAGAGGAAGCCCATTAATACCATCCAGCCCCATCCCCCCAAAAACAGACCTATTGTTTCTCTTGTCAATTTGTTTTCTTTGATTCCTACTCTGACAAAATGAACAAAAAATTCAAAAGGGCTCTAACTTGACAGCTTTTGTATGGAGAGAGAGCAGACTTCAAACACTGAGGAGACTAAAAACAGACTGTCCCCAGAGGAATCCCCTAAGGGGGATATGAGCTGCTCCTCTCATAGAGGAAATCAAAAAGGCTCTCACAAGAGAACTGGAAGAGAAATGGGAAAAGGAAAGGGAAGCTTGGCAAGAGAGCCTGGAGAAGTCATCCCATGCATTCAAAGACAGAGTGGATAAAGAAATCAAATCATTGAGAAACAAGATTAGTGAGCTGGAAAAGGTAAACAACTCCAAGGAAAACAGGATTAGTGAGCTGGAAAAAGAAAACAGCTCTCTAAAAAATAAAATGGATAAAATGGAAAAAAATTCCATAGAAGATAAAAACTCAATTGGACAATTACAAAGAGATATAAAAAAACTGAGTGAAGAAAATACAGCATTGAAAATTAGACTGGAACAAGTAGAAATGAATGACTCAAGGAGAAACCAATAGGTAGTCAAGCAAAACCAGAGAAAGGAAACAATTGAAAAGAATGTCAAGTACCTTATCAGAAAGACAACAGACCTGGAAAACAGATCCAGGAGAGACAATTTGAGAATAATCGGACTCCCTGAAAAATGTGAGGAAAAAAAGAGCTTGGACACTATTTTCGAGGAAATTATCAAAGACAACTGCCCAGACGTTCTGGAAACAGAGAGTAAAATAGACATTGAAAAAATTCATCGATCACCTACTGAAAAGGACCCTAAAATCAAAACACCAAGAAATATAGTGGCCAAGTTCAAGAACCTTCAGACAAAGGAAAAGATATTGGAAGCTGCTAGAAAAAAGCAATTCAGATATGGAGGATCCACAATAAGGATAACCCAGGTTCTAGCAGCGTCCACATTAAAAGAACGAAGGGCCTGGACCATGATATTCCGAAAGGCTAAGGAACTTGGTATGCAGCCAAGAATCACTTACCCAGCAAGAATGAGCATCGTTTTCCAAGGAAGAAGATGGACATTCAACGAAATAAATGAATTCCATCTATTTTTGATGAAAAAACCAGACCTACATAAAAGGTTTGATCTTCAAATACAGAACTCAAGAGATTTCTAAAAAGGTAAAAAGAAATCTTGAGAACTATACTTCCGCCAAAAACATATGTAAAGAACATATGTACAATTTGTCTTAGAAACTAGAGGTGGAAAGGAAATTATATCATAAAAATGTGTAAAGTGGTGGTACTACATCTCATGAAGAGGCAAAGGTACCCGATTGTATCTGAGAGAAAGAAAGGAGGGAGATGAACATAGTGTGTATCAATACACATATTCGATTTATGGTGAAACTTCTTCCACTTCATTAAAAAGTGAAAGGGAAGGAGTAAACTAAGGGGAAGGGAATACAGAAATTTGGAGGAAAAGGGGTAAAATAAGGGGAGGAAATTTAAGGTGGGGGAGGGATCCTAAAAAGGGAGGGCTGTTCACAAGTTTAATACTGGGTAGGGGGGTAAGAGGGAAGGAAAGGGGAAAAGAATAAGCAGGGGTTAATAGGATGGCAAGCAATATAGAATTAGTCCTTCTAACCATAAATGTGAATGGGGCAAACTGCCTCATAAAGAGGAAGCTGTTAGCAGACTGGATTAAAAGTCAGAACCCTACTATATGTTGTTTACAGGAAACACACCTGAAACAGGGTGAGACATTCAAACTAAAAGTAAAAGGGTGGAACAGAATCTATTATGTTTCAAGCAAAACCAAAAAAGCAGGAGTAGCCATCCTCATCTCAGATCAAGCAAAAACAAAAATTGATCTAATTAAAAGAGATAAGGAAGGGCATTATATCCTGCTAAAGGGCAACATCAATAATGAAGCAGTATCAATATTAAACATATATGCACCAAGTGGTGCAGCATCTAAATTCTTAAAAGAGAAATTAAGAGAGCTGCAAGAGGAAATAGATAGCAAAACTATAATAGTGGGAGATCTCAACCTTGCACTCTCAGAATTAGATAAATCAAACCACAAAATAAATAAGAAAGAAGTCAAAGAGGTAAATAGAATACTAGAAAAGTTTGATATGATAGATCTTTGGCAAAAGCTAAATGGAGACAGAAAGGAGTATACTTTCTTCTCAGCAGTTCATGGAACCTATACAAAGATTGATCATATACTAGTGCATAAAAAAATGCAGAAACTTTTTAATTTGGTGTAATCAAAATTTTCTATTTTGTGATCAATAATGATTTCCAGTTCTTTTTTGGACACAAATTCCTTCCTCCTCCACAAGTCTGAGAGGAAGACTATCCTATGCTCCTCTAATTTATTTATGATGTCGTTCTTTATGCCTAAATCATGGACCCATTTTGATCTTATCTCAGTATGTGGTGTTAAGTGTGGGTCCATGCCTAGTTTCTGCCATACTAATTTCCAGTTTTCCCAGCAGGTTTGTGATCTTTACAATTGGGATCTTTGGGCTGTCAAACACTAGATTGCTATTTTTATTCACTATCTTGCCCTGTGAACCTAACCTATTCCAGTGAACAACTAGTCTATTTCTTAAACAATACCAAATGGTTTTGGTGACTGTTGCTTTATAATATCGTTCTAGATCAGGTACTTCTAGACAGCTAGACCACCTTCATTTAATTGTTTTTTTCATTACTTCCCTTGAAATTCTCGAACTTTTGTTATTCCATAGGAATACTTTTGTTATTTTTCTAGGTCATGAAAATAGTTCCTTGGGAGTCAGATTGATATAGCACTAAATAAATAGATTAGTTTAGGGAGTATTGTCATCTTGATGATATGCACACTGCTTATCCAAGATCACTGAATGTCTTTCCAATTATTTGAATCTGTTCAGTCTCAAACCTCAGGGAAGTCGCTAGGACAAAGCGGCCTCAAAGCACTGCAGTGCTAATCACTTCTGAGGCACTTCCAGGGAGGGGGTGAGAAACTCTCTCCCAGAGCTCTCTCTTAGCTCAGGCGCAGGAGCCGCTTCATCCATCCAGTCTGGGAGGAAGCTGGCAAAGAAATAAATAATTTCCTACCCCAGGGACAGACCCCAAAAGATTTTTTATATATGAGGAAAAAGCCAAGAAAAACTATCGATTCCTTCTACACAGAGAAAGAGCAGGTATCCAACCCCGAGGAAGTTAACAGCAAAGAGTCAGTAGATAACAAGCTAAAGGGGAATGATTCCTGCCCCCCATCACATAACTCTCTCCTAAAAGAGACTATTATTTAGTTCAGAGAGTTTGAAGAAAAATGGGGAAAGGAAATAGAAGCTATGATAGAGAATAACAACGTTCTGAAATTGGAGTTGGAAAAAATAAAGAATTCACAGGAGATTCAGGGAAACAAAATTTGTGAATTAGAAAAGGTTAAAAAATCGCAGGAAAGTAGGATTTCTGAATTGGAAAAGATAAAAAAGTCTCAAGAAAGTAAGATTTATGAATTGGAAAAAGAAAATAATTCTCAAAAAAATTTAGGGAATTGGAAAAATTACAATAGAGCAAAATTATTCATTTAAAGACGAAATTGGGCATTTACAAAAACTAAAAACTGTGAATGAAGAAAATAACTCCTTAAAATTCAGGATGTAACAAATAGAAATTAATGATTCATTGAGGAACCCAAGAATCAGTCAAACAAAACAAAAAAAAAATGAAAAGCTGGATAAGAACGTCAAATATTTACTGGGAAATTCTATATATCTGGAAAATAGTTCTAGGAGAGATAATTTGCAAATCATTGGACTTCCTGAAAACTATGACCAAAAAAAGAGCTTAGATTCTATTTTACAAGAAATTATCAAAGAGAACTGTCCAGAGATAATAGAAGCAGAAGGGAAAGTAGATGTCTAAAGAATTCATCGAACTCCTTTTGAAATAGACCCTAAAAAAGAACACCACGGAATATTGTGACTAAGCTGCAGAATTACCACACAAAGGAGAAAATCTTGCAAGCAGCTAGAAAAAAAAACAATTTAAATACCAAGGTGCCACAATAAGGGTCACTCAAGATCTGGCTGCCTCCACATTAAAAGATAGAAGGGGCTGGAACCTGATATTCCATAAGGCAAAAGATCAAGGATTGCAACCAAGAATGAACTACCCAGCTAAGTTTAGCATCTTTTTCCATGGAAGAAGATGGTCATTCAATGAAATAGAGGAATTCCATATGTTTCTAAGAAAAAAACCAGACTTAAACAAAAAAAAAATTTGATCTACATCCACAAGACTGAAGAGAAACAGAAAAAGGTACTCAGAACCCTTGAGAACGGTATCTCTATTGTGGGTATATTGAAAGTACCCATGGATAATTTCATTTTACTGGTATAAAAAAAAAGGGGGGGTGTAGTAAAGGGAAGTGGGTAGTATCAGAATTATAAAAAAAAGGGGGGGTGTAGTAAAGGGAAGTGGGTAGTATCAGAAAAAGGGGAAGGAGTGATAAAAAGAGGGAAACTACATCCCAGGAAGAGGTATAGAAAATACACCATATCTGAGGGAATTTAGAGAGGGGGAGGAACATTGTGTGAATCTTACTCTCATCAGAAGAGGCTCAAAGAGTAAATAATTGTCATATTTGTTTTTCAGAGAATTAGTAAAGGGAAGTGGGTAGTATCAGAAAAAGGGGAAGGAGTGATAAAAAGAGGGAAACTACATCCCAGGAAGAGGCATAGAAAATACACCATATCTGAGGGAATTTAGAGAGGGGGAGGAACATTGTGTGAATCTTACTCTCATCAGAAGAGGCTCAAAGAGTAAATAATTGTCATATTTGTTTTTCAGAGAATTCTCTCTCACCTCATTAAAAGAGGGGAGAGGAAAAGGGAAAAGGAAAAGGAGAATAAGGGAAGGGATGTGGAGGGAGGGGGGAGGGATACTAAAAAAAAGGGAGGGCTGTGTGTCACAAGTGGGGTCTATAAATTAAATATCGGGGAAGGGGTTCAGGGGGGGTCAAGAGAAAAAAGCATAATCTGGGGATAATATGATGGCAGGAAATACAGAATTAGTAATTTTAACTGTAAATGTGAAGCTGGAGAAGAACGTCAAATATTTACTGGGAAAATCTATATACCTGGAAAATAGTTCTAGGAGAGATAATTTGCGAATCATTGGACTTAACGAAAACTATGACCAAAAAAAGAGCCTAGATTCTATTTTACTGGAAATTATCAAAGAGAACTGTCCATCAAACGGAGATGGATAGCAGACTGGATCAAAAATCAGAACCCTGGTAAATAAATAAATAAATAATTTCCTACCAGAGGGACAGACCCCAAAAGATTTTTCAAGTATGAGCTATTAGAAATAATTCAGAACTTTAGCAAAATTGCAGGATATAAAATAGATCCACATAAATCCTCAGCATTTTTATACATTACCAACACAATCCAACAGCAAGAGATACAAAGAGAAATTCCATTCAAAATAACTGTCGATAGTATAAAATATTTGGGAATATATCTAACAAAGGAAAGTTAGGAATTATATGAGCAAAAATACGAAACACTTGCCACAAAAAGGAAGTCAGATTTAAATAATTAGAAAAACATTCAGTGTTTTTGGATAGGCCGAAAGAATATAATGAAGATGAAAATACTCCCTAAACTAATCTATTTATTTAGTACTATACCAATCTGACTCCCAAGGAACTTTTTTTAAAGACCTAGAAAAAATAACAACAGAATTCATATGGAACAACAAAAGTTCGAAAATTTCAAGGGAAGGAATGAAAAAAAAAAATGAAGGTAGACTAGCTGTCTAGCTATACCTGATCTAGAACTATATTATAAAGCAACAGTCACCAAAACCATTTGGTATTGCTTAAGAAATAGACTAGTTGTTCAGTAGAGTAGGATACTTTCAAAGGGCAAGATAGAGAATAAAAATAGCAATCTAGTGTTTGACAAACCCAAAGATCCCAACTTTTGGCATAAGAATTCATTATTTGACAAAAACTGCTGGAAAAACTGGAAATTAGTAAGGCAGAAACTAGGCATGGACCCACACTTAACACAATATACTAAGATAAGATAAAAATGGGTCCATGATTTAGGCATAAAGAACAAGATCATAAATAAATTAGAGGAACATAGGATAGTTTACCTCTCAGACTTGTGGAGGAGGAAGGATTATGTGACCAAAGGAAACCTAGAGATCAATATTGATCACAAAATAGAAAATTTAGATTACATCAAATTAAAAAGTTTCTGCACAAACACAACTAATGCAAACAAGATTAGAAGGGAAGTAGGAGATCTTTATACACTTCAACAATGATACTGTATGAGGATGTATTCTAATGGAAGTGTATATCTTCAATATGGAGAAGAGCTAATCCAATTCCAATTGAGCATTGATGGACAGAATCAGCTACACCCAGAACCTGAACACTGGGATATGTAAACTGTGAGCATTTTTTTTTGTTTGTTTGTTTTTTGTTTTACTTCACAGATTATTTTTACCTTCTGAATACAATTCTTCCGTTGCAATAACAACAACAATAAAATTTGGTTCTGCACATATATTATGTGCCAAGAATATACTATAAGATATTTAATATGTATGGGAATGGCTGCCCTCTATTAGAGGGCAGGGAGGGAAGTAGGGGAATAATTCAGAACAGAGAGGAGTAGAAGGGATAATGTTGTAAAGAAAAATTACCTATGCATATGTACTGTCAAAAAATGCTATAATTAAAAATCAATAAAAAATAATAACTTGTTGGCATTTGTACTATTTTATAATTATTATATCATTTGACTCTCACAACAACTTAGGCAATAGGAATTATTGTAAACAACGTTTCACTATTGAGAAAACTGAGGGCAGATTTAAAATTACTTGTTTAATTTCAAAACATATAGTAAGTTTTGGAAGGTAAATTAGACTCTAAGTCTTCCTGCCTTGAAGCCCCTGCCCTCTATCAGCTGTACCATCTCACTTTCACCTTTTCTGGTGTAGTAATGGGTTAAGTTGTCTGCTCCTAGAAGGGCAAGAAATTGGTCATGGCACTAGGAAAACTTAACAGTACTCCTAGTAGGAGTAATAATACCTAATAGAAAGTAAGAGTAGTAATAGTAGTAGTAGTAATAGTAGTAGTAGTAGTAGTAGTAGTAGTAGTAGTAGTAGTAGTAGTAGTAATAGGAATGGGAGTTACACTAGTAGTAGGTAGTAATAGTAATAGTAAAAGTGGTAGTAGAAATAATTGTAGTGGTAGTAAAAGGAGTATTAATAGGTAATAGGAGCATTGATATTACTAGTAGCAGGAGGAAGAGATCTAGAAGGAATAATAACAGTAATAAATGTGGGAGTAATACTAATAGGAGTTGGAAGAGCAGTAATAGTAGAAGTAGTAGTAATAATAAAAGGCTAAGAGTATGAGTAATAATAGTAGTAGTAACAGTAGTATCTGACATTTACACAGTGCTTCACCATCTCCTAAGTTCTATAGATCATCTCTTCTGATGCTACCCCTAAGGCTCAGAACAAGTCTTGTGGGAACAGCCAGACTCTCCCATCCTTGGGCCAGGGAGATGCATGTCCTGTTATTTTTTTTTTTTTATATTTTTTAAATTTTTTTATAATATATATATATATATATTTTTATAATATTATCCCTTGTATTCATTTTTCCAAATTACCCCCCCTCCCTCTATTCCCTCCCCCCGATGACAGGCGATCCCATACATTTTACATGTGTTACAATATTACAATACATGTGTGTGAATATCATTTTCTTGTTGCACAATAAACATTAGATTCCGAAGGTACATGCAACCTGGGCAGACAGATATTAGTGCTAACAATTTACATTCACTTCCCAGTGTTTCTTCTCTGGGTGTAGCTACCTCTGTCCATCATTGATCAACTGGAAGTGAGTTGGATCTTCTTTATGTTGAAGATTTCCACTTCCATCAGAATACATCCTCATACAGTATTGTTGTTGAAGTGTACAGTGATCTTCTGGTTCTGCTCATTTCACTCAGCATCAGTTGATTTAAGTCTCTCCAGGCCTCTCTGTATTCCTCCTGCTGGTCATTTCTTACAGAGCAATAATATTCCATAACCTTCATATACCACAATTTACCCAACCATTCTCCAACTGATGGACATCCATTCATCTTCCAGTTTCTAGCTACAACAAAAAGAGCTGCCACAAACATTTTGGCACATATATGTCTCTTTCCGCTCTTTAGTATTTCTTTGGGATATAAGCCCGATAACAGCGATGCTGGGTCAAAGGGTATGCACAGTTTGATAACTTTTTGGGCATAGTTCCAAATTGCTCTCCAGAATGGCTGGATTCTTTCGCAACTCCACCAGCAATGTATTAGTGTCCCAGTTTCCCCACATCCCCTCCAACATTTATCATTATTTGTTCCTGTCATCTTAGCCAATCTGACAGGTGTGTAGTGGTATCTCAGAGTGGTCTTAATTTGCATTTCTCTGATCAGTAGTGATTTGGAACACTCTTTCATGTGAGTGGATATAGTTTCAATTTCTTCCTCTGAGAATTGTCTGTTCATATCCTTTGACCATTTATCAATTGGAGAATGGTTCGGTTTCTTATAAATTATGGTCAGTTCTCTATATATTTTGGAAATGAGACCTTTGTCAGAACCTTTGTTTTTAAAAATATTTTCCCAATTTGTTACTTCCCTTCTAATCTTGTTTGCATTAGTATTATTTGTACAGAAACTTTTTAGTTTGATGTAATCAAAATCTTCTATTTTGTGATCAATAATGATCTCTAGTTCTCCTCTGGTCATAAATTCCTTCCTCCTCCACAAGTCTGAGAGGTAGATTATCCTCTGTTCCTCTAATCTATTTATTATCTCCCTCTTTATGCCTAAATCATGGACCCATTTTGATCTTATCTTAGTATATGGTGTTAAGTGTGGATCCATATCTAATTCCTGCCATACTAATTTCCAGTTTTCCCAACAGTTTTTTCCGAATAATGAATTTTTATCCCTAATGTTGGAATCTTTGGGTTTGTCAAAGATTAGATTGCTATAGATGTACCCTTTTTTGTCCTTTGTATCTAATCTGTTCCACTGATCTACCGGTCTATTTCTTAGCCAATACCAAATGGTTTTGGTGGCATGTCCTGTTATTTCGGGTTTGATACCAGTGTTCCAGGCTTCAGGGAAGAAACGAGATCTTGAAACGAGATCTTTCAACATTTTGGCTTCTGATATTGTCACCCCACCAACCACAAAGAGGATCTTTTTTTTTTTTTTTTTAAGAGTTAATATATTTAGCTATAGGTTAGAAGATTGGAGTATGGAAATATACACACACATATATGCACAAACATACACACATATATAATGAACACTTAGAGGTAACATGATAGTATTAACAGGATCTGTTTGAATCTTGTCTCTGCCATTTAAAACTTGTATGCACTTGAATAATATATTAACTATACTAAACCTCCTTGAGTCTCAGTGACTTTCTCTGTAAAATATGGAAGTAGAAACCCTGAAATATTCCTGCCAGCTCAAAATCCATGATGCTGTGACTCTACTTGAAAACAAATAGTTCTCAGAGGCTTATTCTCTGTGGAGCCAACATGATTGTATCATTCCCATTTTATAGAGGAGGAAATTGAGGCAAACACAGATTAAGTGACTTGCCCAGAGTCCTACAGCTGGTGTTTGAAATCACTTGCTGATTCAAGGGAGGTCCAACAGTGTTATCCACTGAACCAACGAGCTGCCAATAATTTTAGAAAAAGTCTACATCTATATGTAATTGAATTCAACAAGCATTTATGAAACCTCTAATATGAGCAAATCATCTTTTTTCTGGGAACCAGGCACAGGATGAGGAAAAAGAAAATAGTTTCCAAACTAAAATAATTTGCTTTTGATTGTTTGTTTTTAAGTGTAGGCTCTCTATTTCCCAGATTATTTGTACTTCTAGTATATATAGGGCTAGTCAGCAACCTGGTCCTACCTTGATCTCCTATTGACACTGACTGCAGGAGGGAAGCTGCAGGTAGATTATCTCTATGTAGATGCTTTACCTTCATGAACATGTTAAATCCCGTTTTAAGTAGATCCCGAGGCCCGAAGATGCGTTCAATATCGCCAGCATCAGGTCACAACTGGTTCAGTATATCCTCTGCTTCAGCAGTGGCTTATAGGATGCCTGCAAAGGTAAAATGTTATAGCATAAGTGAAAGATATGTGTCCAATTGATCTACTGGAATAACAATCCACAAATTAAAAATTTTTTGGGAGGTAGGGGAAGAGGGCAGGAAAGAGAAGTCAACAATTTCCCAAGCCAGATAGAAAGCAACCATTTTAGCTTCTATAATCTTGAAGAATAAAATATAATAGTTTAATACTTACCTGAAGGCACTCTCAATCTTTGACAGCAGCCCTTGGTATCATGCTGATGAGGGCCTGAATGGATCTCTCTATCCAGTAATTTATTTACTGATTTACCTAACCCTCCATTGACTCATTCATTATCTATGTATAACTTAATGCAGCTATTCATTCTCTTCTGCCTATAAATCTCTTTTCTACCTATAAATCTCTTTTCTTCTTCTAAATCACATTTTTTTTTACCTATATATCTCTTTTGTAATTATGTATCGCTTTTTTTCATATAAATCTCTTTTCTAACTATAAATCGCTTTTCTTCCTATAAATATCTTTTCTACCTATAAACTTTTCTACTATAAATCTATCTTTTCACTTATCTACCCATCATTATCTATTTAAATATGCATCAAGTGTATCCATTGGATTTATTTGTTTCTCCTTTCTATCCCATCTATCACCAGTTATCTATGTATCCAGTCATATTAGTCATATTTGTCCACTCATCCATCCTTCTATTCACATTTCCTTCACCCTTTGCAGTCAGGATCCAACTGGGTTATTGGGGACAGAACATCACCTTTAAGTCAGAAAACCTTGGGTGTTCTCAGGCATGTCACAATGGGCATGACACAATGAGGTCTCCATGGAGAAGGTAAGCAAAGCAAATGCTCATCAGATGAGGATAGTGCTCAGCCTGTATGTGGAGTTTTTTCTTTTAAAAAATTGTTTTAGGAAAGCTTTTTGTTTACAAAACATATGAAGGGGTAAGTTTTTAACACTGACCCTTGTAAAACCTTCTCTTCCAACTTTTCCCCTCCTTCCTTCCACCCCTTCCCCTAGATGACAGGTAATTACATGTTAAATATGTGAAAATATATGCTTAATCCAATGTATGTAAAAATATTTATCCAATTATCTTGGTTATGCATAGATTTTCTTCCTAGTTCTTTTTGTAGACATCATTTTCCCCAATAGAATATAAACTTTGAGGGCAAAACCATTTTGTTTTTATCTTTATGTCTCCAGGGTCTAGTGTAATATAGGACCACTAGTTAATATGTAATATAGGTTTGCTCCTTGTTTAGTTTGCTTTGCTGATTGAGTAGTCTAAGGAAGATGGATGAGGTGGGCTACCAGATGAATGATACGTTCATAAAAGACACAGGGACCAGAAACTGGGGACATGAGTAGAAGCAGACAGCGGGAAAGGGAGCTAAGCCCACATATTGCTCTTGGGATGGAGCCTAGGGTTTGGCTGAAAAGCAGAAGGAGCTAGGGCCACGGTTAAAAACCCAGACAGCTTCATCACAAAAATAAAATCAGATTTAAATAATTGGAAAGACATTCAGTGCTCTTGGATAGGCCGAGCGAATATAATAAAGATGACAATACTCCCCAAACTAATCTATTTATTTAGTGCTATACCAATCAGACTCCCAACAAACTACTTCAATGACCTAGAAAAAATAACAAAATTCATATGGAAAAATAAAAGGTCTAGAATTGCAAGGGAACTAATGAAAAAAAACTCAGAGGAAGGTGGTCTAAGTGTACCTGATCTAAAGCTATATTATATAGCAGCAGTCACCAAAACCATTTGGTATTGGCTAAGAAATAGACCGGTAGATCAGTGGAACAGATTAGATACAAAGGACAAAAAAGGATACAGCAACCTAATCTTTGACAAACCCAAAGATACCAACATTAGGGATAAAAATTCATTATTCGGAAAAAACTGTTGGGAAAACTGGAAATTAGTATGGCAGAAATTAGATATGGATCCACACTTAACACCATATACCAAGATAAGATCAAAATAGCTCCATGATTTAGGCATAAAGAGGGAGATAATAAATAGATTAGAGGAACAGAGGATAATCTACCTCTCAGACTTGTGGAGGAGGAAGGAATTTATGACCAGAGGAGAACTAGAGATCATTATTGGTCACAAAATAGAAGATTTTGATTACATCAAACTAAAAAGTTTCTGTACAAATAATATTAATGCAAACAAGATTAGAAGGGAAGTAACAAATTGGGAAAATATTTTTAAAAACAAAGGTTCCGACAAAGGTCTCATTTCCAAAATATATAGAGAACTGACCATAATTTATAAGAAACCGAACCATTCTCCAATTGATAAATGGTCAAAGGATATGAACAGACAATTCTCAGAGGAAGAAATTGAAACTATATCCACTCACATGAAAGAGTGTTCCAAATCACTACTGATCAGAGAAATGCAAATTAAGACCACTCTGAGATACCACTACACACCTGTCAGATTGGCTAAGATGACAGGAACAAAATGATGAATGTTGGAGGGGATGTGGGGAAACTGGGACACTAATACATTGCTGGTGGAGTTGCGAAAGAATCCAGCCATTCTGGAGAGCAATCTGGAATTATGCCCAAAAAGTTATCAAACTGTGCATGCCCTTTGACCCAGCAGCACTACTACTGGGATTATATCCCAAAGAAATACTAAAGAGCGGAAAGAGACATATATGTGCCAAAATGTTTGTGGCAGCTCTTTTTGTTGTAGCTAGAAACTGGAAGATGAATGGATGTCCATCAGTTGGAGAATGGTTGGGTAAATTGTGGTATATGAAGGTTATGGAATATTATTGCTCTGTAAGAAATGACCAGCAGGAGGAATACAGAGAGGCCTGGAGAGACTTAAATCAACTGATGCTGAGTGAAATGAGCAGAACCAGAAGATCACTGTACACTTCAACAACAATACTGTATGAGGATGTATTCTGATGGAAGTGGAAATCTTCAACATAAAGAAGATCCAACTCACTTCCAGTTGATCAATGATGGACAGAGGTAGCTACACCCAGAGAAGAAACACTGGGAAGTGAATGTAAATTGTTAGCACTAATATCTGTCTGCCCAGGTTGCATGTACGTTCGGATTCTAATGTTTATTGTGCAACAAGAAAATGATATTCACACACATGTATTGTACCTAGACTATATTGTAACACATGTAAAATGTACGGGATTGCCTGTCATCGGGGGGAGGGAATAGAGGGAGGGGGGGATAATTTGGAAAAATGAATACAAGGGATAATATTATAAAAATATATATATAATAAAAAATTAAAAAAAAAAACCCAGAAAGCTTCATTGAATAAATAAATAAAACCAAAGAGTTGGTTTTATGAAAAAGCCAATAAAATAGATAAACCTTTGGTAAATTTGATCAGAAAAAAGAAAGAGGAAAATCAAATTGTTAGTCTTACAAATGAAAAGAGGGATCTTTCCACCAATGAAGAGGAAATTAGAGAAATAATGAGTTACTTTGCCCAACTTTATGCCAATAAATTTGATAACTTAAGTGAAATGGATGACTTCCTCCAAAAATATAGGTTCCCTAGATTAACAGAGGAGGAGATAAATTGCTTAAATAGTCCCATTTCAGAAAAAGAAATAGAACAAGCTATGAATCAACTCCCCAGGAAAAATTCCCCAGGACCAGATGGATTCACATGTGAATTCTACCAAACATTTAAAGAACAATTATCCCCAATGTTATATAAAGTATTTGAAAAAATAGGGGATGAAGGAGTCCTACCAAACTCCTTTTATGACACAGACATAGTACTGATACCTAAACCAGGTCGATCGAAAACTGAGAAAGAAAATTATAGACCAATTTCCTTAATGAATATTGATGCTAAAATCTTAAATAAAATATTAGCAAAAAGACTTCAGAAAATCATCTACAGGATAATAAACTATGATCAAGTAGGATTTATTCCAGGAATGCAGGGCCGGTTTAATATTAAAAAAAACTATTAATATAATTGACCATATTAATAATCAAATTATTAAAACCATATGATCATCTCAATAGATGCAGAAAAAGCTTTTGATAAAATCCAACATCCATTCCTACTAAAAACTCTTGAGAGTATAGGAATAAATGGACTATTCCTTAGAATAATCAGGAGCATATATTTAAGACCATCAGTAAGCATAATATGCAATAGTAATAAACTGCAACCTTTCCCAGTAAGATCAGGAGTGAAAGAAGTTTGCCCACTATCACCATTACTATTCAATATAGTACTAGAAACTCTAGCCTCGGCAATAAGAGCCGAGAAAGAGATTCAAGGAATTAGAGTAGGAAAGGAGGAAATCAAACTATCACTTTTTGCAGATGACATGATGGTATACTTAGAGAACCCCAAAGACTCTGCTAAAAAGCTATTAGAAATAATTCAAAATTTCAGCAAAGTGGCAGGATACAAAATAAATCCACATAAATCCTCAGCATTTTTATATATCACTAACAAAATGCAACAGCAAGAGATACAAAGAGAAATTCCATTCCAAACAAATGTTGAGAGTATAAAGTATTTTGGAATCCATATACCAAAGAATAGTAAGGATTTATATGAGCAAAATTACAAAACACTTGCCACAAAAATAAAGTCAGATTTAAATAATTGGAAAGACATTCAGTGCTCTTGGATAGGCCGAGCGAATATAATAAAGATGACAATACTCCCCAAACTAATCTATTTCTTTAGTGCTAAACCAATCAGACTTCCAAGAAACTATTTCAATGACCTAGAAAAAATAACAACAAAATTCATATGGAAGAATAAAAGGTCGAGAATTGCAAGGGAACTAATGAAAAAAAAAAGTCAGAGGAAGGTGGTCTAAGTGTACCTGATCTTAAGCTATATTATATAGCAGCAGTCACCAAAACCATTTGGTATTGGCTAAGAAATACACCGGTAGATCAATGGAACAGATCAGATACAAAGGAAAAAAAAAGGGTACATCTATAAAAATCTAATCTTTGACAAACCCAAAGACACCAACATAAAGGGATAAATATTCATTATTTGGAAAAAAACTGTTGGGAAAACTGGAAATTAATATGGCAGAAATTAGATATGAATCCACACGTAACACCATATACCAAGATATGATCAAAATTGGTCCATGATTTAGGCATAAAGAGTGAGATAATAAATAGATTAGAGGAACAGAGGATGGTCTACTTCTCAGACCTGTGGAGGAGGAAGGAATTTATGACCATAGGAGAACTAGAGATCATTATTGATCACAAAATAGAAGATTTTGATTACAGCAAACTAAAAAGTTTCTGTAATAACAATACTAATGCAAACAAGATTATAAGGGAAGTAACAAATTGGGAAAATATTTTTAAAAGTAAAGGTTCTGACAAAGGTCTCATTTCCAAAATATACAGAGAATTGACTTTAATGTATAAGAAACCGAACCATTCTCCAATTGATAAATGGTCAAAGGATATGCACAGACAATTCTCTGATGAAGAAATTGAAACTATATCCACTCATATGAAAGAGTGTTCCAAATCACTACTGATTAGAGAAATGCAAATTAAGACAACTCTGAGATACCACTACACACCTGTCAGATTGGCTAAGATGACAGGAACAAATAATGATGAATGTTGGAGGGGATGTGGGAAAACTGGGACACTAATACATTGCTGGTGGAGTTGTGAAAGAATCCAGCCATTCTGGAGAGCAATTTGGAACTATGCCCAAAAAGTTATCAAAATGTGCATACCCTTTGACCCAGCAGTACTCCTACTGGGCTTATATCCCAAAGAAATAGTAAAGAGCGGAAAGAGACCTGTATGTGCCAAAACGTTTGTGGCAGCTCTTTTTGTTGTAGCTAGAAACTGGAAGATGAATGGATGTCCATCAGTTGGAAAATGGTTGGTTAAATTATGGTATATGAAGGTTATGGAATATTATTGCTCTGTAAGAAATGACCAGCAGGAGGAATACAGAGAGGCTTGGAGAGACTTACATCAACTGATGCTGAGTGAAATGAGCAGAACCAGAAGATCGCTGTACACTGCAACAATACTGTATGAGGATGTATTCTGATGGAAGTGGAAATCTTCAACATAAAGAAGATCGAACTCACTTCCAGTTGATCAATAATGGACAGAGGTAGCTACACCCAGAGAAGGAACACTGGGAAGTGAATGTAAATTTTTTTTAATTTAATTTTTATTTTATTTTATAATTATAACTTTTTTTTTGACAGTACATATGCATGGGTAATTTTTACAACATTATCCCTTGCACTTACTTCTATTCAGATTTTTTCCCTTCCTCCCCCAACCCCCTCCTCCAGATGGCAGGCAGTCTTATACATGTTAAATATATTACAGTATATTCTAGATACAATATATGTGTGTAGAACCGAATTTTTTTGTTGCACAGGAAGAATTGAATTCAGAAGGTAAAAATAACAGTTTACACCCATTTCCCAGTGTTCCTTTTCTGGATGTAGCTGATTCTGTCCATCATTAATCAATTGGAATTGGATTGGCTCTTCTCTATGTTGAAGATATCCACTTCCATCAGCATACATCCTCGTACAGTATCATTGTTGAAGTGTATAATGATCTTCTGGTTCTGCTCATTTCACTTAGCATCAGTTGATGTAAATCTCTCCAAGCCTCTCTGTATTTCTCCTGTTGGGCATTTCTTAGAGAACAATAATATTCCATAACATTCATATACCATAATTTACCCAACCATTCTCCAATTGATGGACATCCATTCATCTTCCAGCTTCTAGCCACTATGAAAAGGGCTGCCACAAACATTTTGGCACATACAGGTCTCTTTCCCCTCTTTAGTATTTGTTTGGGATATAAGCCCAGTAGGAGTATGACTGGGTCAAAGGGTATGCACATTTTGATAACTTTTTGGGCATAGTTCCAAATTGCTTTCCAGAATGGCTGGATTCTTTCACAACTCCACCAACAATGCATCAGTGTCCCAGTTTTCCCACAGCCCCTCCAACATTCATCATTATTTGTTCCTGTCATCTTAGCCAATCTGACAGGTGTGTAATGATACCTCAGAGTTGTCTTAATTTGCATTTCTCTGATCAATAGTGATTTGGAACATTCTTTCATATAAGTGGAAATAGTTTTAATTTCATCTTCTGAAAATTGTCTGTTCATATCCTTTGACCATTTATCAATTGGAGAATTTCTTGATTTCTCATAAATTAAAGTCAATTCTCTGTATATTTTGGAGATGAGGCCTTTATCAGAACTTTTAACTATAAAAATGTTTTCCCAATTTGTTACTTCCCTTCTAATCTTATTTGCATTAGTTTTGTTTGTGCAGAAACTTTTTAATTTGGTGTAATCAAATTTTTCTATTTTGTGATCAATAATGGTCTCTAGTTCTTCCTTGGACACAAAGTCCTTCCTCCTCCACAAGTCTGAGAGGTAAACCATCCCATGTTCCTCAAATTTATTTATGATTTCGTTCTTTATGCCTAAATCTTGGACCCTTTTGGATCTAATCTTAGTATGTGGTGTTAAAAGTGGGTCCATGCCTAGTTTCTGCCATACTACTTTCCAGTTTTCCCAGCAGTTTTTGTCAAATAATGAATTCTTATTCCAAAATTTGGGATCTTTGGGTTTGTCAAAGATTAGGTTGCTATTTTTATTCACTATCTTGCCCTGTGAACCTAACCTATGCCATTGATCAACTAGTCTATTTCTTAGCAAATACCAAATGGTTTTGTTGACTGTTGCTTTATAATATAGCTTTAAATTAGGTACACTTAGACCACCTTCCTCGGACTTTTTTTTCATTAGTTCCCTTGCAATTCTCGACCTTTTATTCTTCCATATGAATTTTGTTGTTATTTTCTCTAGATCATTAAAATAGTTTCTTGGGAGTCTGATTGGTATAACACTAAATAAATAGATTAGTTTAGGGAGTATTGTCATTTTGATTATATTTGCTTGGCCTATCCAAGAGCACTGAATGTCTTTCCAATTATTTAAATCTGACTTTATTTTTGTGGCAAGTGTTTTGTAATTTTGCTCATATAATTCCTGACTCTCCTTTGGTAGATATATTCCCAAATATTTTATACTATCTACCATTATTTTGAATGGAATTTCTCTTTGTATCTCTTGCTGTTGGATTGTGTTGGTAATTATAAAAATGCTGAGGATTTATGTGGATTTATTTTGTATCCTGCCACTTTGCTGAAATTTTGAATTATTTCTAGTAGCTTTTTAGCAGAGTCTTTGGGGTTCTCTAAGTATACCATCATGTCACCTGCAAAGAGTGATAGTTTGATTTCCTCATTACCTACTCTAATTCCTTGAATCTCTTTCTAGGCTCTTATTGCTGAGGCTAGAGTTTCTAGTACTATATTGAATAGTAATGGTGATAGTGGGCAACCTTGTTTCACTCCTGATCTTACAGGGAAAGGTTCTAGTTTATCACCATTACATATGATGTTTACTGAAAGTTTTAAATATATGCTCCTTATTATTTTAAGGAATAGCCCATTTATTCCTATACTCTCAAGCATTTTTAGTAGGAATGGATGTTGGATTTTATCAAATGCTTTTTCTGCATCTATTGAGATGATCATAAGGTTTTTATTAATTTGATTATTAATATGGTGTGAATGTAAATTGTTAGCACAAATATCTGTCTGCCCAGGTTACATGTACCTTCGGAATCTAATGCTTATTGTGCAACAAGAAAATGGTATTTACACACATGTATTGTATCTAGGTTATATTGTAACACATGTAAAATGTATGGGATTGGCTGTCATGGGGGGAGGGAGTAGAGGCAGGGGGGATAATTTGGAAAAATGAATACAAGGGATAATATTATAAATATATATATATATATATATATATATATATATATATATATATATATATATATATATATATATATATATATATATATATATATATAATTAAAAAAAAAAAAAAAAAAAAAAGGGACTTCCCTGAAGCTGAAGTCTCTCCTGGAACAACATCTTCCTTTCTTGGAAAGTAAATTGTTGCCTATCTGTCTGTGTGAATGCTTGGTGATTTCTTCTTGAAGGGAACTACAGACTACTATGTAGTATGGGTTTGCATATGTATCTTCAGTGCCCACATGAATGCGTGGAAAAGAGCAGGTGCTATAATGTTGTCTTTGATAAAATGCTTTCTAACCAATTATGTCATGCCCCAATCCTCTCCATCCCCCAATACCCTAAAACACACACAGCATCACCACCAATTAAAAAAACAACACAATCCTCTAGTCATTTTTTAAATCAGCAGAATGTCTTTCCCTGAGCAGGAGCAGGAGGACAAAGTAAAACCACAACCACCAGGGACCACGGGGGTGGGGGGAGGGGTAAAGCACAATCTCTATACTTAGTCCTATCTCATTATCTATCCTATGAATCCTCCTCCTTTCAAGATTTCTCTCTTTTCAAAATAGTCCCATCACCTTTCGGTCCTTTCCCACTTAAGGACTAGGCCAGCAGCTAGTAGCTAGCACCTAGAAGCTAACAAGTAGCACCGAATTAGAGAGCTACTCAGACGGAGAACCCCATCTCCCAGGAACAGCTCCACACACGGTTGGTTCTGTTACACTCACTGCCGGCTCAGCCCAGATACTGAATCAAGCCCCGGAACAAGGTTGGATACATTGTAACTCCAGCAGCTGCCTCCAACCATTTTGTGAACCGACTATCCACTCTCTACAAACAGAAGGGGAGAGATTCGGGAGGGGAGGAGGGAGCAGGGAGGGAAGGAGGATGCAGTTTGGTGAGCAAAATTTAGCAGGAGAATAGTTAAATGCTGAGTAATTTCCCCTGCAGTGTAAACACGGAGCTGGGTGGATTCTGCCAACTGCACAGTATTTTTATCCTATTTAATAAACAACGATGACTAGCTGCGGGTGTTACGGGGTTCCATAACAACTCTCTCTAGACTACGACAAAGAAGAGCTTTTTGACCTTTTATCCGGAGAGATTCCCAAAGGGCATCAACCCAGCACTTGCAGAGCCACTGAGCTTTGCCAGCCTCTTCGGCTCGACTTCCACTCAACACACACAATTAGCACTCTTACACACACACACACACACACACACACACACACACACACACACACACACACACACACACACACACACTCTTTCCTTAAGGGGCGATGAGGGTCGGGAGGAGATGCTGAGGAGGAAAAAGAAGAACGTGAGGCCACAGTGGGAGTCCTCTGTGGCCACCAGATTCGCTAAAAAAAGAGGGCTTCCAGGTAATATAAGAAAAGCCTCCATCTAATCCCTTCCGGCCCTCAATGATCCCCATTTCGCGTCTCTCTCTCCTAGCTACAATTTGCACCCAGCTCCACCACCCTCAGAATGCAGACACGCCTCCCATCTCTTCCCCCCCTCCCTTCACGTCTCAAGTTCACGGTTAACTCCACACAGGTTGCATTCTTCCCCACAGGGCCTAAAACGGTCTCGGACGGTTTCGGCTGAAGTTTGCTCGCAGATTACTTCCAAAGAGAGCAAAAACCGCCGAGCCTCCAGGAAAGCCGGGAGGGAGGAGAAAAGGGGTTTGGAGAGGGAAGGGGAAGAAGAGCAGGTAGCGCCAGGTGTGTAAAGGAAGGTTTAGAAAACTGGAAAAGCACCCTCCCGGCTAAAAGCGTCTGCACCCAAGAAACGTGCACCCGAGAGACACACACACACACACACACACTCACATACCACACACACACACACACACACACACACACACACACACACAGAATGCAGTGTGTAGACAACCACAGCTCCACCACCGCCTGCATCAGCACTGCCACTCACTTCTCCCATTCCTCCCTCCCTCCCTCCCTGTTCCCCGCCCAGAAGGACTCCCTACACCGGAGGGGAAACAAGAACCCTCGTCCACCGCTCTCCCCCACCTCCCCCCCACACCAGTGCCCAGCAATGAATGAATGGGGGCTCTCCATCCATCCCCGCCAGCACACACTTACAGGCTACGTAGGCGACAAAGGCGATGGCCACTAGCAGCTTCATCCTCCTCGGGTTGACCGCAGTCAGCAGACGTAACAGCGGCGCCTTGCTCACCATCCCTGGGAGCAGCGCGAGCCCAGGACCCTGCCGCGCGCGCGGGGACCCGCCTGCTGCCCAATACGCGAAAAACCTGGGAAGGCTCATGTGAACTGATGCAAAGTAAAGAGAGCAGAATCAGATCATTGTACACAGTAATAGCAATGGTATATGGTGATCAGCTGTAAATGACAGCTCTTCTCACCAGTACGATGATCCAAGATAGAATTTTCATTATGGGTCCTTTGGAACTCTCTGCCTCCAGAGAGAGAACTGATGAGCTCTGAATGCGAATTGAAGCAGATTTTTTTTCCTGCCGGCCCCCTTTCCCCCACTCAGAAAAGGCTTATTAGGGTAGGAAACTACACTCTAAGTCAGCCTGCACCATGCTCGCGGCAGGGCGGCAGCGGCCCGAGTAAACTCCTCCCTCTGCCTCCCAGCCTCGGAAGCTCCGCCCCTCGGCCCCAGAGGCTTCCTGCCCATAGACACCAATACACAGGCGCAATGTTAGCTCCTCCCTCTCCTTTTCTTCCCTCTCTCGCCATTGCTAGCAGGCGCAGGAACTATCTCTTCCCCCCGCCCCTCCGGTCCTCAAAGAATGTTGGGGGCGGGTTGGGTCCAACTTCAACTGGTGCACGCATGCGTAGAATAGCGTTTCTAGACCACGCCTTCTCATCTGTCTGGCTTTTATCTTTTTCACCATCCTGCAGGCTCTCTCTGGCAAGTTTAACTTTTGATTTATTTCGGGAAAAATGGTCCTCGATGAAACGAGGGAACTCCGTGCTTTTGAGCACTCATGCTTGCTTTTCTTATCTTTGCCTAGCCCCTTCTCTCTGCAATTAATTTATTTTTATCCCTAAAGCGCATTGAGAACGTCTCAGGAAAGTTTTTATTTTTCTATTTCATTTTCCTCTTGCTTTCTAGCATCAAAGCATCAAAATGATAAACCCGAGCCTGGCACTAAGGAATCTAATCCCCCCTTCAATAAAGGAAACCTTTGTCAGGGACACAGAACGTGATTTATATTTGTGGTGTTGTTGCATCTTCCGAACCGCCAAAATAAGAACTGATGCTCTGGCAAAAGAGGCAGTGGGTGCACAATCACAGCAGGAATTTCTCCAAGTACTTTTGTGGAGTCTCGAGCCTTCTTGAGTAGTGACCCCCCTGTTGCTGGAAAATGTTCAAGAAAAGTTGCTGGAATCATTCAAAACCTGTGTATATGAGTTCCCCTTAACCCTTTATCGATAGTATAAATACTGAAGATTTCAAGTCCACAGATAGGGGCTATGCCAAGGGACCTTTGAGAATGTCAGACTGTTCCTGAATAATGTCAATCCACCTTCTGCTAATTCATGTTTGCAACTCAAGCAATTCAACTTCTGTTCACTCCCAGTTAGAACTCAGACACTTATAATCACTCACTTACGGTAGTTGGAACTGGCAGAAATAAGCCCAGGGTTCTCAAACTATGGTACAAGGGCCAGATGCAGCCGTTGAGGACGTTTATGCGGTGCGCGGGCTATGGTAAATGGGCTGAGGGCGGAGACAGAGTGGGAGCTTTTGTTTTTATAGTCCGGTCCTCCCAACAGTCTGAGGGACAGTGAATTGGCCCCTATTCAAAAAGTTTGAGGACCACAGTACATTCACTTCTGCTTCCCCTTGGCTTCTAGACTTGTGAAAGCTAGTTGCTCCATTCTCCAGGATATCTCTTCCTGGAAGTTCTGTTGCTCCAAACATTCACATAGAGGAGGGAGAGAAGGAGCATAACTAAGAGAAAGAGAAAGATAAAAGAAGGAAGTGATATGGAAGGTAAGAAAATAAATTAATGACTTTCTTTTGTGCTTGGTAAACTACCTGAAGAAACTTCAAACATATTATCTGTAACATGACTTTTGAAGGACAACACTCATGGAATAGGTTAGTAGAGAGAGAAAAGAATAAGCATTTATTAAAAGTTTATCATATGAATATTTTTGTTTTGTAATAACCAACAGGTTGATTTCAGAAAGGCCTGGAGAGACTTACACGAAGTGATGCTGAGTGAAATGAGCAGAACCAAGAGATCATTATATACTTCAACAGTGACACTGTATGATGTTCAATTCTGATGGGCGTGACTCTCTTCAACAATGAGATGAACCAAATCAGTTCCAATAGAGCAGTAATGAACTGAACCAGCTACACCCAGTAAAAGAACTCTGGGAGATGACTATGAACCACTCACTACATAGAATTCCCAATCCCTCTATTTTTGTCCGCCTGCATTTTTTATTTCATTCACAGGCTAATTGTACACTATTTCAAAGTCTGATTCTTTTTGTACAGCAAAACAACTGTTTAGACATGTATACATATATTGTATTTAATTTATACTTTAACATATTGAACATGTATTAGTCAACCTGCCATCTGGGGGGGAGGGGAAGGAGGGAAAAATTGGAATAAAAGGTTTGGCAATTGTCAATGCTGTAAAATTACCCATGCATATTTCTGACAAATAAAAACTATTTTAAAAAAAAGTTTATCATATGTCAAGCATTGTGCTAATAGCTTTGCAAGCATTCATTTGATTTTTACAAGAACCTTTGGAAGTAGTTACTATTATCCCCATTTCATAGTTGAGTTAACTGAGGCAGAGGTTAAGGGACTTATCCAAGGTCACAGCAATGTGTAAGGTGGGATTTGAACTCTGGTTTTCTATATGTCTCCTTGTGTTTTACTTTTTAAATTTTTTATTTGTGGTGAGAGAGATGAAAATGTATTGGTTATTGCAAAAACATTTTTCCTACGGGCAGCTAGGAGGCGCAGTGGATAGAGCACCAGCCTTGAATTCAGGAGGACCCTGAGTTCAAATTTGGTCTCAGACACTTAATACTTCCTAGCTGTGTGACCCTGGGCGAGTCACTTAACCCCAGCCTAAAAAACCAAACAAACGTTTTTCCTTAAAACATTAAAAATATCTGATTAAAAAAAAAGACAAATATTGAATGCTTACAATCCTTTGTTATAAGATGAGAACAGAATTTATTGTTGAGATAGATTTTTTAATTTCTGAATCTGGAATAAAGGTAAAATAAAAAATTAAAACAGATTTTGAGATTTTTCAGCACTGATTATAGGATGGAAAATGCTGTACAAAATTAGTGAATGTATTTTGAAGGCAATCACGTTTTGCATAAAATCAAGGGTGTAGTGTAGTTTGTTTCATTGTTAAGGTAATAACTCAAGAAATCAGGAAGATTTTCTGATTTGAAACATGAAAAGATCATCAGTTTGATCTTTGGCATCTGTTCTTCCTACAGAAAAATTTACAATGAGGGGAAAAACAAATGTCCTTGGAACCATTACTCAAGAAGCTATCAAATAGCCTGAAGATCTAAAATCATAGAATTTCAGATCTAGGAGAGACCGTGAAAACATTTAGTCTAACTAACTTAGTAAGTTTCCTCAGAACTAACACAACTTCCTCAAAAAAAAAAAAAACCCTTTAAATTCTATAACCTTGAAGAAATTCTTCAAATATCTTTTAATTTTTTTTTTTTTTTTTTTTTTTTTTTTAGTATAAGTGTCTGGAATTAAAATAATGTCATATGACATTATTTCATATTAAATATAGTTGTATGGGATTGCAGATTATGTTTGCCTATTTGATTTTTGGACACTTTAGACAGCTTTATACTGTGTAGCATACAGGCACATAATTTTAAGCCATCAATTAGCAAAAATATATCAAGCTCCTATCATATGCCAGGCACTAAGCGAGACACCTCTGACCTTAAGGAGTTTACATACATAGCTTCTATTTAAGAAGGTTAAGATTTCCAAAATGCACAATAGTGGATGTCTGAGGGAAATTTGAGAGTCTGTGTGTATGTAGGATTGGGAATGATTGATGGAGAATTGTTTTAAGAAGAGGAAAGAAGTATGGTGTTCAAAAGAAGCAGATGAACAATATATCTTGAGAGATAGAGACATGTGGAATGCAGTTGGTATCCCTGCTTTGGTTTCTCTCCAGCACTAATATCCAGAAAGACTTGGAGAACTGAAGATTCAATTGCAGGAGATGTAACCCCTGTGGTGCAGGTTCAATATAGTGTGAGATAGTCTCCTATCCTCTTATTTCCAGGGACATCTAAAGGGAAGACTGCTCATCTCTTCTGCAGCTAAGCAGGAAGTCTACTTCTTGCCATCAGAAAATCACTGATTGCCCTAAATCCAAGAGCCTAGGTGCATCATCACTCTAGTGAAATAGAACTTCTTTTCTTCACTGTTCTTTGATTTCTGGTCCTAATTTTATTTTTTTTCACCATGGATTAGTGGTGGTGCAGTGCAGACAGTGAAGAAATTGGAATCAGTAAGATCCTTGACTTAGAATACTACCTCAATTACAAGTTGTGTGTTTATGGACCAATCATTTAATATCTCTCCCAGCCTTGATTTCCTCATCTGTAAAATAAAGATAATAATATCATCTACCTCAATATTGTTGTGAAAATCAAATGCATTAACACACGTAAAGTGCTTTTTTTTTTTTATCTGAACTGATCACTTCTTTTTTTGAATTTTTAAATCACATCTTTTTAATTTTTCTGAGAAGATCAGGTTATTTGGTAGTACAATAGTAATTGTTTTCTCAGCAGAACAGTTGAGAACCCTGATGGCATAATCTTTTTCTTCTTAGCCTCATATATGTTGTTTTGGATATTTTGCTTGAGAAGGGACTTGTACATTTTAATTCTAAATTTAGAATTTTTTAAAATGTGTTTTCCCTATAATGAGTATAGTTGTTAGTTTTTTTTAATTGATAATTTTATTTCATTTTCTAGTTATATACTGGAATTATAATTGCTGGAAACACTCAGAAACTAGGCATAGACCAACATCTCACATGCTATGTCAAGGTAAGGTCAAAATGGGTTTATGATTTATATATGAGTGATATTATAAACAAATTAGGAAAACAATGAATAGTTTATCTGTCAGATTTTTGGAGAAGGGAGAAATTTATGACCAAACAAGAATTAGGGAACATTATGAAATACAAAATAGATAATTTTGATTTCATTAAATTAAACAGGTTTTGCACAAACAAAACCTATGCAGCTAAGGTTAGAAGGGATGCAAAAGCTGGGAAACACTTTTTACAGCTAGTGTTTCTGATTAAGATCTCATTTCTAAAATATATAGAGAACCGAGTCAAATTTATAAGAATACAAGTCATTCCCTAACTGATAAATGATTAAAGGATATGATCAGACAATTTTAAGATAAAAAAATTAAAGGTATCTATAGCCATAAGAAAAAAAAAAAGCTCTAATTCAGTATTGATTAGGGAAATACGAATTAAAACAACTCTGAGGTAGTACCTCATACCTCTCAGATTGACTAAAATGACAAGAAAAGATAATAATAAATGTTGTAGGAGGTGTGAGAAAACTGGACTCTCATGCATTGTTGGTAGAGTTGTGAACTGATCCAGCTATTCTGGAGAGCAATTTGGTTCTCAAAGGGCTATCAAACTGTGTACATCCTTTCAGTAATGCCACCATTGGATCTATATCTCAAAGAGATCACAAAATAGGAAAAAGGACCCACATGTGCAAAAATGTTTGTTGCAGTTATTTTTGTGTGGTGGCAAAGAATTAGAAAATGAATGGATGCCCATTATTTAGGGAATAGCTAAATAAGTTATAATATAATATTTTTGTTCTATAAGAAATAAGAAATGATAAACAGAAAAATCTGGGAAGATTTACATGAACTGATGCTGAGTGAAATGAGCAAAATCAGGAAAACATACACAGCAATAACAAGATTATATGATGATTAACTATCATAGACTTAACTCTTCTTAGCAATTCAGTGTGCCAATGCAATTTCAAAAAAACTTTGGATGGAAAATGCCATCTACATGTAGAGAGAACTATGGAGACAGAATGTGGAGACTGAAACATACTGTTTTCACTTTTTTCTTCTTCTTTTTTTCTTTCTCATGCTTTTTTCTCTTTTGTTCTGACCTTTTTCCCCATCATGACTCATATCGAATTATGTTAAAATAATGAATGTACACGTATAGCTTAAAAAATCCAAAATATTGGCTATTTTATTTTATTTTATGGTTGCAATTACATTCCCCACAAATACTCCAGGAAACTTTATTTCCAATTTTATTTTATTTATTTTGTGGAGATGTGAAGTTTTTTCACAGGCAAATTTGGTATTCCATCTATCTGCTACTGATATGAAACATTATTATATGATATGTCTTGCTGAATTTTCTTAATATGCTTTGTGTTTGTAAACAAGTTCTGAATACTTGTTTTATGCAAGATTTTTGCTACGTCAACACAGAAACTATTAATAATTTTTATAAGTTTGACTTAATGCCTGCTGCTTTGATATTGTATGAGTAGTAGTTTGGTATTTATACTTATATATTAATTATATAATCATTGGCTTGCAATAGAGTAAGGAATTTTATCTCTCAAGTTAATATTTGAGATATTGATGATGTCACAAGATCAGTCTCAAAATTTGAGAGTTAAAGCAACAGAATTGGAATAGAAATAATTGACAATATAATACTAAAATGCATAGTTAAAACTTTCAATAAGGAGATAAGAGTTTTAAAACTTGAAATTTAAGAGACTTACAAATTAGCTAATCTATTGAAAGTTAACCCATACAAAGCTGTTGAGAGATTAGACAATATTCCATTTATAAAATAACCCTAGAGCATGCAGGAGATCCTAACAAGGCTACTCACTAAAACCCTTTCTTAGTTTGTGGGACATTCTAATAATCAAGAAATGACGAAAACTTATTTCAACAGGTAGTGAACAAAACTAACAACATATGAGTGATGTTTTCCATGGAGAATTTGTGTATAACACATTTAATTGTGCTAAACCTAAAACCAACTTCTTGCCTAGAATTGCCCCTGTAGAGATTCCTAATGAAAAGTTGCGATCCATAGAGCACAAGAATACTGATAGCCAACCTGACCCTATCTTAAGTTTAGGTGAAGAGAAGCAAATACTGATACTGATGATCAGTCCAAATTATCTACTATCATAAATATAGGAGCAGAGAAGTGAGCAAGTAATTTAGAAAACAGACCCAAAAATTAGTTACTAGACTAACTAAAGATGAGATTAAAAGGAAAATCATTAACTGGAGAATCTATGCAGCAATTTCTCCGATAAATATCTCATTTGTAAGAAGAAGAGCCATTCCCTAAATAAAATATGGCTTAAAGATATGGTCAAATAGTTCTCAAGTGAAGAAACCAATGCAATTTGTAGCCTATGGAAAAAAAATGCTCCAAATCACCATTAAATAGAGAAATGAAATTAAAGTCATTCTGAGAGTCTGTCTCATATTCATCAGAGCAACAAAAAAGGGAGAGAAAAGGAAAATGTTAAATGTTACAAGGGTTATGAGAAAATAGGAACATCTATACAATATTGATAGACCTTTAAATGGATGTAACAATTCTAGAAAGCGGTTTGGCTTTATATATAAATACTTACTAAAAAGTGAATGCCATTTGCCCCAGCTATAAGACTCGAGATTTAAAAAAACAGGAAAAGATACTTTTTGTGCCAAAAATACTCATAGGAGCTGTTTTTGTGAGAGTAAAAATTGGAAACAGAAAGAGATCTATCAAGTGATGAAAGATTGAGCAAATTTATATATGTGAAAGTGATGGAAAACTATTTTAGTGTAAAGAAATAATGAAAAAAAGATGATTTTGAAAAGATGTAAAAATATAACTGATGCAGAGTGAAGTGAAAACCAGAAATTAATATATACAATCACATCAATATTATAAAACTACGATTCTGAGAACTGTGATAAACTAAAGAAAAAGTACAAGGACAAACCAGAATAATTTATAGAATAAGACTGTAAAAGCAAACAACTTTGAAAGCTATAAGTCATGATCAACATAATGATCATTCATGACTCCTGAGAAATGACAATGAAATATGCCAACTATTACAAATAACTAATGGATTTAATATGTAGTAAGAGACATCCATATGTCTCATATATATGTCTCATATATAATATGTACATATATATGTACATATATATTCTTTAAAAATTTTTAAATTTCTTATTCAGGACCTAAGCATCAAAAATATTACTTTTCTTTCTAAATATGCAGAACACAAAAAATTATATATGAAACTGTGATCTCCATGTTATACAATATACTTAAAAATTACATGATTAAATTTTATAAATTAGTCTCTTTTTAAAAAAAATTAATAGTATTTCATTTTCTCCCAACTACACATTAAGATAATTTTTAGCATTCATTTTTACAAGAGTTTGAGTTCCCAATTTCTCTTAATAGAAAAAAAATGGAAAAAATATGGTGTATTCCAGAAGTGAAATGTTGCATGAACTTTTAGATGAAGTCACTGTATTACAATTTTACTTAACTTTTACTTTGATGCAAGAATGAAGAATAATCTGCTAGTATTTGTAATATAAATATGAAATACATCAATGAAATTGAAATTTTTTAGAATAGTTGCATGCTTATCTAGAAGACAATACTAGATATTGCCCAGATGTTTATATTGTTCTAATTGAATGTTTTTTGCTACACATGATAATTACTGCATGTTTCAGTATCCTTTGTTTTATTATGTTCATTTACTTATGTACCTGTGTTATGTGTATAATAGAATTATAAATATTTTCTAATTGTTTTGCTCTTTTGTATTTGCATATATGCTATAATTAATGTTAGTCAATTTTATAGATCTGTTGATAATATTACTATAGCCAACTAATTTTGCTTTGTCAGTCTTGCTTAGCTTTATTGCTTTGCTGTTTATGATTATTCCCTTTGCCAAAAAATGTTTATTAAAGTGCTTACTAAATGCGAGAAACTGTGCTAAGTGTTGAGCTTGGTGAGACACTGAAGACACCAAAGTCATCCACTGCATCTTGAGTTATCACCAGGTATTTTGACTCTGTCCTGCTTCACTACCATGGTATCTTTAGAAGAAAGAGTGATACTGATGTCTTGGTGCATTTGGTCTGCTTCATTTAAATCCAATTTATGCATAAATCAAAAAAATAAAAAAGCATGTGCTTCTAAAATATACATATGCTTTATGTCCTACATGTAACTTAGGCATCTTGTCACTGAACTGTCTGTCTTATTATAGTAATGTTTTTCATGGTGCCATGGCTATGTCAAGTAATAGTAATAAACATGTTTTCTTTATTTTCAAAGGTATTCTAGGTTGGTCGCCTGGCATGCCAGGAAAATCACCCTTATTAAACCACAAAGTGTTAATGTTATATTTATGCTGTATAGTTATTGTTTCCAATCAAATCATTCCCCACCTTATTTTTGCAAGAGAATGCAAATTTCTGGCATTGCTGAAGAATGTAGTTCTGTTTAAAGAGACTCGGAGTCCCCAAATGTACAGCAATGGATATTTGATTTAAAAAACCCAAAGTAAAGTAAAGTAAATTCTAGAAGTTAAGCATTGGTATACATGACTAGAATTGGTTCATGGAAAATTTGGGGGAAAGGAGAGAAAGAGAAAAAGAATTCAAAGAGTGCCAGAAATGTTTTCCCTCATGGGAGAAAAATGGATGGACAGATTTCCTCCCCAGCACCTATATACAATGGGCCCATGTGAAGCAATGACTACAGAACCACAGCTTGTAGTAGGGAAGTAGTAACACAGACTATAATCCCTTGGGAGAACATGTCATAAATGCCATTTTTTTTCCATCTTTTGTAGCCAAACCAAGAGAAAGATACCAATGAACTTTATCTCTTCAGTATCCCAAGTAGGACGTCCTCTCTGTTTCTTATCGTCAAAAGAATCACTGATTTGTTGTGTATATATATATATATATATATATATATATATATATATATATATATATATATATATATATATATATATATATATATATATATATATATATATATATATATTTGCTGATCAGTTTCTTTCCTCTCCATTCTATTTATCCTCCCATTTTTATATTCTAATTCATCTTTCTTGGTATATACAATTATTTTTAGTACAATAGCCTTATATATATATATATATATATATATTTGCTGATCAGTTTCTCTCCTCTCCATTCTATTTATCCTCCCATTTTTATATTCTAATTCATCTTTCTTGGTATATACAATTATTTTTAGTACAATAGCCTTTCCTCTCCTGTAGGATAAAGCACATTCATAGATAAGTATATACTAGATATCACAAATATATAGAAATTTAGACCTAAATACAATGTCTGTGACCTTTTTTTACTTTTAAAAATGTGGATGATGTTTAGGCAAGATACGATTAGGCATGGTACATCAATTAAAAAAAAATACCGAATCAACAAATTTAAAAATAAATGTCTTTAAGGTCTTTAAACAGGCTTATAACCTTTATAATTACTGAGTCTATGGGAAAACTGAATTTGACATATTTTTTAGAAATATAATTTCAACAGCAGTTGTAAAGATGTCAGAGCAGGTATGAAAGACAGTTCAAGTTAACTATAATTCTAAATATGTAACCTCAATGCTTTGCAATTACATCCTCAGACTGAATTTTTGGCATCTCAAATGTACTGTTCTAGGAGAAAGCTTTTTAGAGCTGAAACTCTGAAAAGGAAAAAAAAATTGCCTTTATCCCAGTTTTAAAAGAATTATTTAAAGAGATGTCCATGATTCTTGAGAAGTTGGACTAATTTATTAGACCTTCTCCTATGATTGTTATACTTCATTTTCCTTTGTCCTCTTCTTTTTAAAAGCTACTGAAAACTCCTGCATTTATTGTTAAAGACTGACTGTTCTGCTTAATGCCACAACCATCCAGAGTATCCTAGAATTTCTAGGATATAATTTTTAAAATTTTATTTTTGAGAGGCAGAAGTGTATTGTAATGGTTCTGAAAGTATGCTCCAAAAACCCCAAGACCCTTTCGGGGGGGGTCTTTGAATTTTATAATACTATTAAGATGATTTAATTTCAAATATGGTCAGTATGAATCACTATAATCCATACAAACAAAAGGTCTTTGGGAGAGGGGGTCTTCAATAATCTTTAAAAGTTTAAAAGGTTCATAAAACCAAAGAATTGGATGCAGATCATCCCTCTGATTCATGCAGACTATCTGACCATTAAAATTAATTTAATTTTCCAATGTTTTACACAGCTCTCTACATTAATAAAGTATAGATCTATTATCAATCAAGGGCACTTCCCAAGCAGGATAAAATGCTAACAAAAATATAGGTCCAAGTCTGGCTCCCAACATTCAAAAAGCTGATTTTAATAGGATTTTGCAAAAGGAATTCTTCTTTGTCTGTCTTGCTTCTTCATTTATTTTTCTATGATATAGTCACTGAACTCAAGGTCAATTCTGAGTTCATTACTGTAAAATAACTAAAAGGTACTGGGTTATATCACCATTCATTATTTGCTTTTACAACTTAAATTCTTTGCAACAGTGTTTCTTCCATGTGGGTACCTCCATCTTAAGTGGTCAGAATGTTTGCCAAACACTTTTTTCATATTTGTGAAATTTTAGGAGTGTCACAGGATACATGAGAAAATTTTTGTAACCCTAAGGCCCATATAAATCCAAGATTATTATTTCTCCACATCATCTTGCACAGTATCTTGAATGTAATCACTTAAATGTATTTTTTAATAAATTAAGATGGGTCTTAGGTGGGTATCACAGAGAGATCAAAGAAAAAAGAAAAGGACCTACATATACAAAAAAATTATGTGGCAAAGATTATAAATCAGAAGGATGCTCATCAATTAGGGAATGACAACAATTTGTGGCATACAATTGTGATGGCATACTATTGTGCTCCAAAAAATGACAAACAGAATGGTTTCAAAAAACCTAGGAAGAATTACATAAACTGATGTGGAATAAAGTAGCAGAACTAGTAGAATATGGTACACAGAAACAACAATGATATGCAATGATCAACTGTAAATGACTTAGTTTTTTCTGAGCAATACAACGATCCAAGACAATTCTGAAACTTTTGGTAAAAAAAATGCTATCTACCTCAAATGAAAGAACAGAGGGAGTTTAAAACTGCAAATCAAGGCATATTTTTATTTCTGGTTTGTGTTTCTTTTTGCAACATGACTAACATGGAAATTGATTTTTCCTGACTTCATAAGGATAACTATATTAAAAGATTTGTTTTCTTAAGAAGTGTGGAGGCAAGGAAAGGAAGGAGAGAATCTGAGACTCAAATTTTTAAAGAAATTAATGTTAATCATATATTGGATTGCTTGCTGTCTAGGGGTGGGGTGGGGAGGAAGGGAGAAAAATTTGGAACACAAGGTTTTGCAAGAATGTTGAAAACTATCCTTGCATATATTTTGCTAATAAAAAGCCATTTAAAAATTAATGCTAAAAATATTTTTATGAAGCAACTAGTTAGCATAGTTAGCACTCTGGAGTCAGGAGGACCTGACAAGCAACAGACTCCATTTTCCTGAATTTTAGAGGCAAATAAGTATAGTTCCATGGAATTTCCTGGAGAAAATATAAACAATGAAAAATCACTTTTCAGTTCTAGTTTCTGATTCGGATTGACATATTATGACGGGACTTGAACTTGAAATTCTTTTGTGTGGCTGGTGAAATGTCAGCCCTACTCATATTCTTCAACATGAAAGAAAGATCAAGCTTGTTTCAGGTCCCATGAATATATAAAATGGAGAGGAATGGGGAAATGATCTTTTTTTGGCAGCAAATTTTGAAAGGCTCAGAAATAATATTTTCCCCACTAATTATGACACTTTGACCTAAGTGTTGTCTTTTAGTCAACAAGCATTTATTAAGCACCTACTCTGTGCTAGATACTGCACTAGGTAGTGAGGATAAATGAAACAATTCTTTCCCTCAGAAAGCTTACAGTCTAATGTGAACATCTGTAAGTATATATGAAATATAATAAAATAAGTATTTTAGTTTGGGAGGGATAATTTAAGGGGATTAGGAAAGGACTCATTTAGAAAATGACACAATCTAAATATTGATGGGAATTAACAATTCTGAGAGGTAGAAGAGAAAAGCGAGTATATTCTAGGTATGAAGGATAGATAATCTATGAAAAGGTATGAAAATGGAGATATAAATATTATGTATGGAAACTGGCAATCTGGCTATCTCTGCATATCAGTAAAAGAAATAATGGGAAGAAAAACTAAATTAAAGTTCAGAATCCTTAAGTTCTATTCCAAAGATGCTAACACTTGGTTCTATGATCTGAGCTACATCACTTGGTTTTTTTTTTATCTCATTTGCCTCATTTATAAAATAATAGTTTTGGAGAAAATCATAAAAATTCCTTTCTAATCAAAGATACTAAAATTCTATGGTTTCATCTTTCAGGACACTGGAATAGTATATATTGCAATATATCATTTAATAAGATGAATCCTCTTTTTAAAAAATGTTAATAAGTAGGCAATTTGCCTTTAATTTAAGCAGACCTTCCCCCTCCTTCTTCCCTTCCATTCTCTTATTCTGTATCATCCTAATCTCTTTCCCATTCCTTTCTCATTGTTGGGAAAGCTAGGATTAAGAATTGCCCTAAATTGTGGCTCATTGTTTCAGTGTACAAGTTTATAAATTCCTAGGCTTCCCTGCTTTAAGATGTTGACAGGCCTGGGGTAAGTTAGGACAGTAAAGGGGAGTGGGAATAAAGGCAAGGAAAGGATTGAAGCTGGAAAGTCTGGTTTTCTAAAGGGTAGATCAGCATGCAAACTGGGCAACATCATTATAAAAAAGAGCCCACGTACTTTCTCAAAGGGAAATGAGATTGAAATCAGAACTATGATCAATTCCAAAGGCAATTTTAAAAGTAAAAGTCTAAGGTCCATGTCATGTTCAAAGCAGAAAATTCCTTAATTTTGAAAAGCAAATTGCTGGGGAAAGAGCATCGACTTTGGATTCAGAGGACCTAGTTTTGAATTTTTTTGCTATATTGATTATTTTTTGTTGATTGTTTTTCTTTTCTTCATTTTTTTTTTTATTTTAAAGATTATTTGTGATTTTATGGAATGTCTCTTTGCAAGGGAGGAAGGTAGGGATACAGGACAAAATTTAGGCCAATGTGAGTGTCAATAAAACTTTTTTTTTTTTTAAGTACTATGTAAATTCCAACAACATGTTATTACTTTGTGCTTGGCTCTTATTTTTTAGGCTTTGCTAAATTGCTTTGAGCTGAAGAACTTCTACTATTCCTTTGGGCAATCATGGCATAACTAACCACAATATTGTTTTATCAAGCCTAGAAGGGAAATATACTCCGTCCTGTTCTTTTGGCTACATCTTTGATGTCAGATGTGCTATTCCAAATTCCACTGCTATTCTCTCTCTAGGGGGAAGAAAGAGTTCTCTTGCTCAGATGATAGATAGATGAGCCTGGGGTGTATATATGGTCCTGTGCCTGTTGTCAGGCAAATTCAATGGAATCTGGGAAAAGTTGTGTGACTTGGAGAAATTCTCTAACCACAATAAGGTTTGCATGATTGGCTGGTGGTGATGGTAGGGAACCTGGGGAGTGGTATTCTGTTTTCTAAGTCTGCCTAGGAATTTCATTACCTTACCACATATAGTGGAAAAATGGAACTAGTAGATGAATAGCTCCTTCTTTATTAGTCTCTGGCTTAATTTTCTCTTTTATTGGAAACGTTGCAGAATTTTGTATTCTAGCTAGATGCTGGAAGCCCACTAAGGGCCAAATTCAGTCTTAACTGCAAACAGTTCTTTCTTCCAGATTGAATAATACTTTTTAGTTGTTGATATTTGCTATGAAAAATACATAGGGGAGCAATATTAACTTTAAAAATTTTCTTAGGTATTTCTAGACTGAGAGCATTTAGTATCAAGTTTTATTCTATGCCTGTATTCAAATGATACAGATTATTAACTAAAAATATTTAACAGTTGCACAGAAGAAAAATAAGTAAGATCATCTGCCAGTAATTTCATTCTCCTTTATTGTTTTCTATAAAAATATGATTTTAGGTTGTTTCATTTATCAAATTGGAGGAGGATTTATATTCACAGCATTTTGCATTGTACAGAAGTCTTGAACCAGTCTCAAATAGAAGCCTTAAAGTTCTGGGCCTGACATTTCCTAGTTTTGGGCAAATCATACCACATCTCTAGGCATAAATTTCCTCTTCTATAAAATGAAGAACTGTATATATATATATATATATATATATATATATATATATATATATATGTATATATGTATACATGAAAGACATTATAAAAATGGAAATAACTCGGAAACCATTTGGATATGTGAGGTGAAAGAAAAATCAAATAATGACAAAGTTTCAAATATGAGAGAATAGAAAAAAGTCATAGGATCCAGAAATATTAGAGTGAAAAGGAAGACCAAGTTTAGGGGAAATACTGTATTATCTTCTAACTGTGGCCCATATTATTTATATATATATATATATGTATATATATATATATATATATATATATATATATATATACACAGAGAAAGAGAGAGAGAAAGACATGCATATATATATATATATATATATATATATGAATATATGAATACAGGAATATACAGCCTGAAGGATAATTAAAAAAACAACTCTGATGCAGAAATCTAATTCAAGCCATTCAGAAATGTCAAATTCATCCTGGGTAGATTTCAGAATCAAACTTGTCAAGGTAATCTGTGATGTTCTGTTTCTCTTAAAATGTAATTGTTCTCTTAGGGCAGGTTTCGTGGAGAGCTTCTGGAGGCAGCCTTAGTTTCAGTTCAGTTCAATAATCCCAAAATGCAGCCAAGAGTTAAAGTCCAGATCCTATATTGTGTCCTTCAAAATCCTGAATCTTTTCCTGGGGCCCGGTTAGCTTTAGTAGAGGCCTATCTCTCTTCTTGACTCCTGAGTGCTCTTGTTCGAATGTCTACAAATCTAAAAGTTAGTCCTCCAGCCTCCAGCCTCTCATCTTCTCCAATGTCTCCAGCCAGCACGAAGGTAGAAGTGGGAATGTATCAGATTCCGCCTCCGAGAATGGGCTTGTGGGTACTCCCTGGGCTTATGGGAGGTCCTTGAACATATACTCTCTTAAAGGTGTGAATCTCATGGAATTCTAGTAAATATATTACTGAACTAGAGAATTGTTAAGTACTATGCTAAATTAGATTATTATATCCATTAGCACCTTATAAGCATCCTAACAGTAACCAATAATAATGGGTTAATGGCTGTGATGGATCCCAATGTAATAAATGTCATCTCATTTTATAACAGGAAGAATATCTCATCTCTTTTCCTGACTTTTTGACTTTTCCTTCAAAATATACTTTTTTTTTTTAAGTAATTAGGGTAAAATGACTTACCAAGGGTCACACACCCTTAAATAAGTGATTGAAGTCATATTTGAATTTGGGTTCCTCTGACTCCTGGGCTCATGTTCCATCTTCTGTGCCACCTCACTGTGCCTACATATATTTTCTCGAAGAGCCTGTATATCACCATGACTCCAATGTTCATGCTGGATCTGGTTTTAAATCCTAGATCTGCTGTTTACTACCACTGATATTTTGAGCAAGTCACTTAATACTTTCTTGATCTCAGTTTCCTCATTTTTAAAACAAAGAGGTTAGAATCGGAATCTCCTAACTAACAATTTGTAATCTAATGATTTATGATAAGGTCGGTTTTTGAAAATGTCAGACTAGAGGTGGAACAACTAGAGATTTTCTTTGGGTACTTGGAACTAAAGGGCTGGAGATCAGAAAGGATTCAGAATGAAAGCTAAAGTTTGCATAGTGTTTTAAGGCCTGCAAAGCATATAAATTCCATTTGATCCTCATAACAATTTTTGAACTAAGGTATTCCAGCTATTAGCTCCCATTTCACAGATGATAAACATGAGGTAAAGGACTTTTCCATGGCTGTAGATTTGGATTCAGGAAGACTTTGTTCATTTGTATCAAAGTAGAGATTGAAAATCATTGAGATTGTCTTAAAATAGAATATTAGAGAGAGCTAGAGATATGTTGGAAGAAGCTCAAAACTGTTTTTGATAGTGGTGAGCATTTATACCTCAGAAATAGCAAGCACTATAAATAAGAACATAATTTGTTGTTTTTCTGATTGTCTAGGTTTTAAAAAGTACTGAAGAAAGTATTGTATTATAGCAGATTAAATGTTAAAATTTGTCTTTTTTTTTTTTTTTGCTGAAGCAATTGGGGTTAAGTGACTTGCCCAGGGTCACATAGCTAGGATTAAGTTAAGTATAGGAGGTCAAATTTGAACTCAGGTCTTCTTTACTTCTGGGCTGGTGCTCTATCCACTGCGCCACCTAACTGTCCCTTTTTCTTTCTTTCTTTCTTTTCTTTTTTTTTTTTTTTTCTTTTTTTTTTTCAAAGTTGCTAGTTGTTAAACAGTCTGACTCACTAATCTGCCTTTGGGGAGAACCTATCTTAATGGTTGGCAAAGAAGACAAGAATCAGCAAAGGAAGCTAAAAAAGTCATTAATGAGGAATTAGGGAATATCAATAACTCCAAAGTTAAAGATGGAGATGGAAAACATAATTAGGAATAGTGGTTGTGGAGCTTTGAACTAGTCCAACCCTTCAAAAAAATAATTTGGAATTATGCCCAAGAGCATTATCATATATACTCTTTGACCCAGCAATACTACTGTATAGATCTGTATCCCAAAGTGATCAAAGAAAAGGAAAATATTTTTAAAAAATAATAACATGGTTGTTAAAATTTTTAAATATGAGTTTGGAAGCTTTTTAATGAAATGAATAAGATTTAAAAAGAGAAATACTATTCATCTATCAAAAATCTTAGAGGGGTCTAGGAGAATGAGGACTGAAAAAAATTTAGTTACCAGGAAGTTATTAATAACTTTAGAAAGCAGTTGTTAGATAACTTCTGCATGATTTTTTCCTTTCTTCTTTTTTATTAATTACATTTTATTGGTTTTTTTTTACTTTCAAAACATATGCAAGGATAATTTTTCAACATTGACCCTTGAAAAACCTTATGTTCCAATTCCCAACCCCCCTCTTCCTCCCACACCTCCTAGATGGCATGTAATCCAAATATACATTAAACATGATAAAAATATATGTTAAATCCCATATAGGCATATATATTTATACAATTATCTTGCTGCACAAGAAAAATCAGATCAAAAAATTAAAAAAAAATTGAGAAAGAAAATAAAACTCGAGCAAACCACAATAAAAAGAGTGAAAATGCTATAGTGTGATCCACCCTCAGTTCCCACAGTTCTCTCTCTGGGTATAGATGGCTTTCATCATCACAAGATCATTGGAACTGGCCTGAATTATCTCATTGTTGGAAAGAGCCACGTCCCAGATTAATTTTTTCAAGCACTTTAGCAGTGAGGGGGAAGAAGGAAGTAGAACAGTTGCTAGATGGAATAAAAGGACCAAGGGAAGTTATTTGTGAAATTGGGAGGCATGCTTTTAAGCATATGAAAAGGAGCCAGTATAGAGGCGAAGAATGAAAATACATGAGAGAAAATATCAACCAATTATTTGATCAATCAAAAAGCCTTTTATTGAGTGCTTACTATGTGCCAGATGGTGTACTAAATGCTGGGAATGCAAAGGAAGGTAAAACAGTCCCTTCCTGCAAGAAATTTATATTCTAATGGGGAGATTGTGTAAATAAATAGGTAGGTACAAAACAAGATACATCCAGAATAAATGGGGAGTTGTCTCAGAGGAGGCAACTAGGTAGCATAATGAATAATCTGGGAAATAAAAAGGCAGAAGTAAAGAAGGATAGAATTCCAGGTAAAGTTACTGAGGTGGAAGACAGAGTTTGGTAAGAAAGGAATAATAAATAGGCCAGCATCAGTGGATTGTGGTAACCATAGAACAATGAAAAACTTAAAAAGACTGGAAAGTAGAAGTCATATTTTAAAAAGCCTTATGTAGCAAAGAAAGACCTTAACAAAATTCTGGAGGCAATAGGGAATCAGTAAAGTTTATTTAGTGTAGGTGGAGATGAGTAACACTAGGTAAATTACTTAACAGTTGAATGAATGATGGATTGGAGAGGAGAGTTTTGAGGGAGGAAGATCAGTTAAAAGTCTGTTGAAATAGTCTAAGTAATATGAGATGAATGTATGGACCAGAGTGATGGTTATGTGAATGGATGAAGGGGAGATAGGTGATAGATACTGTGAAAATGGAGATAACAAGAATTAACAACAGATGGCATATGTGAATGAGGTATTGAAGAATTGTGTTGCACATGAAAATACTAGGGAAGTTTGAGAAGGGAAAATAAAGGGGACTTGAAATGAAATGAGCTCCAGGTTAAGAACAAAGAATACAGTAATCAGTACAGTAATCAGTATGATTGGAAGAGGTCACTTAATCCCAAATGTAACACATAATTGGTAATTTTGGAGAGAGTAGTAGTAGAGTGATATCTAAGACTTATGTTGCTTCTCTACATCCACGTATGCATCCCCTCTCAGGTTATGCTCACCACCTCTAATCTTCTCACCACATAGCAAACTCAAACCTTGATTAACACCATCTCCCTCAGCCTCCTCTCTACTCTGACTGAGACCAAATTCCTCCCAATGTCTTTCTTTATAGAAGGCTGAAATGTGATTGCTCAGCTCTCTCCACTCTGCGTCTGCTGCTTTGTCTGGTTTCTACTACACAGATCAAGATGCTCCTCTAGATAGCTCCTGTTTCCCCCCATTCTCACATCCTTTAGGTATGTTGTCTCTCTCTACCCCCAGCCCCCCATCATTAATTGCTTGTGAGCTCCTTGAAGGCAGGGAATATTTTTCTTTTAATTAATTATGGCCCTTTTGTTTAGCTCAGTGCTGGGCCCATAGTAGGCACTTAATATATGCTTATTGCATTGGATTGTATTATCAGAATGATGAGGTAATTGAAAGATTTAGTGAAGGTATGTATGTTGACCATTATCGGGATAGTAGGATGAAGTAAGGATTTATTTCATTATGAATTATGGGAAAAATATTACTAGACTGGTGATTATGTTTCTGGTACTCTGACAGATTGAATGAAGACCAAAGAATCATAATATTGCTTTTGTAAGGTCTCTTATCTGTACTACAGAAGACTATAGGATTACAGATTTAAAGATAGAAAGAACTTCAGAGATAATCTGCCCAAGCCACCATTTTACAGGTGAGAAAACAAAGGCCCAGAAAGGTGGTGACTTGCCCAAGGTTTCAAAGTAGTATAATCTGATTTTCCTTAAGCACCATGATAATTGTGGAAATATGTATAGAAGAATTGTACATGTTTAACATATTGGATTAGAAGAGGGGGTGGGGAGAAGGGAAAGAAAAAAAATTTGGAATACAAGGTTTCGTAAAAGTGAATGTTGAAAATTATTATGAAAATAAACAGCTTTAATAAAAACAGTTACCAACTGTATATGTGAGTAAAAGGAAAGTTTATAACCAAATATGTGAGTAAAAGGAAAGATTATAACCAAACAAGAAATAGAGTGAATAATGTAAGAAAAATTATTATATAAAATTAAGTTTGTTTTTTTTTTTTTTACAATTCCAATAAAGCTAAGATTAAAAAGGGAAACAATAAACAGGAAAAAATTTTCACAGAAAGTTTCTTTGCCAAGGTGTATAAGGAACTGACCAAAACTTATAGGAATTAGAGCTACTCCCCAGTAGGCATAATTGGTAAATGGCATAAGAGGATGGTTTCAAGAGAAAACCATACTATCTATAACAAATTCCAACTTCCCTCCAAAAAAATAAAAATCAACCTTCTCTTCCAAATCACTAATAACAACAGAAATGAACATTTCTGATCAGTTCTGAGGCTTTCATTCGCAAATTGGCAAAGATGCAAAAACAAAGACAATGATATGTGTTGGAGGGGATGTGATATAATAAGAAGATAAAATTACTGCTAATTAGTTCTGGCATGGGTGTAACAATTCTGGAAAATAATTTGAAATTATACAAGGTTATGCAACAATTATACAACAAGGTCACTAAACTGTGCATGTTCTTTGACCCAGATAGACTACTTATAGGCCAATGCCCAAAGATTTTTAAAAAGACAAAAAGGTCTTATATGTTAAAACATATTTATTGTAGTTCTTTTGCTGATGGCAATTTAACCTGGAAGCTAAGGAGATGACCATAAACCATGGAAATTTTGAAGAAACTGAAGCATAAAAATGTGATACAATACTATTATGTTGTAAGAAATGAGAAAATAGATAATTTTCAAGAGAAATGAGAAACTTTAGGAACTGATGCAGACTAAAATGAGCACAACCAAGAGGACAATTTATACTACAATATCAATATGTTTTTTTAAAAAAGAGAATTTAAAGAATTTAGTTAAATGTATGGGCAACTAGGTGGCATTGAGACTGAAGTCAGGAGGATCTAAGTTCGAATCTGGTCTCAAAACTTACTAGCTGGGTCACCCATTTAATCCTGTTTGTTTCAGTTTCCTCATATGTAAAATGAGCTGGAGAAAAAGATGGAAAATTCCTGTATCTTTGCAAAACAAAAAACAAAAAAAAACCCCAAAAATACTTTAATTCAGATAGGACTGAAATGACTGAACAACATTAACTGTTGAAGAATGAAATGAAAAGCATTGGGGAACAATTAATACAATAATAACAGTATAAAGACAAATCCGCTTTGAAATCAGAAAGAACTATGACCAATGTCATGATCAACAAAAGACGGGTGATAAAACACATTATTTACTTCCTGACAGAGAGGGGATAAATTCAGGATATAGATGAAACATACTATTTGGACACAATGAGGGAGTCTGCTTAATTATGCATATTTGTTACATATTTGTTTTTCTATTGGGAGGAAGAGAAAATAGATTTCTGTTAATTTGAAAGAAAATATTATTCATTTATTTGTAATGTTCTTTAAAAATTTTTTTGAGTTCTTCTTCCCTCCCCTACTCTCCCCCACAAACACACTGAAAAGGAAAGCAAACTGATGTCAGTTATACATGCAAAACTTTTCCACAGTAGTCTTATCTCAAAAAAGCAATAAGAATGAAGAAAATTATACTTTAATTTGCACACAGAGTTGATCATTGCACTTCTGGAGGGAGATAGCATTTTTTCCCCATCATGATTCTTTTGGAATTATCTTGTGACATTGTATTGATCAGAGCAGTGAAGTCTTACATTATTGCTGTTACTGTAATTGATCTGCTCATTTCACTTTGCATCAGTTCCATATAGATCTTCCCATGTTTTTTCTGAAACTATTTGCCTTTTCATTTGTTATAGTGCAATGATACTCCATCAAATTATATGACACAAAATGTAGCCATTTTATTTCATCCTTAAAAGCATTTCTCATTTTTGATAGGTGTGAAGTAATAACATAGTTATTTTAATTTGAATTTCTCTAATCAATAGTGATTTAGAGCCTTCTTCATATGACTATAGGTAACTTTTTTTTTTTTCTTCTGAAAACTGCCTTTTTGGAGAATAGCTCTGATTTTTATAAACTTGATTCAGTTCTTTCTACGTTTGAGATATGAGGTCTTTTTTAAAGTAACTTGCTGTATTTGTTAAAAATATGATCTATGGTATCTTTTCACAAAATGTATAATATTCCTGAGAGTTTCCTTTTGGGAATCTCTTTCAGAGGGTGATAAATGGATTTTTTTTCAGTTACCCTTTTGATCTAAAATATCAGAATTTCCTGAAATATAGATGTTTAGATTTTTTTTTTGATCATGGCTTTCAGGTAGTCCAATAATTCTCAAATTATCTTTTCTTAATCTGTTTTTCAGGTTAGTTGTTTTTTTTTTCCAATGACATATTTCACATTATCATCTCTTTTTAGTTCTTTTGATGTTGTTTTGGGGTTTCTCTTTCATATAGTTTTATTTTTTTTCCTGCTTATACATTCCCATTAAATTTTTGTTTATATGTCTTAGTACCAAAAAAATAAGAACAAAAGGGGAAAAACCACAAGAGAAAAATAAAACAGAAGAAAAAGAATTTAAAAAGTGAACATAGTATGTGTTGGTCTCCAGAGTTCTCTCTCTGGATGCATATGGAATTTTTTATTTAAAGTTTATTGGAATTGCCTTGAATCACTGAGTAGCTGAAAAGAACCTTGTTTGTCCTACTTGATAATTGCACAATCTTGCTGCTTGTTTTGCTCAGCATTAGTTCGTGTAAATCTTTCTAGGCCTTTCTAAAATCAGCTTGCTCATCATTTTTTATAAAACAATAATATTCCATTACTTTCATATGCCATATTCAACTACTATTCAACTTTTCCCCAGCTGATGGGCATCCTCTCAGTTTCCAGTTTCTTTCAACTATAAAAAAGGCTGCTACAAACATTACCATTTTTCATGACTTTCTTGGGATACAGACCTAGTAGAGACAGTGATGGATCAAAGGATATGAAGATTTTTTTTCTTGATATGAACAGTTTTAAAGTCCTTTGAATATAGTTCCAAATTGTTCTCCAGAATGGTGGGTTCACAGTTCCATGAACAATGCATTAATGTCTCAGTTTTCCCACACCCCTACCAACATTTATCATTATCTCTTCTGTCATTTTAGCCAATCTGTGACTTTCTACCTAAGAGTTCTTTTAATTTGTATTTCTCTAATCAATAGTGAATTAGAGCATTTTTATATGGTTGTAGATAGCTTTAATTTTTTCATCTCAAAACATTTTTGGAGGCTTACTTGTATCTGTTTTCACATTAATATCTTGGTGCTTTTTACTGTAGAGGGCCAGAACTCTGGAGAAGTATACTTGAAACAAAGTGTTAACTCAGTGGAATTGATGAGATGATGGCTCTCTAGTTCACATATATACTTAGTACTTAGTATGGTGAGGTAATAATTCTCTAGTTCAGACATATTCAGTATGCTGTAATGATGCAATTGTACTAAGGTATATAAGGGCTGAGAATGACTGGAAAAGAGACATTCCATCTTTGACCATCCTCCTGGTGACTCTTCTGCTTTCATTACTTCTCCACCTAAAGACAAGGCCTGTCCGGAAGACCTCCAGAAAGCTAGACTGAACTTTACACTTTACCATTATAGTAGCTTTTTATGGCCAAATTATTTTTTGTTGCTTGTTAATTTGTAGAGTTTATTTATTTACTTTGAACTCTATGTGATAGTTAGACTATGCTCATCTTGGAGTGAGCATATTCCCCAAATTTCTTTCTTTCTTTCTTTCTTTTTTTTTTTTTTTTTTTTTTTTTGATGCTGCTTTTTCAGAACTGTTTCTGGGCTCTAAACTTGTTGGTGTTTCCAAGATGGTGTTATTGGGGAGAAATATGGTCATTTCTATCCTGATCTAAAGAGCCTTTGATGTCTTGCAAGAACAAGCAGTAATACTCCTTTGTCTTGGAACTGAGATCAGGCTCCAGCTAGTGACCAACCATAAGTGCTTTTTTCCTTGTTGGAACTGTGACTCAGAAGTACTTATGGGCAATTAAGTTGCCAATTGGTACCAATTGTACCCAGTACTAGCAAAGAATCCCTTGTAATCTTTTTTCTGACTAGTTGTCTACATTAGCATACCATCACTGAGAAAATGACACAAGGCCCATCACATCTGCAAATGTGACATATTTAATATGATCAATTCCTTGGGATTAACTATAAAAATTATGCAGGACAATGGGATCTGGGTACTTGGGGAATAGCTTCTGTCTACAAATAGATGCTGCTTTAAATGAGCCAACATCAAACGAATGAGGTTTCCTTTAAGTCATTCTTAAGACAGATTTCTCTTGAGATGAAATGCAGCTGCTCCTTGGTGCATATTTAGGTCAGACCCTTTTTTTCCTTACTAAAATGGTCTGGAGTCCTAGACTTTCATCAGTGCCCTGTCCTGATTTGTCTAAACAAAGGATGAAACTGTAGTTTTTAAGGCTTATAAATCTCAGTTTTCTTCACTCTGTGGGATTCCTTCATTAGGCACAATTAAATCATGCCTAGATAAGAGTATCAACAATCATTAGGGACCCTCTTGGCCTATGCTTTATATGTTTAAACTTTTATCATGGCAATTTTTTTGGGGGGGAGGTTCTATCTAGACTTTTCACTTCAACAATACAGAAACCTGAGAGTTTTCATTCAGGGTTAGGGCTTCCTAAGACAAACCATCTAGTAACATTTTAATAAGCTGATGTAGCCCTATAAAGGGTACAACTTTTTTTCAAATCTTTAATTTTATTCAAACATAAGGTGTATATCTTCTCCTATTTTTATTTTATAATTATAATTTTTGTGGACAGTATATATGCATGAGTAATTCTTTTTATAACATTATCCCTTGTAATCATTTTTCCAAATTATCCTCTCCCTCCCTCTACTCCCTCCCCTAGATGACAGGCAATCCCACACATTTTATATGTGTTACAATATAACCTAGATACAATATATGTGTGTAAATCCCATTTTCTTATTGCACATTAAGTATTAGATTCCGAAGGTATAAGTAATCTGGGTAGATAGACAGTAGTGCTAACAATTTACATTCACTTCCCAGTGTTCCTTCTCTGGGAGTAGTTATTTCTGTCCATCATTGATCAACTGGAAGTGAGTTGGATCTTCTTTATGTTGAAGATATCCACTTCCATCAGAATACTCTTCATATAGCATTGAAGTGTACAGAGATCTTCTGGTTCTGTTCATTTCACTCAATATCGAACGAAGCCGCTGCTGCCGGGGGCGCGGCAGAGCCGCGACGCCCACAGACCAGCCCTGCCTCGAACGAGGCTGTTGGTGGTTGGTGTTAAAATAACTAGGCCAACAGACTACAAGGCATCAACTTGTGAGGAAGGTAGAAGACACTTAACCCAAAGGGCTGCTCAGAGATCACTCAGTAGCGAACACAAAGATTGTTTATTAAAACCTCCAGAGGATGAGCCCTTCTGTCACAAGGTAAGGGAAAGGAAAGCTTGTGGTAGGAGGGCTAAAGAAGCAGTAAAGATACACAGCCACATCAAGGAAGAGAGCATCGAGAAGGGGAGGGGGAGGCATTTAATTGGTTGTTGCTATCGGAGAGATTGTAATGGAAGGTTTCTGTTTCCCCAGAATCACCTGAATCCAGAATCACCACAATCATCCTAGAAATCCTAGGAAACAGAAAAGCGGGCCTTCAGGCTTCGGAAGACTAAATATCGCTAAGTGTCCAAAACTGATCAATGTCATCAGCTCAGGTTAAGTAAATGTGGTTATAGCTGCCCAAGGCTCAAGTAAATATGAGCCTATACATATTATACGGGTCATAGGGGAAACACAGAAATAATGAAAATAAAATACAGAAAAATAATTCATACATTCATGTAAGTTCTTCACCCTATCTCTCTATTCCACAGTTTCCCTCCGGAATATATAAATGATTTCATCTATCATATTTCTATGAACTTACACACTGTTCAAAATCAGTTGACGTATCTATACATCGTTTATCAAGTTCACCATCAAGATCATACTCCTCTAATACATTCCAGCCTTTTCTCTGAAGAATCATCATTTTAATAGCATCTTCTGTATGCAATATTTTGATAGGGACTGTTGAACTGTTCCGGTTACTAATGCAATTATATAAGGTAGACATATTACAATAAGTGAGGTTTTCCTGTTGCCACAAAGTCCGTACCATAAAAATTGCTTCCACCGACAGTCTTGGAAACAGTTGTCCCAGAACAGATTGGCATTTGGCAGACAAAGATACAAAGATGACAATCTAGGGAAACTGAGACACATTACACACTCTGCTTCTGAATATTTGAATTATTGAATTCCTTCCCCCTGGATACCTGGGAGGTCTCAGCACTATCATTTTGACCAACCCAATGTGAAGCAAATAAATCAAAAATAAAACTAGAAAATGCAAGAACTTATGTCAAGGGCAACCCTCTCCCTGACATCCCCAAAGTGATCAGCAGTACAAAGGCCCTCATCTCAGCCAGAGAATCCAGTTTGACACGGACGGTTCACTGTGTTGGGTGGTCTGTAGTCATTTGTGCACTTAACTCAGTTTCTGTTTATTTAGGGAGTAGCAGTGCTCAAGACAGTCCATGCTAGGAGAGGCACCCCAAGTCTGTCAGGGTTTCCAAAGGAGAGAAAGAGTGGGGGCTGGAGTAGCTCCACCTGTCCCCTCTGATAGAACAAGAACTGCTTCCATGATCCAGAAAGGATTTCTGAGCAGAATATGCGCAGTTTAGACCACGAAGGCAGGCAAACCCGAACTTTAGAGGCTTCATCCCAAAACGGCAGTGTCTTCTGAAAATGCTGACATACCAAGTAAGAAACTGGGGTTACAGGGCTGGAGAGTGCTAGTCCCAAGACAGATGTCTATATCTTGGAGATTTCCTAAAAACAGGCAATCAGAGAACAGTCTGCCAGAGCAATTCCAACAGAATAAGGGATTTCTAACTTAAAGCATCAAATAATCATCCCACATTTAAAGTTCCCATACATCCATAACGGCAATAATTGTGCAACTTAACAATTTCCATCCCAAATCTTAAACACACACACACACACACACCTTATCTCTCTATTCCACACAAACTGAGGCAGGGAAGTCTGATAGAAATAAAAAACCTTAACTTTGGGATTCCACGCCAGGAGAAAGAAGGTAGAAGCTCATCCATTAATTCAATCTCCTAACTGGAAGTGAATAATTTCAGAGCTTAACTGAAAAGAAAACCACATGTTTATTTGAAACTACTTTGGGTGTCCCTTACTAAGAAGTGACTTTCTGTTGGAATACATGGGAGCCATCCAACAGTGGCTGTTGAAGATCCAAGCCAGAATGGATCTCCTCTTGTGAAGGGATGAAACAAGGAGATTGAGACAGTTGCTGTTCTCTGACTGAGAGGCTGTTGCATTGTCTCACCTCCCTCCTCTTCCCTTTGCCTCCAACTTATCTCCTTCCCAGTCCCCAATACCTGTGTCAATAAAGGTTGCTCTGCAACCCAGTTTTTTTTTTTTTTTTTTTTTTTGCTGTTATTTCCCTCCTCCCTTCACCCCACCCCCAACCGAATGGTCCCCACACTGAGGAACACAAGCGGCACTATCACTTCTGGATGGTTGTAGTAGGTGTTGATCTTGTGAAATGTCATGGAGGTAAACTTTCAAACTGAGAAGAGGACCGCGGTTAGAACAAGCATTTAAGTGTCTCATCAGTCTCCTGGCTTGGCCCTTTGATGTGTTGGCCCATTTAATTACCCTGAATTAAAAAATTCTTACCGGGGCTCTTCCTTAATTCTGGAAGGATCCTTCTCATGAACAGCTCTGCTTCTTCTTGTAATTCTTGCCCCATCTTCAGTTGCCATGTTGGACTACATGGGAGAGCTTCTGGAATACGAGGGAGTCACTTAATGGTGGCTACTGGAGATCCAACCCAGAATGGTTCTCCTCTTGTGAGGGGATGATACAAGGAGACTGAGAGGCTGTTGCTGTTCTATGACTTTTCTCCTTGGTGGTCGTTGCCTTGTCTGACCTCTCTCCTCCTTCCTCTGCTTCCAATTTATCCCATTCCCAGTCTGCAACACCTGTGTCAGAAAAGGCTGCCCTTCGACTCCTTCAGATTTTATGATCCACAGCTCTGGAGGCTCTCAGAGCATTGACCTGTCCCTTAACAAATTTTATTTCTTTTTTTTTTAATTTAGAATTTTTTCCCCACAGTACATATGCATGAATATTTTTTATACTATTATCCCTTGTATTCATTTTTCCAAATTATCCCCCCCTTCCGTCCACTCCCACCCCCCATGACAGGCAATTCCATATATTTTACATGTGTTACAATATAACCAAGATACAATATATGTGTGTAAATACCACTTTCTTGTTGCACATTAAGTATTAGATTCTGAAGGTATAAGTAACCTGGGTAGATAGACAGCAGTGCTAACAATTTACATTCACTTCCCAGTGTTCCTTCTCTGGGTGTAGTTATTTCTGTCCATCACTGATCAACTGGGTGGATCTTCTTTATGTTGAAAGATATCCACTTCCATCAGAATACCTCTTCATATAGCATTGAAGTGTACGGTGATCTTCTGGTTCTATTCATTTCACTCAGCATCAATTGATGTAAGTCTCTCCAAGCCTCTCTGTATTCCTCCTGCTGGTCATTTCTTATAGAGCAATAATATTCCATAACCTTCATATACCATAATTTACCCAACCATTCTCCAATTGATGGACATCCATTCATCTTCCAGTTTCTAGCTACAACAAAAAGAGCTGCCACAAACATTTTGGCACACACAGGTCCCTTTCCGCTCTTTAGTATTCCTTTGGGATATAAGCCCGATAACAGCGATGCTGGGTCAAAGGGTATGCACAGTTTGATAACTTTTTGGGCATAGTTCCAAATTGCTCTCCAGAATGACTGGATTCGTTCACAACTCCGCCAACAATCCCTTAACAACTTTTCAATCCAAGAATATGTCTTTCTTTAAGTAGAAATTGGGCCCCAATACTCAGCCCTTTCAGAGAAGGATACATAGCCAATGAGCAGTATTACATAAAGATTCTATTCCAATACTAATATCTTTCAAAATAGAGAAAACCAAAGCAGGGGAAAGGTATTAGCCAGACATTTGGTATTCAGAAAGCAAAATAATACCTCCACGAAATACAATAATCTTTGTTTAAGGAAAGAAAAGGAAAATTGAACATTTAGAAAGTTTTATACTTGTTGCAGGTGCTATCTACTCAAGAACTGCAAAGTAGAAAGGATTTTACACTTCATTTTGCTGAAGTGATGGAGGCCACCTGTATTGTTTTTCTTTCCTCCTCCTGAGGATGACTCCTCAGGTCACTTACAACTCTTATATCTATCAATCAACAAGAATTGCAAATACAAGAAACATTCCTTCCTGACCCTATGGTCTATGAATTTATGAAGCAAAAAGTTTGAGATGAAAATGGTGATTGGAATTTGGAAGATGTCTGACAAAAATGCAGACAAAGATTATAAGGATTACTTAAATCAAAAAGGTTAAATCTGAGGACACTGCACTAGATCATAGTGCAGCAAAGGGGACTTGGCCTAGTAGCAAATCACAGACATTACGTAGCTAGGATTCTGATGGAAAACACCAGCCTGCCTTCCCTATTTGCAGCAAAAAAGAGGATTTTGATTTCTCATAAAGAGAAAGACCCTCACCAGTGTGGACTCTGCTGGTGTGCTGTAAAACTGGGATCTGCTACTCGGAGAATGGATATGAGAAGAGGAAGACATAAATTAATTATAGATTCAAGATTCTCTCTTCCCTTAGAGATGTGATTATCCTTTCAGTAATAAGACAAGTAGTGTTAACTTCATTGGATTTCTTTTTTTTTTTTTTTTTTTTTATAATATTATCCCTTGTATTCATTTTTCCAAATTACCCCCCCTCCCTCTATTCCCTCCCCCCGACGACAGGCAATACCATACATTTTACATGTGTTACAATATAGTCTAGGTACAATACATGTGTGCGAATATCATTTTCTTGTTGCACAATAAACATTAGAACCCGAAGGTACATGCAACCTGGGCAGACAGATATTAGTGCTAACAATTTTCATTCCCCTCCCAGTGTTTCTTCTCTGGGTGTAGCTACCTCTGTCCATCATTGATCAACTGGAAGTGAGTTGGATCTTCTTTATGTTGAAGATTTCCACTTCCATCAGAATACATCCTCATACAGTATTGTTGTTGAAGTGTACAGTGATCTTCTGGTTCTGCTCATATTACTCAGCATCAGTTGATTTAAGTCTCTCCAGGCCTCTCTGTATTCCTCCTGCTGGTCATTTCTTACCGAGCAATAATATTCCATAACTTTCATATACCACAATTTACCCAACCATTCTCCAACTGATGGACATCCATTCATCTTCCAGTTTCTAGCTACAACAAAAAGAGCTGCCACAAACATTTTGGCACATATATGTTTCTTTCCGCTCTTTAGTATTTCTTTGGGATATAATCCCAGTAGTAGCGCTGCTGGGTCAAAGGGTATGCACAGTTTGATAACTTTTTGGGCATAATTCCAGATTGCTCTCCAGAATGGCTGGATTCTTTCACAACTCCACCAGCAATGTATTAGTGTCCCAATTTCCCCACATCCCCTCCAACATTTGTCATTATTTGTTCCTGTCATCTTAGCCAATCTGACAGGTGTGTAGTGGTATCTCAGAGTGGTCTTAATTTGCATTTCTCTGATCAGTAGTGATTTGGAACACTCTTTCATGTGAGTGGATATAGTTTCAATTTCTTCCTCTGAGAATTGTCTGTTCATATCCTTTGACCATTTATCAATTGGAGAATGGTTCGGTTTCTTATAAATTATGGTCAGTTCTCTATATATTTTGGAAATGAGACCTTTGTCAGAACCTTTGTTTTTAAAAATATTTTCCCAATTTGTTACTTCCCTTCTAATCTTGTTTGCATTAGTATTATTTGTACAGAAACTTTTTAGTTTGATGTAATCAAAATCTTCTATTTTGTGATCAATAATGATCTCTAGTTCTCCTCTGGTCATAAATTCCTTCCTCCTCCACAAGTCTGAGAGGTAGATTATCCTCTGTTCCTCTAATCTATTTATTATCTCCCTCTTTATGCCTAAATCACGGACCCATTTTGATCTTATCTTGGTATATGGTGTTAAGTGTGGATCCATATCTAATTTCTGCCATACTAATTTCCAGTTTTCCCAACAGTTTTTTCTGAATAATGAATTTTTATCCCTAATGTTGGAATCTTTGGGTTTGTCAAAGATTAGATTGCTATAGATGTACCCTTTTTTGTCCTTTGTATCTAATCTGTTCCACTGATCTACCGGTCTATTTCGTAGCCAATACCAAATGGTTTTGGTGACTGCTGCTATATAATATAGCTTTAGATCAGGTACACTTAGACCACCTTCCTCTGAGTTTTTTTTCATTAGTTCCCTTGCAATTCTTGACCTTTTATTCTTCCATATGAATTTTGTTGTTATTTTTTCTAGGTCATTAAAATAGTTTCTTGGGAGTCTGATTGGTATAGCACTAAATAAATAGATTAGTTTGGGGAGTATTGTCATCTTTATTATATTTGCTCGGCCTATCCAAGAGCACTGAATATCTTTCCAATTATTTAAATCTGATTTTATTTTTGTGGCAAGTGTTTTGTAATTTTTCTCATATAATTCCTGACTTTTCTTTGGTAGATGGATTCCCAAATATTTTATACTCTCAACATTTGTTTGGAATGGAATTTCTCTTTGTATCTCTTGCTGTTGCATTTTGTTAGTGATATATAAAAATGCCGAGGATTTATGTGGATTTATTTTGTATCCTGCCACTTTGCTGAAATTTTGAATTATTTCTAGTAGCTTTTTAGCAGAGTCTTTGGGGTTCTCTAAGTATACCATCATGTCATCTGCAAAAAGTGATAGTTTAATTTCCTCATTTCCTACTCTAATTCCTTGAATCTCTTTCTCGGCTCTTATTGCCGAGGCTAGCGTTTCTAGTACTATATTGAATAGTAATGGTGATAGTGGGCAACCTTGTTTCACTCCTGATCTTACTGGGAAAGGTTGCAGTTTATTTCTATTGCATATTATGCTTACTGACGGTCTTAAATATATACTCCTGATTATTCTAAGGAATAATCCATTTATTCCTATACTCTCAAGAGTTTTTAGTAGGAATGGATGTTGGATTTTGTCAAATGCTTTTTCTGCATCTATTGAGATGATCATATGGTTCTTATTAATTTGATTATTAATATGGTCAATTATATTAATAGTTTTCCTAATATTAAACCAGCCCTGCATTCCTGGAATAAATCTTACTTGATCATAGTGTATTATCTTGGAGATGATTTTCTGAAGTCTTTTTGCTAATATCTTATTTAAGATTTTAGCATCAATATTCATTAAGGAGATTGGTCTATAATTTTCTTTCTCAGTTTTCGATCTACCAGGTTTAGGTATCAGTACCATGTCTGTGTCATAAAAGGAGTTTGGTAGGACTCCTTCATCCCCTATTTTTTCAAATAATTTATATAACATTGGGGCTAATTGTTCTTTAAATGTTTGGTAGAATTCACATGTGAATCCATCTGGCCCTGGGGATTTTTTCCTGGGGAGTTGATTAATAGCTTGTTCTATTTCTTTTTCTGAAATGGGACTATTTAAGCAATTTATCTCCTCCTCTGTTAATCTAGGGAGCCTATATTTTTGGAGAAAGTCATCCATTTCACTTAAGTTATCAAATTTATTGGCATAAAGTTGGGCGAAGTAACTCCTTATTATTTCTCTAATTTCCTCTTCATTGGTGGAAAGATCCCCCTTTTCATTTGTAAGACTATCAATTTGATTTTCCTCTTTCTTTTTTTTGATCAAATTTACCAAAGGTTTATCTATTTTATTGGCTTTTTCATAAAACCAACTCTTGGTTTTATTTATTAATTCAATAGTTTTTTTACTTTCAATTTTATTGATTTCTCCTTTTAATTTTTGTATTTCGAGTTTAATTTTTGGTTGGGGGTTTATAATTTGGTCTTTTTCTAGCCTTTTAAGTTGTAAGCCCAATTCGTTAATCTTCTCTTTCTCAATTTTCTTCAAATAAGCCTCTAAAGATATAAAATTTCCCCTTATTACTGCTTTAGCTGCATCCCAAAGATTTTGATATGATGTCTCATCATTATCATTATCTTGGGTGAAATTGTTAATTGTTTCTATAATTTGCTCTTTCACCCAGTCATTCTTTAAGATGAGATTATTCAGTTTCCAATTACTTTTTGGTCTATTTACCCCTAACTTTTTACTGAATGTAGCTTTTATTGCATTGTGATCTGAGAAGAAGGCATTTATTATTTCTGCCTTCCTACATTTAATTTTGAGATCTTTATGTCCTAATATGTGGTCAGTTTTTGTATAGGATCCATGAACTGCTGAGAAGAAAGTATATTCCTTCCTATTGCCATTCAGTTTTCTCCAAAGGTCTATCATACCTAGTTTTTCTAATGTTCTATTTACTTTTTTAATTTCTTTCTTGTTTGTTTTGTGGTTTGATTTGTCTAAATCTGAGAGTGCAAGGTTGAGATCTCCCACTATTATAGTTTTACTGTCTATTTCTTCTTGCAGTTCTCTTAACTTTTCCTTTAGAAAGTTAGATGCTATACCACTTGGTGCATATATGTTTAGTATTGATATGGCTTCATTATTTATGCTACCTTTCAGCAGGATATAGTTTCCTTCCTTATCTTTTTTAACGAGATCTACTTCTGCTTTTGCTTGATCTGAGATAAGGATAGCTACCCCTGCTTTTTTGGCTTTACCTGAAGCATAATAGGCTCTGTTCCAACCTTTTACCTTTACTCTGTATGTATCTCCCTGCTTTAAGTGTGTTTCCTGTAGGCAACATATTGTAGGGTTCTGCTTTTTGATCCAATCTGCTATCCGTCTCCGTTTGATGGGATCGTTCATCCCATTTACATTCACAGTTAAAATTTCTAATTCTGTATTTCCTGCCATCGTATTATCCCCAGATTATACTTTTTTCCCTTGACCCCCCTGATCCCCCTCCCCGATATTTAATTTACAGACCCCCCCTTGTGACGCGCAACCCTCCCTCTTTTTTTTTTTTTTTTTTTTAGGATCCCTCCCCCCTCCCTCCAAGTCCCTTCACTTATTCTCCTTTTCCTTTCCCCTTTTCCTCTCCCCCCTTTTAATGAGGTGAGAGAAAATTCTCTGAAAAACAAATATGTTAATTATTTACTCTTTGAGCCTCTTCTGATGAGAGTAAGATTCACACAATGATTCTCCCCCTCACTAAGTTCCCTCAGATATGGTGTATTTTCTATGTCTCTTCCTGGGATGTAGTTTCCCTCTTTTTATCACTCCTTCCCCTTTTTCTGAACCGACCTCCTTCCCTTTACTACACCCCCCTTTTTTTCTTTTATATCAATAAAATCAAATTATCCTTGAGTATTTTTTATATACCCACAACAGAGTTACAGTTCTCAAGGGTTCTGTGTACCTTTTTCTGTTTCTCTTCAGTCTTGTGGATGTAGATCAAATTTTTTGTTTAAGTCTGGTTTTTTTCTTAGAAACATATAGAATTCCTCTGTTTCATTGAATGACCATCTTCTTCCATGGAAAAAGATGCTAAACTTAGCTGGGTAGTTCATTCTTGGTTGCAGTCCTTGATCTTTTGCCTTTCGGAATATCAGGTTCCAGGCCCTTCTATCTTTTAATGTGGAGGCAGCCAGATCTTGGGTGACCCTTATTGTGGCACCTTGGTATTTAAATTGTTTTTTTCTAGCTGCTTGCAGGATTTTCTCCTTTGTGTGGTAATTCTGCAGCTTAGCCACAATATTCCGTGGTGTTCTTTTTTTAGGGTCTATTTCAGAAGGAGTTCGATGAATTCTTTCCACATCTACTTTCCCTTCTGTTTCTATTATCTCTGGACAGTTCTCTTTGATAATTTCCTGTAAAATAGAATCTAGGCTCTTTTTTTGGTCATAGTTTTCTGGAAGTCCAATAATCCGCAGATTATCTCTCCTAGATCTATTTTCCAGGTCTATAGATTTTCCCAGTAAGTATTTGACGTTGTTCTCCAGCTTCTCATTTTTTTTGTTTTGTTTGACTGATTCTTGGGTTCTCTGTGAATCATTCATTTCTATTTGTTCCATCCTGACTTTTAAGGAGTTATTTTCTTCTTTCACAGTTTTTAGTTCTTTTTGTAAATGCCCAATTTCGTTTTTAAATGAATTATTTTGCTCTATTGAATTTTTTTCCATTTCCCTAATTTTTTTTTTTGAGAATTATTTTCTTTTTCCAATTCAGAAATTCTATTTTCTTGAGACTTTTTTATCTTTTCCAATTCAGAAATCCTACTTTCCTGTGTTTTTTTAACCTTTTCTAATTCACTAATTTTGTTTCCCTGCATCTCCTGTGAATTCTTTATTTTTTCCAACTCCAATTTCAGGACGTTGTTATTCTCTATCATAACTTCCCTTTCCTTTCCCCATTTTTCTTCGATCTCCCTCAATTTTTTAAGAGCTTCTTCTAGGAGAGAGTTATGTGATGGGGGGCAGGAATCGTTCCCCTTTAGGTTGTTGTCTGTTGATTCTCTGCTGTCAACTTCCTCGGGGTTGGATACCCGGTCTTTCTCTGTATAGAAGGAATCTATGGTTTTTCTAGCTTTTTTGCTCATACTTAAAAAAATCTTTTGGGGTCTGTCCCTGGGGTAGGAAATTATTTACTTCTTTACCAGCTTCCTCCCAGACGGGATGGATGCAGTGGCTCCTGAGCCTGAGCTAAGAGAGAGCTCTGGGAGAGAGTTCCCCACCCCCTCCCTGGAAGTGCCTCAGAGGTGATTAGCACTACTGTGCTTCGAGGGCGTAGAATAGTGAAGACAGCACGAAGCCCAGCCTATGTGTCCGGGTGGGGAGTGGATGTCTGCAGCAGGTGACGTGAGAAGCCCCTGCGCTCAAACTGGAAGTGTCTGCCAGAAACCGTGGTCCCTAGTTCAAAGGTTCCACTTCTCTGGGACTTCCTGGAGCTGAGTTCCACTCCCTCCAGCTAAGCTAGGCAGTGTGTGTTGCCTTGGGCCGTATCCACCCACTTGTCAATCTCTTAACTATTCTCAGGAGGTAGCTGAGGCCACACCCCCTGGTGCCGATTCTCTGCTGAGTCACCCCCAGGTCGGGGAAAATCTAATTTGTTTTAAAATATTTTGGCTTTCTCTTCTGAACTGCTAAATAATTAGCAGAGAAGAGCTAACAGCCTGTGCCAGATTCCTTTACCTCAGTGGCTTCTCTGATCCCAGAGCCCTTCCCAGCGCAATGGGTGCAGTGTGCCCCTACCCCACCGTCTGTGCTGGTCTCTCTTATTCCTCCCCTGAGAACTGACCTTTCCTGTTGAAACTCCAGATTCTCTTCAGCTGGTAAGTCGTGCTTCCAGTCCTTGTGGTATCTATCAGTCCTGAGCTAATTTTGAGACTTAATTTATCTAATTGGTTGTGAGGGAGTGAGGACGTTCACTGAGTCGTGTGTTTCTTCTCTGCCATCTTGGCTCCTATCATAACTTATTCAGTCATTCTCCAACTGATGGGCATCCATTCAGTTTCCAGTTCCTTGCCAGTACAAAAAGGGCTGCTACAAACATTTTTGCACATATGTGTACTTTTCCCTTTTTTATGATCTCTTCAGAATACAGGCCCAGTAAAAGACACTGCTGGATCAAATGGTATACACAGTTTGACAGCCTTTGAACTAGTTTCATACTGCTCTCCGTGTTGATTGGATCAATTCACAACTCCACTAACAATGTATTAGTGTCCCAGTTTTCCCATATTCCCTCCAACATTCATCATTTTCTTTTCCTGTTATTTTAGCCAATCTGAGAGGTATGTAGTGGTACCTCAAAGTTTTCTTACTTTGCATTTCTCTGATCAATAATTATTTAGAGCATCTTTCCATATGACTAGAAATGGTTTTAATTTCTTCATCTGAAAATTGCCTATTCTTATCTTTTGACTATTTATCATTTGGAGACTGGCTTGTATTCTTATATATTTGAGTCAATTCTCTATATATTTTGAAAATGAGGCATTTATCAGAACCCTTGAATATAAAAGTTTTTCCCCCAGTTTATTACTTCCCTTCTAACCTCTATATTGTTTTTATTTATACAAAAGTTTTTTTTAACTTAATATAATCAAAATTATCCGTTGCATTCCATAATGTATTCTAGTTCTTTTTTGCCACAAATTCCTTCCTTCTCCACAAATTTGAGAGGTAGACTACCTTATGTTATTTTATTTTATTTTTTGATAAGGCAATTGGAATTAAATGACTTGCCCAGGGTCACACAGCTAGGAAGTGTTAAATGTCTGAGGCTGGATTTGAACTCAGCCCCTCCTGACTTCTGCTCTATCCACTGTGCTACCTAGGTGCCCACTTAAGTTCTTTTAATTTACTTATAGGGTGTTAAGTGTGTGTCAATGCCTAGTTTCTGCCATACAAATTTCCAATTTTCTCAGCAATGTTTGTCAAATAGTGAGTTCTTATCTCAGAAGCTGGGGTCTTTGGGTTTATCAAACACTTCATTACTATAGTCATTGACTACTGTCCCTTGTGAAACTAACCTCTTCCACTGATAGACTACTTTATTTCTTAGCCAGTACCAAATGGTTTTGAGACCACAGCTTTATAATATAATTTTAGGTCTGGTACAGCTAGGCTACCTTCATTTGCATTTTTTCATTAATTCCTTTGAAATTCTTGATGTTTTGTTCTTCCAGATGAAATTTGTTGTTATTTTTTTTTCTAGCTCTGTAAAATAATTTATTGGGAGCTTGATTGGTATGACACTGAATAAATAGATTAATTTAGGTAGAACTGCCAGTTTTATTATATTAGCTTGGCCTACCTATGAGCACTTGATATTTATTTTATGGTTTGATTTATCTTGTTCTGATAGAGGAAAATTGAGATTCCCCACTACTATAATTTTACTGTCTCTTCTTGTAGCTCTCTTCTTCTCTAGGAACTTAGATGCTGTACCACTTGGTACATATATGTTTAGGTAATATCAATACCTCATTATCTACAATATCCTTTAGCAAGGTGTAGTTTCCTCCTTATCTCTTTTCATTTGATCTATTTTTGCTTTTGCTTGATCTGAGATAAGGATGGCTACCCCTGCTTTTTTACTTAAGCTGAAGCATAATAGATTCTGTTCCAGCCTTTGACCTTTATTCTATATGTATCACTCTATTTTAAATGTGTTTCTTATATACTGTAGGATTCTGGCTTTTAATCCATTCTGATAATCTGCTTCATTTTAAGGAAGAGTTCATCCCATTCCCATTTGCAGATAAAATTACTAACTGTATTTCTCTCCCTTTTATTTTCTTGATGATTTCTCAAAATATGTTGTCTAAGATCTTTTTACAGTGTGGTTTTCAGGGAGTCCAATAATTCTTAGATTGTCTCTCTTTGATCTATTTCCCAGATCAGTTGTTTTTTCTAATGAGGTATTTTACATTTTCATATTTTTTTTTAATTTATTTTTGTTTTGTTTGACTGATGATGTCTCAATGAGTCATTTTCTTTTGCTGATCTACTCCCAATTACATTTTAATCTGATTCTGAGTACTTGTTGCTGGTTTCATGCCCCTCAGAGATACTTTATACCTCAGAACACTAAGATTGGAAAGGATAGAAGAAAGGTTACATTTTGCAGTTACATTCATCTCTATAAAGAGAAGTGGATCTAAATTTGATACAAACCTCCTTTTTCCAGGGGCTTTCCTATTACCACTCTATATGGCAATGATCTGTGGGCTTCTTCATCTCTTTTGCCTTCATCTCCTTCCTAGAATGAAGGATTAAATGCAAGTACCCCACATGGGTCCTTCTGCCCCTCTTCTGCCCCTTTACTGAGGGTGTTGGAATGGAAGGAAGAATGTTGATTTCAGGAACAGAGAAACTCATTCTGCTTACTATCTGTGTGACCCTGGGAATACAAGAAAAAATATAGAATAGTGTAGCGGAGAGAGGGTTCAACTTGGAATCAAAAAGGCCTGGGTTCCAATTGTACTTCAGACATTTATTAATTGCTTGATTCTGGGCAAATTGCTTCAGTTTTCTAATCTGTAGATGAAGGAGCTGGATTAGAATATCTAAAATTTCTTTCAATTCTATATCTATAATCTTATGATGGGCCTAAGTTCTCTGGGTCTCAATTCCTTCAGAATTATTAGTTAAGGCCCTAAGTATGACTTATGATAAATAATAGTTAAATGTGAAGAAATTTCTCAAAGTATTAATTCAGTGATTGCTAAAATAGCTTATGGCACTATAGGACGTGTATACAATTGCAATTTCTCCTGTATCCCTTATAATACCCTGAAATCAAATGTCAGGTAGTTGTCACATTTATTGCCAATGAACACTTTCTTTATTTTGAAGGAAAGCTCAGTTATTTACAACATAGCATTAAGGAAGCTAAGGTCATGATTGTAGATCAGGTATCCTCTCTCAGTTTTATTTCTCAAAACCTGGGCATTTGTATCACAAATTCAGGTCATGAGTGTGACAGAGAAAATAAATCAATGAATAGATCAGAGGATTTTGACCCAATCCAAACCCCTCTCCCCACTTTTTTTTTTTTTTAACAAATGAGGAAACTGATACTAAGAAATAAGGTCACCATTAGGCAACTAACTAACACAATTGACATTAGAAGTAGGCTTTCTGATGATAAACCCTTTAATAAGTAGCAACACCATTTTCTCTCTATCTTTTTCTCTCTCTCTCTGGTTTTAGTCATATTTATTCAATAACCATTTATTAAGTTTCTACTATGTGTTTATTTAATATTAAGCTTCTACTATGTGTTTATTTACTTAGACTGTACTGTTTGTCACCATATAAATCTTTTCCAAGGTGATTCCATCTATGAACAATACTATTATTTGTTCATTTTTAAGTAATTGTATTTTTTAATGAAATTTTCACCAAATGCATGCAAAGATAGTTTCCAATAGTCACTTTTACAAAATCTTGTGTTCCAAATTTTTCTCCCCTTCTTTTTCCCTCCCCCAGACAATAAGCAATCCAGTACAGATTAAATACATACAGTTCTTTAACTATATTTCCATATCTGTCATTTCCACATTTTGTCTAAAAAAATCAGATCAAAAGGGGAAAAAAACCCCAAAAACATGAGGGTAAAAAAGAAAAAAAAAAAAAAAAAAAAAAAAAACAAGAAAGCAAGCAGCAAAAAAAAAAAAAAAAAGGTGAAAATACTATGTTGTGATACATTTTCAGTCTTCATAATTCTCCCTCTGGATGTGGGTGGTACTTTCTATCACAAGTCTATTGGAATTGCCTTGAATTACTTCAAAATGCTGTTACATTAAGAATTCTAATCTTGGGGCAGCTAGGTGGTGCAGTGGATAGAGCACCAGCCCTCAAATCAGGAGGACTTATGTTCAAATTTGACTTCAAACACTTAGCACTTCCTAGCTGTATGACCCTGGGCGAGTTACTTTACTCCAATTGCCTCAGGAAAAGAAATTCTAATCCTTTCTTTACCTATTATTTGAGATAATTTATTTACTATTGGGATTAGTTGATCATTAAATGTTTTATAAAATTCACTTGTAAATCTATCTAGTTTCTGTGCTTTATTCTTAGGAAGCACATTTATGAACTATTCAATTCCTTTTCCTTAAATATGTCTATTTAGATATTCTCTTTAGATATCCTGCTAATCTGGGCAATCTGTTTGTTAATAGGTGGGACCATTTTTCATACCTATGCTTTCAGGTTTTTTAAAATTTTTCCACTATGCTACTCATCATCCATTTGCTGCAGATCCATCACCATTACTGGTAAAATAGCTCTAAATTCAATCCAAAAATAAGGAGATTAAAAGAGATGATTTTGAATGTCCCTTTCATCTAAATTTATGATCCTGTACCTTATGATCCCTTCCAACAGTGGGTTAGTAGCATTATCTGGAAAACCTATTAAAATGTCTTTATTGCTACACGGAAGGAAATTGAAAGTGAAGATAATTTTAACGTATTCAAACTATCATTTGGTTCCTAGAGAAATAAGTAGTCATTTGTACAATAAATCATTTTATAGGGAGGTAAAATTATAAATAGAATAGTGGTTATTTGACACTTTACTCTTCAAATTTTATGAAGCCCTGAATTTAGCAGGAAAGGGTGAAAATGATGATTGCCTCTGGTGCTGGAGGTGCTAAGTAGCAATTTAAGAGGATTAAACTAGCAACAAGGCCTAAATTTTAATAATTACTTTAATTACAGAGTACTAATGGTCATTTACAATGAAAATGAAAGCTAATTTCCAGACTCAATTGCAGAATAAATTCTAGGTGGATTTGATGCCCATAAATTCCATGTGTATGACTTATTATTTATCACATAAGCATCTATAAGTTTATGACATGAAGGGAACAATCTCAAAGCCTTATTTCATAAAATAGTTTCTTTTTTTTAAGTACCTATGAGTTTATTTTTATAACTTGCTTTATTACTATAGTTATGTACCTATGAACCTGGACTTCTTAGTCTTTTTATTTTTGTGAGAATCTGGTAGTCTGGTGAAATCTTTGAATTTCTTCCTTGTAGAATGTTTTTAGATATATAAAACAAAATACATAGAAATCTATAAAAATCCATTATAGAAAATTTCTAATTGTAAAATATTTATCAAAATTAAAAAAATAAGTTCAAAGACCCTTCTCTAATCTTTTCAAATGATATATTATTTTAATTGTATTTTATATTCTAGGAACAAGGGACCCAGTTACTCAAAAATATTCCTAACAGTGGCATGTGGACTAGAAAAAAAAACCAAACGAACAAAAAACAAAGAAAAAAACCCAGCCTCATAACAAACTAGGAGACTATGTTGGAGGATAACTGAACAAATTATGGTATATAAATATGTAAGAAGCACAGCCTGGTACTTTGCCAGTACTCTGAAAATCAAATAAAGTTTCATTGCTCTGTTTCCTCTAGAGATACAAAATATTTTAGAATGCTTACATGGGAATACTTACATAGGTGAGGAAAATAATCCAAATGTATGTAGTGCCATGGAACAAGAGCAATTATAACTTCTTCCCCACCATTATATTTGGCAGGGGGACTATTATAATTGCAATGGAATTTTACTGTATCAAAAGAAAGAAAAATATCAAGTTACAATATAAGACTGGAATGAAAAAAAGTAGAATAAAAAAGGGTAATCTATATGATGACTACATCAATGTAAATTATAAGAACAATAGCAAAAACTTTGATAAATATCCTGGGGAAAAATTCAGAAGGAGCCACAGAATACAAGCAAGGTGATTTTGTGGACATCTTTATTAAAATCAACATATTTTTAACAAAAGCATTTTTAAATAATATATTCGTAGGTAAATATGCAGTGTGTTTACAATCCACTTTTCCTCTTTGTTTTTCTTTTACTTCTTCCCTATGCATTTAGATATTTTATATTTATTGATGGAAAGATAAAATTATATTTATTAATTCTATATCAAAATTCTTCTAAACACATAAATGATTAAAAATGTATATCTAATCAATTTTATAGATTTCCAATTTCATATTAAACTATTTAGAAAAAGGGAAAATGATTGATGAGATTTTACTTCAGTTGAATTCATTACCAGATGATCATTTATAATCCTATCACATTTTTTATTCCACGCAGACATATAATGGCTTTTCAAAAACAAAGATTATGGCCTGAATTTTGCAACCTTTTACTCTATACTCCATTTTCTACAACAAATGGGCACTTAGTTGGCTGTTAAGAATTATTTATTATCTTTTCTGAATGATCCCATTGTCAGTCTTGCTTATGTTTCTTCTTTCACTGGAAAGTCCAGAGGAATGACTCATACCTTAAATGAGCATGAAGGTGTAAAATGCTTTTGCCCATATCTGCTCCTCAAAACTGATTTTAAGTAATAATAAAAAGTGTAATTTGTATAAATTCTTTATTGTTAAAAAGTTTTCATTATTCATTAACTCATTTGATTATTACAAAAACTCTGGTGTGTGTGTGTGTGTGTGTGTGTGTGTGTGTGTGTGTGTGTGTGTGTGTGTATGTAGATAAAGTCATATTATCTCCATTTCATAAATGATAAAACTTTGGGTTATATGACTCATTCAAAGTCACCTAGCTAGTAGTGACAGGGCCATAATTTGAATCCCAGTCTTCTAGTTCAGTTCTCTTTTCACTGATCATATCATGCTGTTTTTTTTAATCTACAGTTGTTATCCTTTGTTCTCAAGGGCGACCAAAATGACATCACTATGTTAGAGTGGAGTTACAGTGTGTCGGACGATGGCTGATCAGACCAATTTTTACTCAGAATTCTCTGCCATAGGCGAACACAAATAGTTCTCATGAGCATTTAGGATGCCTTCTCTAACTGTACATCATCTAAGATCTTAGATTCAATAGGCCAATCAATTAAGAAGCTATTATCTGTCAGGCACTGAGCTAGGTGCTGGAGATATAAATAAAAAAATGAAATGATACTTATTCTCAAGGAGCTTTTGTTAAGACCTTTTGTAGTAGCTTTTGTAGTAACTTTATTTTCATGATAGTGATTATAAGGACCCAGTGAGAAATAAGAAAAAAACAATACTGAACTTAAATTTGTTGATGGGTTTTGGGAATAACTAATTATATCTGCTCCAGCAAATTCATGGGTAATCTCTGAGGGAAATGAGGATCTAAAAATAAACATACCTTAAGACTTTGTTCACCTGTTTGAAAAGGGAACAAAACAGTTAAAGATAAGAATTGAAATGTTTTTTCAGTCAACATGAAATTAGAATGCAGAATGATGTCTTAAGTTACTCTCTTTCTGTCCCTCCCCCTATTTCTTTTTCTCTCCCTCTCTGTCTCTCTCTTCACCTTTTGCCTTCACCACTTTCCACTCTCTCCACCTCTCTTTATAGTTTTTAAAAGGTACTGTGATATCTGGAGTGAAGTAGACTGGACATTTCTTTTAGTAGAAATATAAAATGGGCAGAGTGATTGAATAGTGGATTTTAAATTGAGTCCTCTTGTTTAGGCAAAGCAAAGTCAAATTCCTGGGATTGTCTTGTAAGCATATCTAAGGCATATTCAACTGTCATGCAGTTGCTCACCTAGACATAAGGCACATGTGAGTTTGTTCTTAACTAGGAACCTCCCTAACTCCTTCTAACTCTCTAACATCTGGCCATTCCTTCCTTTCAGCCTCTGACCTTTAAAAAGTCTCCTCCATTGGTAAATCATTTTGATTTTTGCCTGTGAATAAAGGGCCCTTGTGAGTATGATGACATCTGTTGTGAAATTTTGCATTCTGAACTGCTCTCCTCTCATAAAGTACTTCATCATAAGTACCTGCTACTTCTTCAGAAATAACAGGATAATATACCATGTTTCATGAGATGGTGATTAGCCCCTGAGAACTTTATAGCATCCCCCCCCCCCCCCCGTCTTCAGTGACCCTTTAGTAATAGGCAAAATGGTCTAGGGGACAAAATACATGGATTTTAGTCTTTGTTTTGCCACTAAATAATTATATAGTCATAGATAAATGATTTAACCCTGAAGCTCTGTTGATATTTGTAAAAAGAGATAAAAAACACATTTCTTACTTCTGACTATTGTAAGGGTAAAAAAAAGGTATAGATTATATAATGAAAACACAGATTCAGATTGTTAGAACAAAATTAGCACAAACAGCGGATAATTGTACCGAATTGCTTCCATTTGATTTTTCCTAAGAAGATTCTGAAGATTGTCTGGCAAGGTACCAGATACTGAGGTCCTCTCTTGAACTAAACTACCAAGCATTCAAACTCTACTCCAGAGAGCATAGCTTTGTTGTGCTGGTCACATTGTTTGCATGTCAAATGTATACTTGTCAAAAAAGCTGTTTTACGAAGAACTAATTTAAAACAAACATTTAGATGGTGGTCAGAAAAAGCAATACAAGGACTCTCAAGCTCTCTCTTAAGAATTTTAGAATTGATTGCAAGACATGGGAGACACTGGCACAGCACCATCCAGCATGGTGTGCCTTCTTCAGAGAAGATGCTGTGCTCTATGAGTAAAGCAGAATTGCAATAGCTTGAAAGAAATGGAAGATGTACAAAGTTAGAGACTACTCTAAATGTTCATATGGACCATTTGTGCCTGACCTGTGGTAGAGCATTCCAAGGTCACACTGATCTGATCATCTGTAGCCAGACACACTGTAACATAGGGATGCCATTTTGGTCTTCTTCAAGAATAAAGGACAACAATAATTTCAATTATGTCAAATTGAATTTTTTTTGCGTGAATATAATGAATGCAACATGGATGGATAGGAAAGGAAATGGTCAATTGGGGGAAAACTATTAAAAGATTGATACTAAATTTTTATAAGTAACTAACACAAATATTGAAGATCAAGTCATTCTCTAAAAGATAAAGGCAAGATGCTACAGGAAAGTATCAGAGGAGAGAAGGGGGATGGGACAAATATTTTTAATGTCAAGGCAAAATTGACATATGTGGCAACAGATGGGACGGGGGAGTAAGAGTGAAAAGTCAGAAATGACACACTTAGATTATAAATGTGGATGACTAAAAGGATGATGGTGCCTTTGATAATAATTTAAAAGGAAGAGGGGAAAGTTTGGGGAAGGCAAGAATAACGAGTTCAATTTTGGATATGTTGAGTTTAAGGTGTCTAGGGGAACATCTACTTCAAAATGCCCAATAGTCAGTTGGCAATCTGAAACTGAAGGTCAGAAGAGAGGTTAGTATGAAAAATAGATTTAAGAATCATTTAATAGAGATATTGTGCTTTGTGAAGTATAAAATTTCATTACCAGACTCAGTTCTTGGGAGTCACATTTTCAATAATTTATAGTATATATGACTTTGTCTATATCCCCTTGTGTCACTCGGGGCACCTAGACTCCCCCCTTTTGTTTTGGAAGGAATGTTTTTATAGTCTGATATGTACATTCCACAATGGCTTGACCTGTGAGGTTATATGGTATTCCAAATATATGACATATGCCATGATTGAGAAGAAACTGCTGAACAATCTTGAACATGTAGGACAGCCTGTTGTCAGTTTTTTGTTTCTTGGCAACGCCGCTATTGAAAAACTATGATACAGATGATGGATAACATGAGGGGCAGCCTATCCTCTCTGTAAAGTGGCCATAGTAAATCCTGAATAAGTCTCCACTGTAACAAGTATTTTGGGCTTTTTGTAATGTGAAATGTCCATTTGCCAAATATTATTAGGTTTATCCCCTCATGGGTTAACATCTTTCTGAAGGGGTGAGGATTGATAAGGGACATAAACAGTGCATCTTTCCACTATTTGTCTTGCTTTTTCCTTCTTTATATAACTTTTTAAGAGATTTCATAGAAATATAATCAGCATGGGCCTTTTTTGCTTTTTTCTAATGGGATGATGACTGTATATGTTTCTAGGGATGCATCAACTCCCTTGTTACCCTCAAATATGGGTCCTTGTTCATCAGTATGAGATCTCACATGTGTAATAAAAAAGGGATTAACACATTGTTGGATTGTGTTTTGAGCCAGTTTAAAAAGTCTAGTGATTTCTGACAGACTTTCTTTTATGCTTGCTGTTTCCTATTCTTTGTACAACCCTCACAGCTATCAGATATAATATTTATAGGGAGTTCAAACATAAGAGCCTGCATAATAGCATACAGCTCATTCTTTTGAGTGGAAGCATAAGGAGTAGAATATACATTCTTAATATGCATGGCAGAGAATAAAATAGCTGCCTTATGAACCCTTGTATCTGTGAAAATACTGGGGCCAGCTACAGGGGTAAGTTTGGTAAATTTGGGAATAATCCAGAGCCAGCTTTCACAGAACTTCACTTAGGTGAGGACTCTCCCTGCTTTAATCTCACCTACTTTCAGCTGTTTCGTCCATAACTCATTCTGAGCCAATGAGAACTCCAGTCAGCTCTTATCTAGGTTGATCCAGATTCCCCCCTTTCTGCCACTTATTTATAAGATGTAGTCTAGCACTTTCCTAATAATCTCATTTAAGTTCAAGTAAGGTTCTATCATCTTCTTAATTTTTGACATATATATTCACTCAATAATATTATCTCCTTGATGTATTACTCCTAACGGTTGTTCTAGAGTAAGAAACACAGAAGCTTCAATGGGTTTATGAATATTTCACCTTCCAGCTTATATAACCTTATGATCCCCTGAATGCTAGTTATGGCCTCTCAGGATCATTGCCTAAATGAGGACAAGCAAGGGTCACCTTTCACTATTTCATATAAGGGCTGCATGAGTATTAGGAATAATGATTCATGGGCCTCAACCATTGTATATCCCCTATCATCTTCTAAAAGGCATTTAATGTATTTATGTGATTTAGTCTTATCTCTGATAATGTCTTGCATGATAGTGTCTTGACTCACTTCAAATCCTGAATATTGATTTTTGAATCTTATCTGGGGCTAATCTAAGCCCCAAGGCATGTAATGCCTTTGTCATAACCTTCAATATTTGTTCTAAAAATTTGGAGATAGGATAGCTGCAAAGAATTTCATCGATATAATGCAGCACATAAGCATCAGAGTATCATCTCAGTTCCTTTAAGGCCACTTATAAAATTCTTCATTCTTTGGGACAGCACCTTCCACTGATATCTATGCATTGGTCCTTAAAAGTTCACAGTAGGAACTGAAAAAGCAAAATATTTCCGCTCCTCAGGATGCAAAGGTATGAAGTAAAACAGTCTTTGATATCTATGATTCATAAAGGATACTGTCTGGGAATCATTTTAGACGAAGGTAAGCCCAATTGTAAAGGGCCCATTTCTTTCAACATATTGTTAACTTGCCATAGATCAGTTAACATTCTCCACTTTCCTGATTTCTTTTTCATAACAAAGACTATATCCTTCCATGGGCACTGGGTCTCTTCTATATGACCCAATTTCAATTGTTCTTCTACTGTTTCTTTTAAGGCAGCTAGCTTTTCAATAGAGAGGGGCCATTGTTCCACTCATACAGGACTGTTGGATTTCCATGACATTTTTGGGGTTAGTGATAGCCATGACTTGTGCAATGGCCCCTTTTAAAAAATTATTGTGAGAACAATACCCAAATCCTGATTAAATTCAAATGTAGCCCTTAAAGTATAAATGGCCCAATATGTCCTGTCTTCCCTCTTTTTTTCCATTTTAGGGAGTGCAACCATACCTTGGTATCCTGTTATCTTGACTTCTGCATCTGTGATAGGCCACCATTGATCAGCAGATATAACAGTCTGGTCAGCTTTCATATCTATAAGTCCCTACAAGACATTTCCTATTTATATTGTAGTAATGGGTCTATTTACTTGTATGGCTTGTGTAAAGTAGGTGCCAACAATGGCCTCTGTGTTAGAGGAAGTCAATGGGGGTTGTTGTATGCCTTTATCCTTCATTTTAACTTGTTGCTCATTGGGAAGGATTATACCCTAAGCAATGGGTTGTCCTTGTTCTATATATGTATCATCATTGTCAGTATTATACAAAGTGAGGATAGGTGGGATATGGGTGTAAAGCCAGATTGCCAGGATGGCCAGGGAATAAGGTTGGGTAGGGGGGCAAGATAGTAAAAATTCTTAGGTTATCTCCATTTGGATATCTTTGGATCAGGACTTCCCATACTCCATGGGGAGGTAGTCTACAGAATCCATTACCACAAAGGAGAATTACAGTGAAGGTTGAGTGTGATTCAACAAACAAAGAAACAGTGGTTTCTTGAATAATTTATTGAAATAAGCAATAATGCTGATTTCATTATTGCTTCTAAGGTGAGCCTCAGGATGATGCATTTTTCAATCGCAGAAACTCTTACAGATTAAGACATCTAAGAATTGTGACATCAACATGTGTTAGAATTATGCATGCCAATAAAATCATGAGCGCTTAAAGAACTGGAGTTGATTAAAAAAAAAGGGAGAGAGAGAAAAAGATTGAGAAAGAAAGAGATTAAAAGAGAGGCAGAGGACGGGGGAGACAGTGAGAAAAGGTGCAGATTAAGAAAGGTCATAAAAATCTGTGTGTTACTTTCAAAGTTGTCATGCTTATTTATGTTGAGTTCTGAATTTTCAGTTTTTCTTTCTTTCTTTCCCTGTAGTACTATCATTTTGAACTACAAGAAAACAGCCCAAGAGCAGCTGATTTAAGGATGATGCTATCCATCACAGCTCATAAACAGCTCTTTTCCAAATAAGAAACAGAGGCAGAAAAAGCTTATTTGGAGGAACCAGGAAGACAGGGTTTGAAGGTGTTCAAATCTACACCTCTCAGTGTAGTGAATTGTGTATGATCTCTCTTTGCTAATGCACAGACCTTAGTAGATCCCTGTTTTCTTTGAATTGTCTTTTGAAGTTGAAGTGTGGTTCTATTCTCCCTCTGACTTTCTCAACATCTCACTAAATAGTTCTTTTGCTTGAGCTTTTGTTTTTGTTTTTTAATTTTTTAAATTTATTTTTCCAACAACTAATTCTTTTGTTCTTGTTTCTGGTTTTTTACAAACTGAGACTTTACTTGGATCCACTGGGTACTACACTCCTAAAACTTTGGTAGGGGCTATGGAGAACATTTGATTCTTGTCCTCAGAGAGGGCCAGGTAAAACTGCAGAAGTAAAGAGTCCCGTATTTTAAAATATTTTAAAAAACAATTAGTATCCTGCTTCCCTTGGTTCTGTCTTCAAGCAATAATTTCTCACGATTTGTCATAGTAACTGAATTTAATTTCTCTGTGGAGTTTTAATCTAAGTGTGTAGAAGTGTTTCTGTCCCTCCTTCATCCCCAACCTTGTTTTTCTTGATGGCCCCATTTGTGGAGCACACCCACTTCTTTCTTTTCTTTCTTATTTGTTTTATTGTTTAAGTTTATTTTTATACAATCTGTTTTACTTTCATTTTTAAAATTAAAAAAGTTTTTCTATTTATACCATTTTCATTTCCAAATAGATCTCACTCCTCTCTTCCCTATCAAGCAAACTGTTTCTACATCAAAGATTTAAAAAGAACGAAAAAACCAGAATTCACTTTAATTGAAGAAAAAGAATTACTGCTATTCTCTTCCTCATTTTTTCCTGTTGACTAAATGGGAAATAGCTGTGTTAGATTCTTGATGATTATCTAGCAACACTAGAAACGGGAATAAGCATATATTGAGCAGATTTTTTTTGTCTGTATACTTTTTTCAGTTGCAAAATCATCTTTTAAACAGCATTTCAACATCATTTTGTTATGACACTCATTGTGTCTGTGTAATTTCTCTTTTTATCACTGGTAGTCACACTGACACATTTCTTTGGAGAGGTGTATTTCAGGTCCATTTTAGTCCCACTAAATAAGCCAGCTTCTAATTTAAAGTGGGAGAAGGCTCAGGGAGTCTTAAATCCAAACACCAACAAGGGTGTCAGGAACAAACGGACTGGAAGAGAGATTAAATATAGTTCAAGTCTACTTCTTACTATTATCTTTTGGTCATAAATTGGTGTAGTCTTACTTTTAATTGGGTTAATAACATAACTTAAAAGGTTAAGGAAGGGGTGCGTAATTTTTTTAAAGGAAGGGTTATTTAACATTTCTTCATTTCTTACTAAAGCCAAAGTATTTTCTAATTTAAATGATTTGTACACAGTTAACTGTCCTTGATAAAACAAAAGCAGACTTTTCCTTGCATAAAAGTCATTTGATTTTCAGTGGTAGAGGATTGTTCAGAACTATAAATATATCAACCTGAAGATTTTTTCTAAAATACTGGAAGGCTTTCTGCCTCCCCCCCCTTTAATAAAATATACAAGTTGGACTTTTTTCTTCAATCAGACTAAAAATCTGCACCCTCCCCAAGAGATTGAACATAAAGAAATGCTCGTGCATTATATACACCCTCTTTCACTTCAGTTTCTCAGTCTGCCTGCTTAAAAGATTGTTTTTAAATTTAGCAGCTGATGATTCTGGAGGTGCTCCATTTGCTCTAAAAATACCTGTTATCTTTCAATCTTTACAGAATGCCTGAGGTAATGATAAGAAAAAGTTATTGTCCATGTTGAAGGGAGAGCATACTAGAGAAGATTTCCAATTTGTCTTGGTAGAGAATTTGCACTTTACATGGAGCACTGGAAATTTATACTATGTTTAATTAATACTGCTGGGATTAGAGTTAACAGACTTAAAAACTAGTAACTGCTGTGTAAAGTCTGCACAAGGGAAAAACAAAGCACATTGACAAAGTAGCATTCACAGAGTCAGCTATAGTGTATTGCCTCAGTTTCCCTGAATTATTATGCCCTGAATAAAATTATTTTAGCCCCACTCCTTTGTTTCTTGCCATTAGAACTGGAGGCCCTGAAATACCATTGAGTCATAAAACTCCAGGTGCCTTATCTCAAATGCTTGCTGAGATTATTTCCCCTCTGTTTGAGTTTTTCCCCTTACCTCAGTGTCTCTTGCCCTCAACCTTTTTATATTGACTTCTGAAACTATGGCTTGTCTACTAATCTAGTATCCTCATCCCCTTGCCTTTATTTCTCCTATATCTGGAGCCCTATAAAAGTCTCCTGCTGAATGCTTTGAGACAAGAGTCCCATGTAGCCAGCTGGCCTTGGATAGTCTAAATTGTCCACAATTAAAATATTAAAAACCAATCTCCATCTTACCTCAGTTTCTCTGGCATTACAATAGGGCTCTCATTATTTCTGGGAGTTACTCATCCAGCTTCTAATACTTTGATTTTGAAAGCACCCAGATAAAGTGATGGAAAAATAACTTAGAAATTTCCATTCTGTGCTTTATAAGATTCCTCTTGATTTCTTCACTGAATACCTGATATGGGTGATGATAGCCACAGTGAAGAGAGTTAGATTTTTAGTAACTGCAGAAATTAAGAAACCTGAAGTGAAACATTCAATTAAAAAAAACACCATAAAAGTTTCTGGCTGCCCTAATCAACATCTCCTGACCTAGTCATGTTCATATAAAATAGAGAATGTCTCAGTAGATGTTCTTAAACACTTAGCTACAGCTGACCTGACAGTGTCATATTTCCAAACCCTCTAACATCTCAGCCACTTCACTGCATGACCCAGTACATAAACTTTTCCTAGGGTCACATACAACAGAGGATAATTATAAAAAATTGTTAAAATCACTTCTATAAACAACACTCACCTACAAAGAAGCATTATCTGGACTATTCTCTCGTGATTCTTGGTAGATTGGATAGGTCTCATGAACATCAATGTGAGCAATAGATTTCAGCTTGCTTTTTTTCCTATTGCCCATGGGCAATTGTAGAGTAGAAGAAGTATGGATATGGACCTCAGGGCTACTTTCTGAAGCTACTGGTTTCTGTTACTGTCACTCAGCTGTCTTAGCTTTCCTAATGTGGCCACCACATTGTTTTTTCTTTTTAAATGTCTTAGATTTCAGGTTCTAACTATGGGGCTCAAAACTGTGAGAGAAATATATAGCAGAATATAATGAAAGACAAATATGGCATTGCAGACAATGAGTTCTGTGGTTAGTCAAGAAATATGAAGATCAATTTGAGTTAGAATAATGTGGAAAGTGTTCATAGAAGATTTGAGACAAACTAGGTCTTGAAGGATACAACTGCTTATTTCCTTTTATTGCATTTATCATTTTTAAAATTGCTTTCCCATTTCCTTGATATTACTTACTGAGTGAGAGATTGTATTTTTATAAGCAACTGAAGCTTCAGATGTAGTTACTTCTTTTTTCACTTATTACTCATAAATGTCAGATCTGATGTCAAAACTCTTTATGGTTTCTTTTTGCTTGTCTAATAAAGAACGGGATTCAAGAAACTCCTCAATCTGACACCAACCTAACCCTTCTCCCCTCTTCTCTCTGTCCCTACTTTACTCCACTCTACTACCAATCATGAACATGATGTTCTCCCCCTCCAGCACCACACTCATGTTTTCCTATTATCACATCTTTATTCTTGTTGTGCCTTACAATTGGAAAGCCTCAGCCAGATAAGCCAATAACAATGAGAAATGTTAGAGGAGCAGGAATTCCTTAGAGCTTCTTCCTCCTCCTCATTTTTCTGATAGCATACTAAAACAAAATCAATGACCACAATCTTGGGGACACTGCCTATCACTGTTTCTTGTTGGAAATGAAAAGCTTGTCCTTGACTGACATAGAGAGATATGAGCCTTCTTGAAAATGTTCCCCTCTCCACCCCATCAATAAAGTTTTTTTCTGGAGCTCTAGGAAACACTTTTGGAATCACCAAGGATATTTCAAAGAAACTATGAGATTTTAAAAAACCTAACTACTCCCGATAATTCACCATTTCTCCCCTTTTATATCTTCTACATCATTTTGTTATTCCTGATCAGTAATTTACCTAAAGAGAATTTATTTCTATTTTGTTTTCTATAATGCAAAGGCATTATAGAAAACATTCTATAGGATCAGTAAAAAGGAAGCAAATTTTGTTTTATTTCATTGTTTATCATGAAAACCCATTTAGTGTAAAGTCATATGCTTAGTGAAATGTAAATAAATTTAAGCTGAAAGTTATATTCAAGAATTTTTTATTCCAATATCTTATTAATGAATTAAGAAATAAATTATTTTTAATTGTCTAAAAGACTTAAAAGCAGTCTTTACAATACTGTCAGTATGAATATCCAAGAATTAGAATTGCTTAGCTATCTGCATAGGCAGATAATTAATAATTGATCTCAAGCTTCTGTACTCCCTAAATATGCTGGTTTTTTCTTGTCCAGGACAGTATCTCTGCAGCACAGCTGGGTCAGGAGTTTCTAATCACCATAGATTCTCTGTCTTTCTAGACTCAGAACCCTCATTCTTCAAGCTGTCCAGGAGGTGAAAGCTTCTCTGATTTCCAACCTGGCTCCAGACAAGCCCATCTAGCCCTGGGGTTCTCCAGTTCTTTGGTGCTAGCCTGGAAGTGTTTGCATTGATTCACACTGGTTAATCCCTGGCCTGGGGTTTTTCTTCTGGTCTTTTTGGGTTCCCAGGAGGACCCCTATTTTGACCATTTTTGTTTTTCACCAATCTATGTTCACCCTAAGGAGCAAATTTGTTCTGTTTGTGGGGGAAATCTGGAGAGCTTGAAATTTACTGATCTACTCCACCATTTTCCCCAAATCCTCCCCTTTTTCTTTGTTTCTTATAAACATTCTAGAATGTGTCATTAGAGAGATAATTAGTGAACAGTTAGAAAAGGAAGCAATGTCTGCAAAGAGACAGGGTGTCTTCATAAAAACAGGGTAAACCAAACTAATTTTATTTAAAAATTTTTTGGACAAGCTTACTAAACTTTGTAGAATAGAGAATTCTATATTTCTGAAAGCATAGCATATGTCTCATCAATCCAAAAGTTTCACTAAATGTGTATTTCATGTTATGCTATTACCAATAAATGAACATGTATAGATAAATAATTTTAATATAAATTTTATTTGGCCAGAATATATAAATGTATATAAATATATAAAACTAAAATATTTTCAAGATGAATAAATTTGTTCCATTACATACATATATTAATATGTTATGTACTAAATTCACAACATGTCAAACATACAAAGAATTCAACAGAAATAGATATTCTTATTAAAAGGAAATTATATATTCATAGTTCAGCTGACCCTACTGTAATGTTGTCAATTGTGGCATGAGCAAAGAAAACCTAAGAACCACTGCTGTAGATAACATGTATTTGATTTTAGCAGAATATTTAATAAACATTTTTAACAAAGCAATATTATAATTAAATGGACTTGAAATTGACCAGTTCAAAAGAGAAATTATAAAAAGTTTATGTGATATTGGAAGGAAGTCTGAGATGGTGTGTCCTTAGGGATTCATTCTTGGCCCTCTGCTGTTTAAAATCTTTATTAATGACTTCAATGAAGGCATAGATATTCTTTTTTTTTTTTTTTTTTTTTTTTTTTTTTAATTTTTTTTATTATATATATATATATTTTATAACATTATCCCTTGTATTCATTCTTCCAAATTACCCCCCCTCCCCTATTCCCTCCCCCCGACGACAGGCAATACCATACATTTTACATGTGTTACAATATAGTCTAAGTACAATACATGTGTGTGAATATCATTTTCTTGTTGCACAATAAACATTAGAATCCGAAGGTACATGCAACCTGGGCAGACAGATATTAGTGCTAACAATTTACATTTCCCTCCCAGTGTTTCTTCTCTGGGTGTATCTACCTCTGTCCATCATTGATCAACTGGAAGTGAGTTGGATCTTCTTTATGTTGAAGATTTCCACTTCCATCAGAATACATCCTCATACAGTATTGTTGTTGAAGTGTACAGTGATCTTCTGGTTCTGCTCATTTCGCTCAGCATCAGTTGATTTAAGTCTCTCCAACCCTCTCTGTATTCCTCCTGCTGGTCATTTCTTACTGAGCAATAATATTCCATAACTTTCATATACCACAATTTACCCAACCATTCTCCAACTGATGGACATCCATTCATCTTCCAGTTTCTAGCTACAACAAAAAGAGCTGCCACAAACATTTTGGCACATATATGTCTCTTTCCGCTCTTTAGTATTTCTTTGGGATATAATCCCAGTAGTAGCGCTGCTGGGTCAAAGGGTATGCACAGTTTGATAACTTTTTGGGCATAATTCCAGATTGCTCTCCAGAATGGCTGGATTCTTTCACAACTTCACCAGCAATGTATTAGTGTCCCAATTTCCCCACATCCCCTCCAACATTTGTCATTATTTGTTCCTGTCATCTTAGCCAATCTGACAGGTGTGTAGTGGTATCTCAGAGTGGTCTTAATTTGCATTTCTCTGATCAGTAGTGATTTGGAACACTCTTTCATGTGAGTGGATATAGTTTCAATTTCTTCCTCTGAGAATTGTCTGTTCATATCCTTTGACCATTTATCAATTGGAGAATGGTTCGGTTTCTTATAAATTATGGTCAGTTCTCTATATATTTTGGAAATGAGACCTTTGTCAGAACCTTTGTTTTTAAAAATATTTTCCCAATTTGTTACTTCCCTTCTAATCTTGTTTGCATTAGTATTATTTGTACAGAAACTTTTTAGTTTGATGTAATCAAAATCTTCTATTTTGTGATCAATAATGATCTCTAGTTCTCCTCTGGTCATAAATTCCTTCCTCCTCCACAAGTCTGAGAGGTAGATTATCCTCTGTTCCTCTAATCTATTTATTATCTCCCTCTTTATGCCTAAATCACGGACCCATTTTGATCTTATCTTGGTATATGGTGTTAAGTGTGGATCCATATCTAATTTCTGCCATACTAATTTCCAGTTTTCCCAACAGTTTTTTCCGAATAATGAATTTTTATCCCTAATGTTGGAATCTTTGGGTTTGTCAAAGATTAGATTGCTATAGATGTACCCTTTTTTGTCCTTTGTATCTAATCTGTTCCACTGATCTACCGGTCTATTTCTTAGCCAATACCAAATGGTTTTGGTGACTGCTGCTATATAATATAGCTTTAGATCAGGTACACTTAGACCACCTTCCTCTGAGTTTTTTTTCATTAGTTCCCTTGCAATTCTTGACCTTTTATTCTTCCATATGAATTTTGTTGTTATTTTTTCTAGGTCATTAAAATAGTTCCTTGGGAGTCTGATTGGTATAGCACTAAATAAATAGATTAGTTTGGGGAGTATTGTCATCTTTATTATATTCGCTCGGCCTATCCAAGAGCACTGAATGTCTTTCCAATTATTTAAATCTGATTTTATTTTTGTGGCAAGTGTTTTGTAATTTTTCTCATATAATTCCTGACTTTTCTTTGGTAGATGGATTCCCAAATATTTTATACTATCAACATTTGTTTGGAATGGAATTTCTCTTTGTATCTCTTGCTGTTGCATTTTGTTAGTGATATATAAAAAAGGCATAGATATTCTTATCAAGTTTGTAGATAGCACACTGTTGATTAAGATAGTTAATATGTTAGATGATATATTACAATCCAAATTTACCTAGATCACTGCCTAGATTATTGGATCACCTAAGTTTAAATGCAATAGGACAAAAGTAAAATCTTAGACTAAATTTAAATCATTTAAAGTAATTTAAAATCATTAAAGATTTTAAAAGTCTTGCGAAAAATCAATTTCACAAGATGGAACTGACATGATTAGAGTATAGTTTCTTTGAAAAATATAAGAGAGGCGGAGCCAAGATGGCGGAGAAGAAACACACGACTCAGTGAACGTCCTCACTCCCTCACAACCAATTAGATAAATTAAGTCTCAAAATTAGCTCAGGACTGATAGATACCACAAGGACTGGAAGCACGACTTACCAGCTGAAGAGAATCTGGAGTTTCAACAGGAAAGGTCAGTTCTCAGGGGAGGAATAAGAAAGACCAGCACAGACGGTGGGGTAGGGGCACACTGCGCCCATTGCGCTGGGAAGGGCTCTGGGATCAGAGAAGCCACTGAGGTAAAGGAATCTGGCACAGGCTGTTAGCTCTTCTCTGCTAATTATTTAGCAGTTCAGAAGAGAAAGCCAAAATATTTTAAAACAAATTAGATTTTCCCCGACGGGGGGGGGGGGGGGGGGTGTGTGTGTGACTCAGCAGAGAATCGGCACCAGGGGGTGTGGCCTCAGCTACCTCCTGAGAATAGTTAAGAGATTGACAAGTGGGTGGATACGGCCCAAGGCAACACACACTGCCTAGCTTAGCTGGAGGGAGTGGAACTCAGCTCCAGGAAGTCCCAGAGAAGTGGAACCTTTGAACTAGGGACCACGGTTTCTGGCAGACACTTCCAGTTTGAGCGCAGGGGCTTCTCACGTCACCTGCTGCAGACATCCACTCCCCACCCGGACACATAGGCTGGGCGAAGCACAGTAGTGCTAATCACCTCTGAGGCACTTCCAGGGAGGGGGTGGGGAACTCTCTCCCAGAGCTCTCTCTTAGCTCAGGCTCAGGAGCCACTGCATCCATCCCGTCTGGGAGGAAGCTGGTAAAGAAGTAAATAATTTCCTACCCCAGGGACAGACCCCAAAAGATTTTTTTAAGTATGAGCAAAAAAGCTAGAAAAACCATAGATTCCTTCTATACAGAGAAAGACCGGGTATCCAACCCCGAGGAAGTTGACAGCAGAGAATCAACAGACAACAACCTAAAGGGGAACGATTCCTGCCCCCCATCACATAACTCTCTCCTAGAAGAAGCTCTTAAAAAATTGAGGGAGATCGAAGAAAAATGGGGAAAGGAAAGGGAAGTTATGATAGAGAATAACAACGTCCTGAAATTGGAGTTGGAAAAAATAAAGAATTCACAGGAGATGCAGGGAAACAAAATTAGTGAATTAGAAAAGGTTAAAAAAACACAGGAAAGTAGGATTTCTGAATTGGAAAAGATAAAAAAGTCTCAAGAAAATAGAATTTCTGAATTGAAAAAAGAAAATAATTCTCAAAAAAAAATTAGGGAAATGGAAAAAAATTCAATAGAGCAAAATAATTCATTTAAAAACGAAATTGGGCATTTACAAAAAGAACTAAAAACTGTGAAAGAAGAAAATAACTCCTTAAAAGTCAGGATGGAACAAATAGAAATGAATGATTCACAGAGAACCCAAGAATCAGTCAAACAAAACAAAAAAAATGAGAAGCTGGAGAACAACGTCAAATACTTACTGGGAAAATCTATAGACCTGGAAAATAGATCTAGGAGAGATAATCTGCGGATTATTGGACTTCCAGAAAACTATGACCAAAAAAAGAGCCTAGATTCTATTTTACAGGAAATTATCAAAGAGAACTGTCCAGAGATAATAGAAACAGAAGGGAAAGTAGATGTGGAAAGAATTCATCGAACTCCTTCTGAAATAGACCCTAAAAAAAGAACACCACGGAATATTGTGGCTAAGCTGCAGAATTACCACACAAAGGAGAAAATCCTGCAAGCAGCTAGAAAAAAACAATTTAAATACCAAGGTGCCACAATAAGGGTCACCCAAGATCTGGCTGCCTCCACATTAAAAGATAGAAGGGCCTGGAACCTGATATTCCGAAAGGCAAAAGATCAAGGACTGCAACCAAGAATGAACTACCCAGCTAAGTTTAGCATCTTTTTCCATGGAAGAAGATGGTCATTCAATGAAACAGAGGAATTCTATATGTTTCTAAGAAAAAAACCAGACTTAAACAAAAAATTTGATCTACATCCACAAGACTGAAGAGAAACAGAAAAAGGTACACAGAACCCTTGAGAACTGTAACTCTGTTGTGGGTATATAAAAAATACTCAAGGATAATTTGATTTTACTGATATAAAAGAAAAAAAGGGGGGTGTAGTAAAGGGAAGGAGGTCGGTTCAGAAAAAGGGGAAGGAGTGATAAAAAGAGGGAAACTACATCCCAGGAAGAGACATAGAAAATACACCATATCTGAGGGAACTTAGTGAGGGGGAGAATCATTGTGTGAATCTTACTCTCATCAGAAGAGGCTCAAAGAGTAAATAATTAACATATTTGTTTTTCAGAGAATTTTCTCTCACCTCATTAAAAGGGGGGAGAGGAAAAGGGGAAAGGAAAAGGAGAATAAGTGAAGGGACTTGGAGGGAGGGGGGAGGGATCCTAAAAAAAAAAAAAAAAAAAAGAGGGAGGGTTGCGCGTCACAAGGGGGGGTCTGTAAATTAAATATCGGGGAGGGGGATCAGGGGGGTCAAGGGAAAAAAGTATAATCTGGGGATAATACGATGGCAGGAAATACAGAATTAGAAATTTTAACTGTGAATGTAAATGGGATGAACGATCCCATCAAACGGAGACGGATAGCAGATTGGATCAAAAAGCAGAACCCTACAATATGTTGCCTACAGGAAACACACTTAAAGCAGGGAGATACATACAGAGTAAAGGTAAAAGGTTGGAACAGAGCCTATTATGCTTCAGGTAAAGCCAAAAAAGCAGGGGTAGCTATCCTTATCTCAGATCAAGCAAAAGCAGAAGTAGATCTCGTTAAAAAAGATAAGGAAGGAAACTATATCCTGCTGAAAGGTAGCATAAATAATGAAGCCATATCAATACTAAACATATATGCACCAAGTGGTATAGCATCTAACTTTCTAAAGGAAAAGTTAAGAGAACTGCAAGAAGAAATAGACAGTAAAACTATAATAGTGGGAGATCTCAACCTTGCACTCTCAGATTTAGACAAATCAAACCACAAAACAAACAAGAAAGAAATTAAAAAAGTAAATAGAACATTAGAAAAACTAGGTATGATAGACCTTTGGAGAAAACTGAATGGCAATAGGAAGGAATATACTTTCTTCTCAGCAGTTCATGGATCCTATACAAAAACTGACCACATATTAGGACATAAAGATCTCAAAATTAAATGTAGGAAGGCAGAAATAATAAATGCCTTCTTCTCAGATCACAATGCAATAAAAGCTACATTCAGTAAAAAGTTAGGGGTAAATAGACCAAAAAGTAATTGGAAACTGAATAATCTCATCTTAAAGAATGACTGGGTGAAAGAGCAAATTATAGAAACAATTAACAATTTCACCCAAGATAATGATAATGATGAGACATCATATCAAAATCTTTGGGATGCAGCTAAAGCAGTAATAAGGGGAAATTTTATATCTTTAGAGGCTTATTTGAAGAAAATTGAGAAAGAGAAGATTAACGAATTGGGCTTACAACTTAAAAGGCTAGAAAAAGACCAAATTATAAACCCCCAACCAAAAATTAAACTCGAAATACAAAAATTAAAAGGAGAAATCAATAAAATTGAAAGTAAAAAAACTATTGAATTAATAAATAAAACCAAGAGTTGGTTTTATGAAAAAGCCAATAAAATAGATAAACCTTTGGTAAATTTGATCAAAAAAAAGAAAGAGGAAAATCAAATTGATAGTCTTACAAATGAAAAGGGGGATCTTTCCACCAATGAAGAGGAAATTAGAGAAATAATAAGGAGTTACTTCGCCCAACTTTATGCCAATAAATTTGATAACTTAAGTGAAATGGATGACTTTCTCCAAAAATATAGGCTCCCTAGATTAACAGAGGAGGAGATAAATTGCTTAAATAGTCCCATTTCAGAAAAAGAAATAGAACAAGCTATTAATCAACTCCCCAGGAAAAAATCCCCAGGGCCAGATGGATTCACATGTGAATTCTACCAAACATTTAAAGAACAATTAGCCCCAATGTTATATAAATTATTTGAAAAAATAGGGGATGAAGGAGTCCTACCAAACTCCTTTTATGACACAGACATGGTACTGATACCTAAACCTGGTAGATCGAAAACTGAGAAAGAAAATTATAGACCAATCTCCTTAATGAATATTGATGCTAAAATCTTAAATAAGATATTAGCAAAAAGACTTCAGAAAATCATCTCCAAGATAATACACTATGATCAAGTAAGATTTATTCCAGGAATGCAGGGCTGGTTTAATATTAGGAAAACTATTAATATAATTGACCATATTAATAATCAAATTAATAAGAACCATATGATCATCTCAATAGATGCAGAAAAAGCATTTGACAAAATCCAACATCCATTCCTACTAAAAACTCTTGAGAGTATAGGAATAAATGGATTATTCCTTAGAATAATCAGGAGTATATATTTAAGACCGTCAGTAAGCATAATATGCAATAGAAATAAACTGCAACCTTTCCCAGTAAGATCAGGAGTGAAACAAGGTTGCCCACTATCACCATTACTATTCAATATAGTACTAGAAACGCTAGCCTCGGCAATAAGAGCCGAGAAAGAGATTCAAGGAATTAGAGTAGGAAATGAGGAAATTAAACTATCACTTTTTGCAGATGACATGATGGTATACTTAGAGAACCCCAAAGACTCTGCTAAAAAGCTACTAGAAATAATTCAAAATTTCAGCAAAGTGGCAGGATACAAAATAAATCCACATAAATCCTTGGCATTTTTATATATCACTAACAAAATGCAACAGCAAGAGATACAAAGAGAAATTCCATTCCAAACAAATGTTGAGAGTATAAAATATTTGGGAATCCATCTACCAAAGAAAAGTCAGGAATTATATGAGAAAAATTACAAAACACTTGCCACAAAAATAAAATCAGATTTAAATAATTGGAAAGATATTCAGTGCTCTTGGATAGGCCGAGCAAATATAATAAAGATGACAATACTCCCCAAACTAATCTATTTATTTAGTGCTATACCAATCAGACTCCCAAGAAACTATTTTAATGACCTAGAAAAAATAACAACAAAATTCATATGGAAGAATAAAAGGTCAAGAATTGCAAGGGAACTAATGAAAAAAAACTCAGAGGAAGGTGGTCTAAGTGTACCTGATCTAAAGCTATATTATATAGCAGCAGTCACCAAAACCATTTGGTATTGGCTACGAAATAGACTGGTAGATCAGTGGAACAGATTAGATACAAAGGACAAAAAAGGGTACATCTATAGCAATCTAATCTTTGACAAACCCAAAGATTCCAACATTAGGGATAAAAATTCATTATTCAGAAAAAACTGTTGGGAAAACTGGAAATTAGTATGGCAGAAATTAGATATGGATCCACACTTAACACCATATACCAAGATAAGATCAAAATGGGTCCGTGATTTAGGCATAAAGAGGGAGATAATAAATAGATTAGAGGAACAGAGGATAATCTACCTCTCAGACTTGTGGAGGAGGAAGGAATTTATGACCAGAGGAGAACTAGAGATCATTATTGATCACAAAATAGAAGATTTTGATTACATCAAACTAAAAAGTTTCTGTACAAATAATACTAATGCAAACAAGATTAGAAGGGAAGTAACAAATTGGGAAAATATTTTTAAAAACAAAGGTTCTGACAAAGGTCTCATTTCCAAAATATATAGAGAACTGACCATAATTTATAAGAAACCGAACCATTCTCCAATTGATAAATGGTCAAAGGATATGAACAGACAATTCTCAGAGGAAGAAATTGAAACTATATCCACTCACATGAAAGAGTGTTCCAAATCACTACTGATCAGAGAAATGCAAATTAAGACCACTCTGAGATACCACTACACACCTGCCAGATTGGCTAAGATGACAGGAACAAATAATGACAAATGTTGGAGGGGATGTGGGGAAATTGGGACACTAATACATTGCTGGTGGAGTTGTGAAAGAATCCAGCCATTCTGGAGAGCAATCTGGAATTATGCCCAAAAAGTTATCAAACTGTGCATACCCTTTGACCCAGCAGCGCTACTACTGGGATTATATCCCAAAGAAATACTAAAGAGCGGAAAGAGACATATATGTGCCAAAATGTTTGTGGCAGCTCTTTTTGTTGTAGCTAGAAACTGGAAGATGAATGGATGTCCATCAGTTGGAGAATGGTTGGGTAAATTGTGGTATATGAAGGTTATGGAATATTATTGCTCGGTAAGAAATGACCAGCAGGAGGAATACAGAGAGGCCTGGAGAGACTTAAATCAACTGATGCTGAGTGAAATGAGCAGAACCAGAAGATCACTGTACACTTCAACAACAATACTGTATGAGGATGTATTCTGATGGAAGTGGAAATCTTCAACATAAAGAAGATCCAACTCACTTCCAGTTGATCAATGATGGACAGAGGTAGCTACACCCAGAGAAGAAACACTGGAAGTGAATGTAAATTGTTAGCACTAATATCTGTCTGCCCAGGTTGCATATACCTTCGGAATCTAATGTTTATTGTGCAACAAGAAAATGATATTCACACACATGTATTGTACCTAGACTATATTGTGACACATGTAAAATGTATGGGATCGCCTGTCATCGGGGGGAGGGAATAGAGGGAGGGGGGGTAATTTGGAAAAATGAATACAAGGGATAATATTATAAAATATATATATATATATATATATATATATATATATATATATATATATATATATATATATATATAATAAAAGAAATCTTTATAGTACAAAAAAAAAAAAAAAAAAAAAAAGAAAAATATAAGAGAGATGCAGGCTCCAAATGATATCCAAAAAAGATGAGATCTAAATCTGCCTTACTTTGCCCTGATCAGATCACATATAGCGTATTGTGTTCAGTTCTGTGTATGTTGTGATACACGAGCCACCTGCCAGTGGCTGCTGGAGGTCTAATTCAGACCTGTAGAATGGATCTCTTCATGTGAGAGGATGATGGTGATACAAGGAGACTGAGAGGCAGTTGCTATTCTCTGACCTTTCCACTGAGAGGCAATTGTGTTGTCTGACCTCTCTCCTCTTCCCTCTTGCCTCCAATTTATTTTGTTCCAGTCCATAAGCAACATCTGTGGCAGCAAAGGCTGCCTGCAGCTCCCTCAAGCGTCAATCCACAGCTTCGGAGGCTCTCAGAGAATTGACCTCCCTTTCACCCAGGAATGATCCTTAAACAGTGTACTACATTTTAGGAAGAATACTGCTAACTTGGAATGAGTTCAAAAGACATAGCCAGGCTTGTTAAGATCCTTGAGTTCATTATACATAAGGATCAGTTGAAGAAATTGAGAATTTTTAGACTAGAGGAGAAAAGACTTAGAGAAAGAGTTAGGGGGTACATTTAGCTGTCTTCAGTTTTCTTGAAGAGCTTTCCTGGGAAGGAAGGATTATATTTGTTCTATTTGATCTTTAAAAAAAACATTAAAGGTTGATTTAAGGAAAAATCTTCTTAATAGTTAGAACTATTCAAAAGTGGAATGATCTATTCTTGAAAGATGCAGATTCACCAGAAATTTTAAAATAAAATCTGAAAGATTACTTGTTAGGTATGTTATATGGGGGATTATTTGTGAGTTATGTATTGGACTAATTAGCCACTGTTCCTTCCAAGCCCCCCTTCCAAGCCCCAAAAAGTAATTTTGCTATTACTATTTTGGAATGCATCATTGACATTTTTCTCTAGGTATAGTAAGAGTGATGACAAGCTTTCTTGAACATCATTACTGAAATTATACTCTTCTGATGTGGTTTGAAAGAAGAATGCTATTTGATTCCACTGCCACTGTGTGTCAAAGTAGAAAACTGCAGATAAGGCATGAAGCAGAGCATTAAACATATAAAGCCTAAGAGATACAAAATAATGTTTCTCATTAAGTTCCCAATGGACCAGTAGCAAGTCATAATTGGAACCCTTCTCAGTAAACTCAGCTGAGGTTTTGACTCTTAAGTTAGTAGAAGGAGCTATTTCCTATCAAGGTTGAATGAAGAAACATAGTGAGGAGAAACATGAGGTAATGGAAAAAGACTGGATTAAGAACCACACAAATTTAATTTAAACTTCAGGGCTTTGACTTCCTAATTCTGTATCTTTGAGTACATCACTTTTCCTTTACAGAAATAAGTTTCCTCTTTTGACAAATGAGGGGAGTGATGTTTATAGTCCCTGCAACTCTAAAATGCTATAATCAGGAAAAGAAATATAAAAAACTGCCGCTGAAAATACTTCTCCACTAACTGTATTAGTTCCTTGGATTAACAGAAAGTTCATTACCAGGATTAATTCAGCATCCTGAATACCACATTTAAATTTTGAAACAAAAAATTCTAACCACTTTAATGATACATTTAAACTCTGAATTAGAGGTTATTGGTAGTTTTGGTATGTCATAGGTAAAAGTTCTCAATATTATCAAGGGGAAAAGTTTCTCAGAAAAATTAAATCCAACGTTATGAAGCATCACATCTTCTGTATCTTTCCTGAGTTGTATTTGAATCCCAAAGTCAACATAAAAGCTAACCAGTTCACAGAAACCAAATAGTAACCCAACAAGGAATGCACAGATGAACATATTGTACACAACATACACACACATGCATAAGGAATTCATACTTACATTAGAAATCTAATTGGAGTGTATTCATGCAAAGACTCCTTGACTTTATAGAGATCCTAGAAGGGCCTCTATTAATCTGATCGGCAGAAATCTTTGATTTTTCATATTTTTAATAGACCTTGGAGATTCCATGTTGATTTACACTGGATTTGTGACAGACAGTTACTCCTTTAATATCACCATCTTTTTGTTCACAGTGTTTGATTTCAGCAATTGGACAGCACCCAAATACAAAGAATAACAGCGAAAAAGGAACACTGCAATTCACAAGATAAAAAACTACAGAAGAGAGAGGACATCTGTGATAAAAAAGAAATCATATTTATAACTTTAAATATCTATATTATCATGTCCATAACATGTGTGATCTTTTTAAAAAGCTAAAATGAGGGGCATCTAGTTGGTGCAGTGAATAGAGCACCAGCCCTAAAGTCAGGAGGACCTGTGTTCAAATGTGACCTCAGAAACGTAGCATTCTTAGCTATGTGATTCTGGGCAAGTCACTTAACTCCAATTGCATCAAGAGAAAAAAAAAAGCTTAAGTTAAAAATCTTAGCATAAGGATGCAAAAAAAAGGATGAAATTGACAACTGAAATATAATGTTTAAAGGATAAATTTTTAAAAACCCGATTAAAGAGAAAATTAGTACTATATGCTAAGAAGATATGTTGTTGTGTTTCGTTATTCAGCAGTATCATATTCTTTGTGACTCTGTAGACAAACTTTCCAAGAGATTTTCTTTCCAACAGTTTAATGCTAAGTGACTTGGCCAGGGTCACATAGCTAATAAATTTCTGAGGTCTTATTTGAAGTTTAATCTTTCTGACTTTTTATTGACTGCCACCTTACTGCCTCAGAAGATATACTTATGTGTAAATCCATGAACTCAAAGAAAATTAAAGGGCATTTGGATTAGGACAAAATGAGAAAGAAGCAAGAATTATGTTATTTTGGGAGTATACTGATGAATGATTGATTAAATGAAAGAAATAGGTAATGACTTCAAGAGTAATAACAAAAATGCTTTTACTTTTATGTAGCATTTTAAAGTTTCCAAAGTATTTTACTCATAATATTCCTGTAAGCTAAGTAATACAATTATTTTAGTCCCATTTTGCTGAATCAGCTAAATAACTTGTTCAATTTTACAAAGTAGTAACCTAAGAAAATGGGATTGACTCCAGGTCTTCTGATTATAAATCTGGCATTCTTTGCATCATATCACACTTCCCCTCAAAAAACTCCCCACAAAATACATGTATACTATTTTCTATAAGCACAAAATAAGGAAGGAAGACTTCCTTTTAGTAGGAAACTCCAATCACCTGTATATCAACTGAAAGTCTCATTCCAATAAAGGACATCTAGGAAATTGTTGACTTGTTTTTTACTGATAACTCAATCTCTCAAAAGGTAGACATGCTGAGTTAAACTGTGATTATACTTAATTCCTATCAACTATAGGGAGTATATGGAGATAGAAGTGAAAAGAAGAAAAGGGGAGGGGAAGAAAAAGATGATGCCATTTTAGAGTTTGTGATAGACAAAAAGGAAATGATAGCTGTAGACTTAGTGATGAAGGACTTCAATATAGTTGCCAAAAGGGTGTGAGTCAGGGTTCAGATAAGTCATGGATCAACATATATATAATCAAGAAGCATATATAATATACATATGCAATTGCACACTTGTTTAAAAGATGGGTGGGACTGGTTATCAAACAAAATTTTGCAGGAGTTTGCTTGAATTATATGCATTCAAAGTCTTCTATAAGACAATATTTCAAAACAAGTTTTAATGATGTTTTTTTCCATTCTATTCATTTATAGACAAACCTTTCTACCACCATCCTCATATTTCTTGGCAAAAATTTGTTAGTTGTAAAACAATAAAATCAGTTGAGCAAAAAAGAGTAAACTTAGTGACCACAACTAACATAATATAAAAATAATAGTATATATAGTCCACCCAGGAATACCATATTAAAAAAGGGAAGTACATTTCATTATATTTTCTTTATAATACATTCTAGCCATTACACTTACTCAGAGTTTGGTGCTTTTTAAAATTTTAATTTACATTGTATCATGAAAGTTATTACCTTTATATTATGGTTTTTATGAGAAAACATTGTAGCCAACTAAGAAGAAGTCTAGTATCAAAGACAAGTTTCTCAGACTGATGTGGCTTCACATGGAGCTCTCTGATGAATTCAGATTTTAAAAAGTTGCTTATAGAGTATGGGCCCAAGTATAAATCCAAAAAATGACACAGATCTCTAAGAATAATTTATATATCCAAGCCCAGGTGGATTATATGCCATTATTCTAAGAAAACTTGCAAATATAGTGACTGATTCATTTTTAGTGATTTTTAAGGAATCTTGGAGAATAGTTCTAGAATATTGGTTTAGAAGTAAACATCACTATTTTTAAATAAAGGGGAGTGAGGTGAGTCCTACAAACTATTGACTCATGAGCTGAATTTATTTTCAACAAAAGTCTAAAACTGATTATTAGGGAGTTTGAGAATGACAAGGAGAAATCGTGAGAAATAGGAACCAGTATTTATTTACTAATAAAAAAATCATACCAAACTAACACCTTTAACACTTTTCAAAGAATAACTATGCTGTTAGATCAAAGGAATGAACTTATCATGGATTTAAATAATTTATCTGTATTTTCCAGTTTTGCAGCTAAAATGCAATATCAGAATAGCTTTATTTTATAAGTGAGCTATAGATCAAAGTTTTATCATCATCTATTTCCTTGGCATATTGTTTCCATTAATGAGATAATAAAATAGGATGAACATCTACCCATAATAATCATATAAAGATAAGTGATATCTACTCTTCTGACCTTCTTGATTTTTGTACCACAAATTGTTTAGCAGACATTTTGGAATGGACCTCTCATAGATCTAGGTAGAATATAGCAGGATTTCAAAATCTTATGATACTTATCTTATATGATAGTGCAGTTAAATGGAATCAAAATCAGCTGAATAACCATAATTCAAAATATATTAATCATTAAATAATTATTAATATGAAGAGAGAGTTCTGCCTTTGGCCTTGCTCAGAACTCAATTTTTAATTATACATTTAACAAATGTTAATTAAGTGCCTACCATATTTGAGGCACTGGGACATTTTTGTTAGTGATATCAATAAAGATATCCAAAGTTTGATAAATATATGAATAGCATGAAACTGGATTGGTTTGATAATATATTATGTTATTAAGTCTTTTAGGTCATCTTTTTCAATAAGTCCTAGGGTTTTAGTTGATCTCAAACTTAATGAGAGTCATCTCTATGATAGGGAAATTGAAAAGTGAATATAATTTCAAAAAAGGCAAACAATCATCCTTAGGAACTTGTGTTGCTTCACTAATAAAACACAGGTATAATATCTAATAATACAAATAATAATATTTAGAATAACAATAAAAGTTGCAATATTCTCTGTATTGATCAGATCACATCAAAATATTATGTATGATCTTGGACACTGAGTAATTTTGATTAACTAGAGGGTATTTGAAGGAAGATGGCCAGGAGATTGAGTCTCTAAACCATTATTGATTAAAAGAAGTAGGAATACTTGGCTTAAAGAAGAGTAGACATAGAGAGGCTATGATAACTGTTTTCAGATATCTGAAGAGTGATCACCTACAGGAAATTTATATTTATTTTGAATGGCTGCACTGTAGGAGTTGTCATCTTGGGGTCTGTGAACTTGTATTAAATTTTAATAACTGTATTTCAATATCATTGGATTTTTTTGTTCATCATATGTATTTTATTTTATACATTTACTCTGAGAAGGGGTCCATAGACTTCTAAAAGGGTATACAACACAAAAAAGACTAAGGATTTTTGCTCTGGAAGGCAAAATGAGGTCAAATATGTAGTAGTTTCAATGAAGTGAGTTCCAATATTAGGAAGAAGCTGTCTTAGAATGTAAAAGGTTGCCTTATAAGGTCATGAATTTTTTGTCCCTGTAGGTATTCAAACTGAGGCTGGATGTCTACTTGGCAGAAATATTAAAGAGGGAATTCATGCACAGGGTACTGAGTTTAGATTTAATAATATTTAAAATTCCAAAGCATCATGAACTATAGACATATAAAGGGGGAGATAATTAACTGGCAAAATGAATTGATACTTCTATTTCAACTAGAATTTTATCTGCCTGCCTGTCTATTCTATTGTAGACAAAATTCTATGATCTTGATTAGATTTGGAATTCTACAGTAGTAAATATATAAAGTTATACTTTGAATTGTGATTCATAGTAGTGATACATAGTAGTAACCAATAAAAATTTTCAAACAGACATAAACTGTAAAAAAAATAGAATTCAGTAAAATTATTCTGAGGCAGAAGTTACAGAAATAAATGTCTGACAAGAAAAAATAGTACAGGATTTTTATCTATTTTTTAAAGTTGAGTTTATAATTTTCATATGCATGCCTTTTCACTGGCTGGAACTTATTTTCTCTTAAGTATATCAACTCTTAAATCACGTCACCCAAGGAAGCAGCTGTGCTTCATTAATTTGGATGCTATAAATATAGAAGAAGCTATCTAGGAATAGAATGTTAGCAAGAAAGAGAAAACTCTTCACAAGGTAAGGATAGAAGAACCAAATGAATTTTGGAAATAATTCCAGCTTGAAGGAACCCCAATAGGAAACCTTCACTGATTAATTATTTAGAGTATCTGACACTAGAGTAGGAGAAAAGCTTCAAGAAAAAGAATTTAAACATTCCTGTAAGTTCCATTCCACACACTTGTTACTATAACAATTTTCTATGTTTAAATTCTTTTTCTTTTTCTGTATTTTTTATTATTTCTATGTCTCTGTGACCTACATAAGTAGGGTGTGTGCTAGCCACCATTTACTTAAACTTTAGATACATTTACTCAACTAAAAATGATGATGTTTATCCTTGTTCAATGTTATCAATATTTAGATTATTAAATGCCTTCAGCTCAGTAATCTGAAGTTTGATTTGAGAAATCAAGAAATAATAAAACAAAACCAAATAATGTGAAATATCTCATTGGAAAAGCAACTGATCTGGAAAAAAAAATCCGGGAGAGATCATTAAAAGTTTTCAGACTTCTTGAAAACCATGATCAAGAAAAGAGTCTACAAGCATATTTCAAGAAATTATCAAGGAAAATTATCCTGATATTCTAGAACCAGAGGGCAAAATAGAAATGAAAAGAATCCATTGATCACCTCCTGAAAGAGATCCCAAGATGAAAACTCCAGGGATATTATAGCCAAATTCATGAACAAGGAAAACATTTCAAGAATCCAAAAAGAAATAATTCATCTATGGTGGAGCCATAATCTGGGTAACAAAAAAATTGACAGCTTTTACATTGAAGGATTGGAGGGCTTAGAATATGATATTCCAGAGACTAAAGGAGCTCTAATTATAACTAAGAGTCACCTACCAGCAAAGCTTAATATAATCCTTCAGGGGGAAAATGGACATTCAATGAAATAGAGGACTTTCAGGCATTCTTGATGAAAAGAGCAGAGCTGAATAGAAATTTTGATTTTCAAATACGAGATTCAAGAGAGTCATAAAAACAAAAAAACTAATTAGGAAAGGGAAATCATAAAGTACTTGATAAGGTTAATATGTTTCTACACTTGAGTATGATGTTTGTAGCACATAGGAACTTTCTCATTATTATGTCAGCTAGTACAGTTAGAGGAGTATATAAAGACAGAGGGCACAAATGTGAAGTGAATATAAAGGGATATCTAAAAAATAAATTTAAAATAGAAATATACTTGGAGAAAGGGAAAGGAAAAGATGGAATGGTGTAAATTATCTGCCATAAAAGAGGTAAGATAAAGCTTTTGCAATGGAAAAGAAGAAGGAGAGAGGAGGGAGGGAGAGTAAGTGAAGCTCACTTTCACTAAAATTGGCTCAAAGAGAAAACAGTAAACACACTCAATTGGATATATTAATCTATCTTGTTCTGTAGGAAAGTAAGAGAGGAAAGATGTAAAGGGCCTAGAACCGATCTTCTCTGTGCGGAAGGGAGCCGCCCTAATGTCAGTCAACTCCAGAATGTTGCTCCGGGTTGATTAATAGAGCTACGTGTGGGTGGATGCGTAGAGCTATGAATTGCCTGGACATAAAAGGAGAAACCGACTAGGCATTGATAAGGGAGCTGGCCCCGCCCACGATGGGAGGTTTTGGGGAGGGTCCGAGAACCTCTATAAGAGGAATAGCCAGCAGCAGCTCGGGGAGACATTTTGGGTGCAGACAATAAAGACCAGTTCTGCTACACGTTGGCTCTCTGTTTGCTTATTCCCCGCTCCTGTCTCCGGAGTGGGGCCAGAGACGTCCGAAGGCTGGTGATAGCATGAGGCGCGCAGTAAGAAACTTTCAGTTTCCACTGAAGCTGCAGGGAAGCAGACCCACAACAGAAAGAGATATGAAAAATAAGTGGTGATGGTGATAGAAGAGAGGGAAGATTGGAGGAGAGGTTAGTAAGAAGCAAATACATTTCAGGAGGAACAACAGGGTAAAAGGAATGAGAGAATAGAATAAATGTTGTGAAATACAATTAGCAATTATTGTAAAAAAATAATTTTGAAGCAACTTTCTTAGATAAAGGTCTCCTTTCTCAAACATAAAGATAACGAAGTTAAATTTATTAAAAAATAATTGAGTCATTTCCCAATTGATAAATGATGAAAAGATAGGAACAGTTTTAAGACAAAATAATCAAGCTATTTATAGTGACAAGAAAAAAATACTCTCACAATTTATTGGAAATTAAAACAATTAAAACAATTCTGAGGTATTAGCTCATACCCTATTAGATTGACCAACAAGACAGAAAAAAAAAGACAAATGTTGGAAGGAATGTAGGAAAGGTGATTTGGTGCATGCTGGTGGAGTTGTAAACTGATTTAACTACTCTGTGGAGCAATTTGGAACTGTGCCCAAAGGACTATAGAGCCATGATTGTCTTTTGGCCTAACAATACTACTGCTAGGCATGGATTCCCAAAGAGATTTTTAAAAAGAAGAGGAGGGGGACTATGTATATTTATTTATAGCAGATCTTTTCTCAGATCTTTTGCAATTTTCTCAATGATAATATGGAATGATAAGTTGTTAATGACTTTGATTTTCTCAGCAATATAGTGACCCAGGGCAGCTCTGAGGGACTTAATGCTTTCCATACTTAGAAATGGAACTGATTGTATCTAAATGTAAATTAAAGCATACTTTAAAACAAATAACAAACCTTACTGTCATAAATATATGGTGTAATCTCCTACCAATACAGATTTGTCTTGACTAAGCAACTCACTTGGCATATCATTTTGCAGGCCATGCTCTGGCATGGGTTTTCTTAGCTCTTTCATCTATAAAATATTTTTGATAGAGACTGTTGTGGAGATCACTGCCTTTTGGGCAAACAACATCTAGATTTAGGAGCTTGTGAATCACTTGAACGTATAAAGTTGCTGCTAAGGTTAGAAGTATCAACCTCAAATATCTGCATAAAAATGCAATCTCTGGTGTCAGACAAATAAATACCCAAATTTCCATTTGTGAGCAGCCATTGTAACTATGCATGGAGGTTTTTGAAGAAGAGATTCTCCTCCTTCTTTCAATGGAAGTCCAAAGGAAAGGCTAGCACTAAAGAGAGTTGAAAAAATTAAATAAGGAGAAGTCTATTTTTTCTTCTTCACCGATCTAGCACCATGCCAGCTTGCCTCTTTCTTTTTCTTTTTTTAATTAATTTTATAATTATATATTTTTGACAGTTTTTAATTATATTTTTTTTGACAGTGGCTTGCCACTTTCTTAAAGTGAAGGAGAGGACAAGGACGATCTAGGGTTTGCTGCCTCATGCCATAGTGACAATTCCTTCAGAGGTGGCTTAGGGTAAGCCAGCAAAGTAGTCATGTGAAATTCCCCATAATGTCCATTTAATAAAAATTTAGAAGTCAAGTCATAGGCAGGGAAAATGAACAAGTCACAGAAAAAAATTCCAACACATGTTCCCTAGATTTGTATTCCAATTCAAACAAAAAAAATAAAAGCAGCCCCTGTCCTTTAAAAGTTTACTTTATAATGGAGAAAAACAAACACAAAAGATAAATAGAGAGTGATGGAAGAGAACTTTAGAGGGGAAGTCTGTAGAAGCTAAAAGGAGTAGAAAAATACCTCCCTCAAAAAGTGCCATTTGAGGTCAGTATTAAAGGAAGCCAGAGATTTTAAGAGGCAGATGTGACACAAGATTTCATTACAAGCATCAGGGAGAGCCTGTGCAGTCAATCAGCTAGCAGCAAATAATCAATTACTATGTGCTATGTGACAAACACTGAGAATATGTTTTAAAAGATCAGTATTTGTTCTCAAGGAGTTTATAGTCCAGCAAGAAAAAAATAAATATACAAACAAGAACATACAAGAGAAGTACAGAGTAGATGGAAGATAATCTTAGAGAGCCTAACTCCTAGCCACAGGAGGTCCTGGAGAAGATGATACTTGAATGGAATCTTAAAGAACGAGTAGATGAGAATGATTTGTTCCAGTAGTCATGAAGGTGGCGGAAGCAGGTGCTTTGGAGAGCTTAGAGCTTGATCAGACATCAAGGATGCTTTGTTATCCGTTGAATCCCTGGCCATTGCCAGTCATCATGACTTTTTTCTGGCAGGGGAATTTGATGCCTGGAAAGAGAGGGAGACTGATGACTTTGCTTAGTTCTGCCTCACTTAAATTGAATTCAGGTACAAGTTAAGGCATTACCTTGTTTTAGGTAACTCAAAGTACTAAGAATGACACCAAAGTAAGAAGTTACAAAATTTAGAAATTTGGAGGAAGAGCATTCCAGACATGAAGAAAAGAAAATGTAAAGGTGCAGAAATAGAAGAAGAAAGTTGTATGTGAGGAACAACAAGGATGACAGAGTGGCTAGAATATAGAGTGCGTGAAGGCAATGTGCTTATTATATGTATGGAAAGGTGGGCTGTAGGAAAGTTTTGGAGCCCTTTCAAGTTCAAACAGAGAAGGTTTATATTTTATCCTAAGGACAATTGGAAACCACTGCAATTTATGGAGTTGGGGAGTGACATAGTTAAAACTATGCTTTATGAATATTATGATGGCAAATATGTAGAGGATGAAATGCAAAAGGAAGAGACTTGGGGCAAGGAGATTTAATTAGCTATTTTAATAGTGCAGATGAAAGGTGATAAGACAATGAACTTTGGTGGTAGCTATGACACTATATGGAGGCTGAAATAAAAAAAAGCAGAACTTGGGGCAAGAAGATCTAATTAGGTTATTTTAATAGTGCAAATGAAACGTGCTTGTTAAGGTAATGAACTTGGTGTGTGTTATGTGAATAGAAAGAAGAGATGCAAAAATATTACTAAGATATGACTGACAAGATTTGGCAACTTAATGAATATAGTGGAATGAGGAAGAGTGAAGAATCTAAGACATTTGAGAATCTGAGTGACTGAAAGGATGGTAGTGCTCTTCATAGTGTTAGAAATATACTCTTGACACTGAAAATCAGATATGGAGGGAACATTTTTAAAGAAGAATTTTAAGGAATTATATTAAAGTTTTTGTTCAGCAGTGGGCTTTGCTTTTCTTTGGGAAAAGGGACCCCTGAACACAGAAGCAGAAGAAGCTTTATACTTGTTAGTTTGTTACAATCCCTCCCTTCAGAGACCAAGATTGGTCCATTCCCTTTCCGGTTGCAATCTTTCTGATAAACCCACTATATATTTCCCACATGTTCTCACTCTCTTGCCATATATTCCATGTTCAACATTGGAGGAAAACTTGTTTAATATTCAATTAGCCTATTAAGCAGGTGCCATAGTGACTTGGTCAAGTCAGATCATTGACCCCAACTAGTTTGGGTTGGATCAGCTATTATTTTAAATTTGTGGTTATCTTGAAACCACCAGACTCCTTCTGATTGATTGAATCTACCTGTGTCTTCCTACCTCTCCCATTCCTTGTTTGCTCAAGTCTATTGATCACTTAATTGTTCTGTGGAATCTTAACCTTCATTAACCTCTCACATTCTGAAAACCTCTTGATTAGTAGTATCCACTATCCTATACTACCTCTAAGCTTATAACACTCTCTGGAAACCCAACTTTTCAGTATTTTTCACACTAGGAATAAGGAAGTTAGGTGGGATTTGTGGGGACACATATTGTATTCCGTTCTGGACATGATAAAAATACATTCCTAAAGTTCAAATTTAAAACTCAAAATCAAGTATATTGGAGATTTTATTAATTCCAATGATTCAGATCACAATGCTTCTATGCATGCCCCTCTTGTGGGATTGTTGTCCATGCCCTTCCATAAGTTCATTACAGAAAGTACACCTAACATTCTGAATTTTTTTTAACTTTCTTCTATTATTAGAAAGATATCAGTAAAGAACCTGTTTTGTTTTTATGTGATTCCTTGGCTTGGCCATAGGTCCAACTCAGCTTCATTTTCTCTCATACATTTCCTTGACAGCAACTTTTTCTGACCTTTTTTGAAGTTTCTTAATTTCTGTATGTTTAAATCTCCCATATGCTTCTTAACAACTCTTACATTTATGATTCTATATGTCAAGGGTCTAATTGTCCAATGCAGTCATTTGCAATGCGTTGGCAAGAAAGAAAAAACAAGATAGAGTAAAAATTGTTATCTGTTACCTGAGGCTACAGTGGGTGTGGTTGTTGAGTTGTGCCATCAGAAAATTTAAAAAATAATTCTCCGGTCATCTTTCTAAGACGAAGTCAGACTTGAGAGAGAGAGAGAGAGAGAGAGAGAGAGAGAGAGAGAGAGAGAGAGAGAGAGAGAGAGAGAGAGAGCTCTTCATATAAGTAGATTAAGTAGAAATGGGGGCTTGAGATTGATTACCTTAGATTCATTCACTAGGCAGTGATAAGAAGTGAGATGAGAAGCAAGTGATAGACAAACCAAAGGTCATATAAAGAAGAAAAAGACCAAATCAAATCAGAATCAGATTTATGATTGACAGAGATACTAACTGGCAATAAGCCTATACACCCTTAAGTAGAACATCCTTTTTTTGGCAAAATTGAATCTGTCAACCACAGTTACTTAATAAATATTTGACTTTTTATTTTATTTTTATTTTATAATTATAACTTTTTTTTGACAGTACATATGCATGGGTAATTTTTTACAACATTATCCCTTGCACTTACTTCTGTTCAGATTTTTTTCCCTTCTTCCCCCAACCTCCTCCTCCAGATGGCAAGCAGTCTTATATGTGTTAAATGTATTATAATATATTCTAGAAACAATATATGTGTGTAGAACCTAATTTCTTGTTGCACAGGAAGAATTGGATTCAGAAGGTAAAAATAACAGTTTACACTCATTTCCCAGTGTTCCTTTTCTGGATGTAGCTGAATCTGTCCATCATTGATCAATTGGAATTGGATTAGCTCTTCTCTATGTTGAAGATATCCACTTCCATCAGAATACATCCTCGTACAGTATCATTGTTAAAGTGTATAATGATCTTCTGGTTCTGCTCGTTTCACTCAGCATCAGTTGATTTAAATCTCTCCAAGCCTCTCTGTATTTCTCCTGCTGGTCATTTCTTAGAGAACAATAATATTCCATAACGTTCATATACCATAATTTACCCAACCATTCTCCAATTGATGGACATCCATTCATCTTCCAGCTTCTAGCCACTATGAAAAGGGCTGCCACAAACATTTTGTCACATACAGGTCCCTTTCCCTTCTTTAGTATTTCCTTGGGATATAAGCCCAGTAGTAGTATGGCTGGGTCAAAGGGTATGCACATTTTGATAACTTTTTGGGCATAATTCCAGATTGCTCTCCAGAATGGTTGCATTCTTTCACAACTCCACCAACAATGCATCCGTGTCCCAGTTTTCCCACAGCCCCTCCAACATTCATTGTTATTTGTTCCTGTCATCTTGACTTTTTATTTTTTGAGATAAGCCTTTTTTTTCATGTTTCTCCATTTCACTTTTAAAAAAAAATTTCCTCAATATATAACAGAGAGTTGTGAGAGGTAGGTACTGGAGAAATGTCGCACAATAGGCAAGGCTGAACACAATTGGCCCACCTCCCAAAAGGAAGTAATGGATTCATAACTCCCACCAATGGGAGGGGATCACTTGTATGTGTCATCTGGGCAATTGCTAATGGCTTTGTTTCTCTCTCTCTCCTGTCCCAACCCAGTCCCCTAGTGGGATAGAATCTGTTCTGGGTCTTGGCTTAGGACCAGGAATTAGGTACTATGAGATGACAGAATCTGCATTGTAAGATTGCTGTTAATAAGTCAAGGTCATGATTTGTTTAGAAATTGAATTTTTTTTTTTACTAGTATGGCTTTTTATCTTTTGGCATAATAGTCACTACTTCCACTAAATAAAATGGATATTTTATAAAACTGAATTGCTGAAGATAAGGAGAGAGCAACTATGGCAGCGTTTTAGAATTCAGGAAATCTAAAGGAATATATCACTTTCCCACCCCACTAAGAGTGGTATTTGCTAAGTGACCTTGGGCAGGTCAGTGGAATTCATGAGACAATGGTTATCTAGTTTAGCATGGGGATTAATAGTTCTCCAGTTCAGTACATGTACTTAGTACTTAATATAGTTCTACAAGATTCACACCTATGATAATGTAATAAGAGAGCATATATACTGGGACAAACTCAGCCAGACAGATTCATTCCACGGTCCACCTTTGTAGTGGCTGGAGGTGGAGCACAAGTCCTCAGACTCAGAGATTCATTCCATCTCACACCACAGTGGTGGCTGGCTGTCCTCCTGCTCCCCCCACTGAGACCAAGGCCCATTTGAAGGGCCTCAAGAAAGCTAGCCAAGCCCCAGGCAAGGAGACAATAAAGAATTTGGATTTTATCCCTGGCTTTTCTTGTGGTGATTAATCTACTGAAGCGAAGGCTGGTCCAGAGACCTCCAGAAAGCTATCAAAGAACACTACACAATAAAACATAGATAATACTGCATTTTAAAATTATATTGAAATACAGCACCAAGGATCCTTATGTATGGTTTAATAGCCTCTTAAGATTATAAATTGTATAGCAAGTACTAATCTGCTATAGTGAGGGAGTTTCCTTGACTGAGAGCTCTTTATACCAATGAAAATCAAAAGTGAAAATCAATAGCTCCTCCACTAGTATAGCCCTTCCTACTTTTCAAAGGACTTTTACCTACATTTTACATGCATACTATAGTTATTAGAGGAGTAGAAATCAGAATGTCAAATGAAAAAGAATTTTAAGGCAAATGATATATTTTTTATCTTTTTTTATTAAAGCTTTTTATTTTCAAAACATATGCATGGATAACTTTTCAACATTAATCCTTGCAAAACCTTGTATCCCAATTTTCCCTTTGCTTATCCACTCCCTGCCCTAGATGGTAAGTAATCCAATATAGTGGAAATATATGCTAAATTTAATATATGCATACATATTTATATGATAGCTGCACAAGAAAAATCAAATCAAACAGGAAAAAAAAGAAAGTAAAATGCAAGCAAACTACAACAAAAAGTAAAAATGCGATGTTGTGAACCATACTCAGTTCCTATATTCCTTTCTCTGGGTGTAGATGATTTTCTTCATTTTAAGATCATTGGATCTGGTCTGAATCCTCTCATTGTTGAAGAGAGCAAATAACGTATTCTTACAAGGACTGTTGAGAGCCTTTGTTTTTAAATTATTTAAATTATTATTCAATAAAAACCACAGTACTCTTGAGAATTTAGTGGTGTTTCAGAAAAATGGAGGGGAAAAACCTGTGAGCCTGGTTGTACATTAAATTTCAGGCCTTTAGCAAGCTCCACAAAAAGAGTTTTTTCTCTGTACAGACTGTGAGTCATAGATTTAGAGATGGAAGACTTCTTAGAGAACATCTAATACAAGATTCTTGGACTCAGGCTTGGAGAGATTAAATGCCTTATCCAAGGTTACATACATAATTGTCAGAATTGGATGTGAACCCAGGTTTACTAGTTTCCAGTTCAGTGTTCTTTCCATTGCACCACACTGGTATTAGATGAAAGCTATCTTTTGACTTCAGAACTGTATTCCTACAAGACCTAGAATCTCCTTTACAAAGAGGAACACAATGAAAAGCACATCAACTTCCCCTCCCCTACACAAAGATATACAGGAAACTAAGAAAGTCATGTAAAGCTAAAAAGCCAAAATATTAATAATAATATAAGTAATTTACATTTATATCATGCTTAAAGGCTTCTAAAAGACTTTCCTGAGAAATTGTGGGAATTTATTTCATTAAATAATATAAAACCTTCTGTTTTTCTTGTGCTTCTATCCATGTCAATAAGGATGACATGGGTATCCATGACTTTTGCAATATGTCCTAAAAATGCCTTCCCTATTGCAAATTTCTTTGACTACAAATTACTTGTTTTCATTTCCAGTGGTGAATATATCCTTCTAAAGGCCTTGCCATAGACCCATATCAGTAATAGTTTTTGTTCATATCCTCATAAATAATGCCCACAAATTGGATTGAATTGACAATTAGTTTTCCATTTAGGCAAGACTCTTTGTATTTCCTTTATTTTTATTTCTTACAAGAGAAGATCAATTACATTAAATAAATTCCCTCCGAAGACACAAACCCAGGCATTTTTTGTTGATCTTAGTGACTCTTTCATCTAGTTTCATGTCTATTTTAGATTCTGAGAGTTTAGGAGGATTCTTGGGATAGATTCTGATCAGGTGCCAGCTCCCTGTAATTTGCCACAGGGACTGTTCAGTTGGAAAGCAGAACTGGAAGAATTCATGTACAATAAAAGAACTCTGCTAATATTGGACTTTTGCCAAAGGAGATTTCTAAGACCTCATGTGAACTTCCCAAAGTTCTCAAGAGAAATCAGAAGAATTGGAGCCCCAAGTCTAAGTCTAAGTCTAAGAGAGCAGCCAGGTGTAGGAGAGTACAAGTTCAATAGTTGAAAGATTTCAGTTCTGGTTATGGCTCATGCCCCTCTAGTAATATTACTAAATGATACTCCTATTACTATATGATTATGTATAACTTGTTTCTGTGTTTCAGTCACTTTATCTGTGAAATGGGCATAGTAATACCTACCTCACATCACAGGTTTATTAGATAACTGCTATTCTCTTTTCACACCCTTATATTCTATAATTGATAATTATTTCTATTGTCGCTTAGGATGATTGGTCTGCATACAATGTGATATCTATTTTTCTGCCTTACTTTAAAGAATAACTCTTGAAGGACAGACTGCTCAATCGAAATCCTTTCTATTCTCTCAGGATTTGGTATAATATATCTTAAATATCCTTCAATGGCAATATGAGCTCTGAAATAAATATATGTTGTCCTTGCTTTATTATCATTTTGCCAACTTGCTCTTCAAATACTTGTAGTTAAAAATGAAAAGTTAAATCTACATTTGATTTATTCCCTTTCTAAAATCATTCCTTTCTCCTTTCTTTTCCTTTCCTTTCCTTTTTCCTTTCCTTTCCTTTTCCCTTTCCTTTCCTTTTCCCTTTCCTTTCCTTTTCCCTTTCCTTTCCTTTCCTTTTCCCTTTCCTTTCCTTTTCCCTTTCCTTTCCTTTCCTTTTCCCTTTCCTATCCTTTTCCCTTTCCTTTCCTTTTCCTTTTCCCTTTCCTTTCCTTTTTCCTTTCCTTTTTCCTTTCCTTTCCTTTCCTTTTTCCTTTCCTTTCCTTTTTCCTTTTTCCTTTCCTTTCCTCTCTCCTTTCCTTTCTCCTTTCCTTTCTCCTTTCCTTTTTTCCTTTCCTCTCTCCTTTCCTCTCTCCTTTCCTCTCTCCTTTCCTTTCTCCTTTCCTTTCTCCTTTCCTTTCTCCTTTCCTTTCCTTTCCTTTCCTTTCCTTTCCTTTCCTTTCCTTTCCTTTCCTTTCCTTTCCTTTCCTTTCCTTTCCTTTCCTTTCCTTTCCTTTCCTTTCCTTTTCCTTTCCTTTCTTTCCTTTCCTTTCCTTTCCTTTCCTTTTCCTTCCTTTCCTTTCCTTTCCTTTCCTTTCCTTTCCTTTCCTTTCCTTTCCTTTCTTTTCCTTTCCTTTCCTTTCCTTTCCTTTCCTTTCCTTTCCTTTCCTTTCCTTTCCTTTCCTTTCCTTTCCTTTCCTTTCTTCCCTTTCCTTTCCTTTCCTTTCCTTTCCTTTCCTTTCCTTTCCTTTCCTTTCCTTTTCTCTTCTTTTCCCTTCTTTTCTTTTCTTTCTTTTTTTCCTTTCCTGACAGAACCTATGCTCTGCAAGTATAGTCTTTTGAAACCAAAGCACTATTTCCAGACTGTGCTTATACACAAAACTAGTACAGTAGCTCCAGAAAAAGTCCTACTTTGATGCTACTCCATGTTATTTTTTTTTAATTTTTCTTTTTTTTTATTTAGAATTTTTTCCCACAGTATATATACATGAGTAATTTTTTTTTATATTACCCCTTGTATTCATTTTTCCAAATTATCCCCTCCCTTCCCCTCCACTCCCTCCCCTAGATGACAGGCAATCCCATACATTTTACATATGTTACAATATAACCTAGATACAGTACATGTGTGTAAATACCATTTTCTTCTTGCACACTAAGTATTAGATTCTGAAGGTATAAGTAACCTGGGTAGATAGTAGTGCTAAAAGTTTACATTCACTTCCCAGTGTTCCTTCTCTGGGTGTAGTTATTTCTGTCCATCATTGATCAACTGGAAGTGGCTACTCCATGTTATAAAGATGACTCTGAATTTTCAAGGGTTATGCCAGCAGACCATAGATTCTTACAAGTTCTACCAAGCTGATATAACAGTGACTATATGGGGAGGTTTGGTTTAGTAAGAAGTCTCTTAGATAGTCCCTTTCTTCAGTAGGCAGAATCACTTTCCCCAAATTACTTTCTTTCATTAACAAACATGAACATGACTCTTCTCTATTCAATTTTATCTATAGGAAAAGAAGGTCCTTGGATCAATGAGAAGCAAAATAGTTATTTGTACTCAGTTTGAAGTGTTGAAGTATATGTATATATAAAAAGTATACATCTATAATATATCAGATTGCCTCTTCCCATCTTCAAGAGGATGAAGAGTAAGGAGGAAGGGAAATCAAAAATCTTATGAAAGTGAATATTGAAAACTATTTTTACATTAATTAGAAAAATTTAAATACTATTATGTTGGGATTACTAGGTGAGAACTCGGGTTGTCTGGATAGTGACAAGGTGAGAATTCAGGTTGGACAATTACAAGGTGAGAACTCAGGTTGACTTGATGGAAGGAGCAGGCTCATTGGCTGAGGTGGTTCTTCCCAGAAGCCCTTGCATTATCCCACGCCCATTCTCTGGGAGAATAAAAGAGAGGACTCCCAGAGATAGAAGAAGACTCTGCATTGAATCAGGCTTGACGGGGCTCTCTGCAGGAAGGGAAGTCACTTCTCTGGACAAGAGTTAACAGCAACTGCCTGGAGACAACGGTTCGTTACAGGAAGAAGAATCTGTCAGAGAGATTTGAGTAGAAGACACAGCAGATCTCTTCCCAGAGAGCGATCCGGCAGCTTCTGGAGACGACAGCTCGCTACACTATTAAGTGGGGAAAAAGACAAATATATACTCATAGTACAGAAATATAACACAAATAGCCTTTTCTTGTGTTCGTCTGATTTGGGCTTCACTGCTGCCATCTGGTGGCTTAATACTTCAATTGCATCTACATCTGATCAACAAAAATCTACTAGATTTCTATTGCATAAATCATACACTATTTCCACCATACTGTGTAACTGAGGTTGTTCTAATTTGCTAAATTCTTTAAGGCGGCTTTGAAGTAGTATGACATAAAAATACACGATTGAATAAATGATGGATGTTACCAATAAGTTATACTATATGCAAATATCTTTCCCTGCTTGGTCAGATTGTCTAAGATTTCACCATTAGAGAGTCATTCCTTTAGAAATTAATACTTTTCAATTGTCAAGAATCTTCTTTAAATATTTAAATGTTTGGGACAGTTAGATGGCGCAGAGGATAGAGTGCTGACACTGAAGTCAGGAGGACCTGAGTTCAAATGTGACCCCAGACATTTAATACTTTCTAGCTGTATGACCCTGGACAAGTCATTTAACCCCAATTGCCTCAGGGGGGGAAATGATTTTGAAGACTTGAAGCAAAGCAGAGAACACGCTGAGCTGTCATTAATTTACAACTTCATTGCACAGGGTTTCAGACAAAGCTATGAATTAGTTGCCCCCAAACTTCCCTGATATTCACTTCTTCTTTTAATTTAGAGACCTAATGACTTGTGATTTCACCACCCTTAAAAACATAATAACCGTTTTTTGTAAATAGCTATTTTGAGTGAAATTTGGAGTGTTCAAAACAGTATCAAAAGAGGCTCTGTAATTAGAGAGCAATAATTGATGGACAACTCACAGAATTCATTGGTATCGATCTATAAACTCCAAGAAATGTAGAAGTAGGAGCCTACCACGTCAGAGAGACTTCTGTAGTAGATTTGTTGGAGTCACATAGAATAGGTAGGTGTGGATGAGTTGTAATATTTATCATTGAAAAAAAGACCTATATTAGATTTCACATCCATTAGAGTGATGGTGTCAAACTCAGAAATAGGGATCATTACTCAGTATATAAGATCCTTGCAGGCTACATATTGATTTAGTTCCATCATTTAATATTACCTATGTTTTATTATATTTTATTTATTTTGTTAAATATTTTCCAATTAGATTTTAATCTGCTTGAGTTACGTGCAAATGTTGTGGACTTCGTGTAGTTGGAACCTGTTTATTTGACACATCTTCCTTAGGGTAAAGGGAGTTCAATATTTAGAAGAATTGCTTAGTTTACTTATGTGCCAAATATTTTAACTTATCTTGTGAAAAACCATTTTTAAATATAAAATTTTCTAAGAGTAAAGTCCATATCTCCAGGTAATACATCCGAGAGCACACTGGCAGTATTAAGATTAGTTTGGTTTTTATGCTTTCGTAAGGGAAGTTATCTTGAAACGTCTTCCTTACTTGAAGATGTGGTCCTTGAAGATCTGAAGTTTAAAAAGTTTGAGAGAGATAATTTCTGGATAATTAATAAATGTATTTTATTAGTGTAATACACTATAATATCATATTAATAACAGTAATCAATAATTATTCTTATTTTATTAATAATTCTAACTTTTAAAATAAATTATAAAGTTCAGGAATATATACAAACTAAAATGTCACCATGTGTTTTACTTTAAAATGTTCAGACATTCCCTTTTTGACTTGAGGTCTGCTCTACAAGGCTTTGCTTATGATCAAAACTCATTTCTGATTTCTTAGTTACTAATCCCTGCTATTGTTTTACCCTCCAGTATAGTAGATTTGTGACAAATTGTTTTTGTTCTGTTTGACCACTGGCATGGTTGGTTTCTTTACCTCTCCCTCCCTTTAAAAAACCATTTTTCTTCTAGCTCTCAATTGAAAAAAAAACATCAAAACTATGGAAACGCTATCCCTTTGGCAAATGGTGGTATAGATATAATGGAAAAGAAAAAAGTTTAATATTAAAAGAAATTTTCACTCTTTAATAGATTGTTATCGATATCTTTTGCTTTTTTATTATCTAAATATTAAACCTTGTTTTTCTGCCTCCCTATCCTAGGAAATTGCTCAGATAACAAATAGGAAGTAAGGCAAACAGGGTTAAGTTATTTGCCCAGAGTCATACAGCTACTAAACGTCTGAGGCTGAATTTCAACTTAAATCCTTAAGACTCTAGAAGGGCAACAAGGTGAAGCGGTATAGTACTATGGCAGTAAGGGTTGGTCTTCCTATCTATGTGACCTCAAAAATTTGGGCTTCAGTTTCTTTATCTGTAAAATGGATCAAATGGCCTCTGAGATTCTTCTGGCTCTAGAGCAACAACCCTTTGGTTCACCAAGAGCCCAATGATTACAGGGTTCACTGTTTTCACTCACTATTTCCCTCTGTTTTTTAGGCATCTCCAATAGCTCAAAAATTAATAATAATAATAGCTGACCTGGTACTTTACTGTTAAAAAGATTTTGTATGTTGTGCTTATCCTAAAAATCAATCCCATGATCTAGATTCCACTAGGACCTTGCATTTCCATAAACTGGGGACTCCACGGTCCATTTTAACTGTCTGTTCTTTGCAACCAAGAAGCATTACCCTCTTCTGATTCCTCTCCCTTTCTTTTCTCCAAAGTTAGAAATAATCCTACAGAGTTGGCTCACAATGATGAGCTTTCAAGCCCAAAATCTTTGCTATCTTTGGCAAGTTAGATCTTTGTTTTTTTAATGAGTATGACAGTCACTGGCAGAGCCTGTGTATAAATGACAGTTAGAGATTAGTATAAAACCGTATGTAATATGAAAAGTACAACTATATGCATATATCCAGAAAACTACGAACATTAGTGCTATTTTAGACACTAGTTCTCACATCAAGAGCTATAATGGGGAAAAGAAGGAGAATTGATTTAATTGTACAAAAGAAGTAGTCAAATATCCTGGATTAGCTACAATTCTTGTTTATTTAAGACCAGTATAACTCAGTTAGGTGGATAAGCTCTAGGGTCTGGAGTCACAATCTGAATTCAAATCCAGCTTTAGACACTTAACTAGCAACATGACTCTGGGCAAGTATGGGCACCTGCTTCACAAGCTTATTGTAAGGATTAAATGAGATGATAACCGTAAAACATTTAGTCTTGTTTGGCACATAGTAGGTGATAAGTAAATATTTATTTCCTTCCTCTTCTTCTTGGGTAAACTAATTGACCTTTCCAGCTCTGTTTTCTTTGGTTTCAACTAGAGTTCTTCCTTTTAACTCTAACTCCTACAAGAAGAAATGCTGACGTTGGATGGTGAATTCAAACTTGCCTCTTTCCAGTTTATATCTTGGCTTCAGTCTCTAGCTCTATCTTGTGCATATTCTAAACATATTAGGGACCAAAATGTTGTTGAAATTCATGAAATGCCACTGTATAAAGAACTCTTAGATATATTATTTCAATTTAATTTCCTCTTAAACTTTTTAATGGACACTAAATCCTGTTCCCCACAATCTCCTATCAATGTGAAATGTGGTCATCTGCTATTTTTTTTATTTTTTTTAATTTTAATTTTGCTTATACTTTAAGTTCCAAACTAAATTCCTCCCTACCCACTCCATATTAGAGAACCATCATTTGATACATATACACAGACACACAATAATTATACTATGTATATCTTCATTTAACAATTATTTCTCTGAAGGTATACTAAAATGTTCGGGTTAGCGTTCTGAAGGTCTTTCGAACGAGCCTTGGTCTCAAGGATAGTCAGGAACAGAGTGTAGAGTCTTTGTCTCCTTCACAATCTTTCTCCTTTACAGTCTGTGTCTGTCACAGTCTGACCCAGTCTTGATCTTAGTGAAGGAGTGCAGGAGGCAAGAGACACACCAGGAGGATGGTCAAAAATGGAACATCTCATTTCTAGTCCTTCTCAGCCCTTTTATACTTTATTGTAATTACATCATTACAGCATACTGATTATGTGTGAACTAGAGAACCATAACACTACAATGCAATACACTAAGTATATGTATACTAAAGAACCATCATCTCATCAATTCCACTGAGTTAACACCTTGTTGTAAGTATCCTTGTTTCAAGTATACTTCTTCAAAGTTTCAGCCCTCTACAATGTACAGTTTCTTCTTTCATAAATTCTTAGAAATTGATTTTAGCATTTATAATACTCTTAATAATTTGACCATTTTTAAAAAATATAACCCAGATGAATTAAATCTCTATAACTTATATCTAGGTTCTCTATATGCTTTGTAGATTATCCATGGCATTTTTTTTAAAATCCTAGATGCCATCTAGTTTATACCTGAATGTTCTCTGCACTCAGCTGGTGTGTACTCAAGGAATAAGTTTACTTTAATGAACTAAACATAATATAAAAAGTTCATCTGCAGTTTTAAAACTTATAATGCATTATAAAGCCAAATCTGCCTTTAGATTATCTAGGGACCTATTTCCATTAATATGCACAATGGAGAATTAACAGACTATGCCTTAAAATCTAACGCATACAGATATACATTTGTTTATACAAGTCATATGTTCCTTTAAAGTGAACAAAGTTTATGCATAGGTTTGGGAGATTTTCTTGTAAACAAGAGAGAAGGGGACCAAGCCTGGATTTCTGCTAACTTCAAGTTTTACTAGGTTCAAGAAGAAGAAAAATAAAAAGTAACTAGTCGAGATCAGGGAGATAATAACAGAAAGAGGAAAGAGAACAAGGAGTAATTTACTTCTTCCCTTCTTTGCAGAGATGGGGTTAGTTTGGCTGAGATTTGTTTTTTCTTCTTTTATTCAGTTTTGTTATAAAGGATGGATTGCTGAATAGAAGAAGGGGGTGAGTATATATTTAGAAATGAGAATGATTCAAAAACAAAAAGACTAATAAATTAAAATCAAAATCTATTAGATTACATTTTTTTATTTAAGAAAAAAAGTAATACAGATAAAATTCCATTATAGATGCTATGAGGCAATCAAATTGTTTTCTTCCAATAGAATTTGGACATAATGAGCACATTGGAATAAATCACATCCCCATTCTTAAAGACCTCATGCCAGAGACCCGATGTTAGGACTTTAGAGTTTTTGCCTCACCAGACCTTCAGCACTACCTGTTTTTAGAGATTCCCCTAATGTATTTTCTTCTCTCATTAGAATGCAGACTCTATGAGGGCAGAGCTAGTTTTGTCTATTAATATTCTATCCCCTTCCCTAGCACCCCCACCTCCAGTTTATCACATTATAAAGGAGTTAAATAAAATGCTTTATCACTGCAGCTAGGTGATTCAATCAAGTGCCTGGTCTGAAGTAAGGAAGAGAAATCTGCTTTCAGACACTTAACTAGCTTTTTGACCCTGGACAAATCACTGAACCCTGTTTGTTTACATTTTCTCATCTGTAAAATGAAATGGAAAAGGAAATGACAAAACATTCTAGTAGCTACCAAGGAAATACTATATGAAGAGTGATACATGACTGAAAAAATAACTGAATAACATAAATCCAAATTGAGTACAATAATTTTGTTGAGGGCATTAGCCTCTTGATATTCCTTGTTTGATCTCCAACTTCCTTTGGGACTTGGACCTTTGATACAAGATCTGGTCAAACTAGTTTGGGCTATCTGAACTGGCCAGGGTTTTACAGCCCCATTCTAATCTGCTCAGATAGACCAAATGCCATCAGGAAATTCCTTTTCGGGAAGAGACTTCTGTCTGTCCCCAAAAGATAACAAGAGAATCCTTATCTTATTTATATCATTCTCCAGAACCTCCTTACATCACTGCATCTGAATGATTGTGCTCTTGTATAAAACAGAGTCCTCAAAAATCTATTCTTTGCAAAATTGGCCTTGTACCATGCAGCCATTTTGCCCACCGGCTCTCTGATGTTTCCATTCTAATCAATAAAGACTATGTTTCCATACAGCATTGAGTAGCAAATTCATTTGCTGCCGACCCCGCCCTTGGTTACTTTGGGGAAGGAAGGAGAGAGAGAAAAGGAACTGACCCATCTCAGTTTAGACCTCAGTTTACTCCTCATCAATTTCAAGGCCCTTCATTTTACAAAGAAATTGGGAACTTAAGTGACTTGCCCAAGATCATATACTCTCCTTCATCTCAAATATTCAGTCACTTGCTAAATCTTGCCATTTCTAACTCCACAGCATCTCTCACATACAATTCCATCTTTCTGCTATCATAATCCTAGTTCAGATATTCAGCCTGCTTCACCTGGATTATTAAACTACTAAGTGTTTCTTTCCTCTCCAATCCATTCTCCACCTATCTTTCCTAAAGTACATATGTAAATATGTTTAGATAAGTAAATTTCATACAATTCCTTCTTTCTGCTGTCATAATCCTAGTTCAGATATTCAGCCTGTCTCACCTGCATTATTAACCTAAGAGTTTCTTTCCTCTCCAATCAATTCTCCACCTATCTTTCCTAAAGTACATATGTAAATATGTTTAGATAAATAAATTTCACACAATTCCTTCTTTCTGCTGTCATAATCCTAGTTCAGATATTCAGCCTGTCTCACCTGCATTATTAACCTAAGAGTTTCTTTCCTCTCCAATCCATTCTCCACCTATCTTTCCTAAAGTACATATGTAAATATGTTTATATAAATAAATTTCAAAAAGATGAGTAACTATCCCTATAAAGACAATTCCTTTACTTGTATGCTTACTCCCACCCACTTTTACTCTTCCAGGGCTTTACTCTAGGAGTCACATCCCCTTTTATACAGTCAATAATCTCTCTTCCTCTACAGCAGTGGTCCTCAAACTTTTTAAAATAGGGGGCCAGTTCACTGTCCCTCAGACTGTTGGAGGACCGGACGATAGTAAAAACAAAAGCTCCCATTCGGTCTCCGCCCCTCAGCCCATTTGCCATAACCCAGCTGGCCACATAAAAGTCCTCAGCCAGCTGCATCTGGCCCTGCCATAGTTTGAGAACTCCTGCTCTACAGGTTCTTTCCCAACTGTCAACAAACATGGGTCAAACAACCATAAGATAATATGCTGCAGAACTGGAAGACAATTCAAAAAATTATCTAGTCTTAATTCTTTATCACACACAAAAAGAAAATGAGGCACTTGGAGTTAAATACCATGACAAAAGCTGCAAATGTAGTAAATGCCAAAGGCAGGAATAACATCCAGGTCTTCTGATTAAAGTATTATTGCCTCTAGACTACCTTAGATCTCTCATAATCTTAAAAATATCTTCCTCTAAACTATTAACATAAATGTATCAATAACCAAATTAACAAAAACCATATGATCATCTCAATACATGCAGAAAAAGCATTTGATAAAATCCAACACCCATTCCTATTAAAAACATCAGAGAGTATAGGAATAAATGGAGCTTTCTTTAAAATAGTCAGTAGCATCTATTTAAAACCGTCAATAAGCATCATATGTAATGGTGATAAAAGGAACCACTCTCAAGAAAATAAGGAGTGAAATAAGGTTGCCCACTATCACCATTACTATTCAATATTGTGTTAGAAATGCTAGTTTTGGCAATAAGAAATGAAAAAGAGATTAAAGGAACTAGAGTAAGTAATGAGGAAACCAAATCATTACTCTTTGCAGATGATATGATGATACCATATTTAGAGAACCCCAGAGATTCTACTAAAAAGTTATTAGAAAAAATCCACAACTTTAGCAAAGTTGCAGGATACATAAATCCTCAGCATTTTTATACACCACCAAAAAAAAAAAAATCCAACAGCAAGAGATACAAAGAGAAGCTCCATTTAAAATAACTGTCGATACCATAAAATATTTGGGAATCTATTTGCCAAAGGAAAGTCAGGAACTATATGAGCCAAAGTATAAAACACTTTCCATACAAATAAAGTCAGATCTAAACAATTGGAAAAATATTAAGTGGTTTTGGATAGGCTGAGCGAATATAATAAAGATGACAATACTACCTAAACTAATCTATTTAGTGCTATACCAATCAGACACCCAAGGAGCTGTTTTAATGACCTAGAAAAAAATAACAACATCTGGAAGAATAAAAGGTCAAGAATTTCAAGGGAACTAATGAAAAAAAAAATCAAATTAAGGTGGCCTAGCTGAACCCGATCTAAAACTATATTATAAAGTAGCAGTCACGAAAACCATTTGGTATTGGCTAAAAAAATAGACTAGTTGATCAGTGGAATAGGTTAGGTTCACAGGACAAAATAGTCCTATAGCAATCTAGTGTTTGACAAACCCAAAGAACCCCAACTTTTGGGATAAGAATGCACTATTTGAGAAAAACTGCTGGGGAAATTGGAAATTAGTATGGCAGAAACTAGGCACTTACCTACAGTTTACACCATACACCAAGATAAGATCAAAATGGGTTCATGATTTAGGGATAAAGAATGAGATTATAAATAAATTAGAAGAACATAGGATAGTTTACCTCTCAGACGTGTGGAGAAGGAAGGACTTTGTGACCAAAGAAACACTAGAGATCATTACTGATCACAAAACAGGAAATTTTGATTATATCAAGTTAAAAACCTTTTACACAAACAAAACTAATGCAGACAAGATTAGAAGGGAAGCAATAAACTGGAAAAACATTTTTACAGTTAAAGACTCTGATAAAGGCCTCTTTTCCAAAACATATAGAGAATTGACTCCAATTTCTAAGAAATCAAGCCATTTTTCAATTGAAAAATGGTCAAAAGATATGAACAGACAATTTTCAGATGAAGAAATTGAAACTATTTCTAACTCTTACAAAAAGATATTCCAAATCATTATTGATCAGAGAAATGCAAACTAAGATAACTCTGAGACACCATTACACACCTCTCAAATTGGCTAAGATGACAGGAAAAGATAATGAAGAATGTTGGAGGGGATGTGAGAAAACTGGGACACTGATACATTGTTGGTGGAGTTGTGAGCGGATCCAACCATTCTGGAGAGCAATTTGGAACTATATTCAAGTTATCAAACTGTTCAATACCCTTTGATCTAGCAGTGTTACTACTGGGCTTATATACCACAGAGATATTAAAGAGGGGAAAGGAAAAAGGCAGCCTTTTTCATAGCTAGAAACTGGAAACTGAATGGATGCCCATCGATTGGAGAATGGCTGAGTAAATTGTGGTATATGAATGTTATGGAATATTATTTCTATACTGTAAGAAATGACCAGCTGAATGAATACAGAAAGACTTGAAGAGGCTGACATGAACTGATGCTAAATGAAATGAGAAGAACCAGGAGATCTTTATATATTTCAACAACAATACTATATGAGGCTCAATTCTGATGGAAGTTGCTACCTTCATCAATGAGAGGATCCAAATCAGTTCCAATTGATCAGTAATGAACAAAACCAGCTACACCCAATGAAAGAACATCGGGAAATGAGTATGGATCGCAAGATGGCGTTTCCACTCTTTCTGTTATTATTTGCTTACATTTTTGTTTTTCTTCTCAGGTTATTTTTACCTTCTTTCTAAATCCGATTTTTTTTGGTGCAGCAAGGTAACTGAGTAAATATGTATACATATAGTGTATTTAACATGTACTTTAATATATTTAACATGTATGGGACTACCTGCTATCTAGGGGAGGGGGTGGAGGGAAGGAGAGGAAAAGTTGAAACAGAAGTTTTTGCAAGGGTCAATGTTGAAAAATTATCCATGCATATGTTTTGTCAACAAAAAGCTATAACAAAAAATAAATAACTATAACTATAACTATAACTATAACTATAACTATAACTATAACTATAACTATAACTATAACTATAACTATAACTATATATATATATATATATATATATATATATATATATATATATATATATATATATATATATATATAGTCTCCTTCCCAGTACTAGACATCATGAGAAAAAATAAATGGAGATATTTTCTTCTCTTGATTTCCAATTCACATAATCTCTACGTTACTTCTATTTTTCTATCTATTCTTCCCTGTCCCTTGGGGATTCAAGGATAGGTACTATTCTAAGACTTTTCAGTTGAATTTCTTAGCTTTCTCTAATTGCTCTCCCACAGAAAATTTATTCAATCCCCTTATTCCTTCCTATTCCTGCTGTAACCACCCTAGTGGAGGCCCTCACTACTTCCAATTCAGACAAATGAAGTAATATAACAGGCCTTCACAAGGAAAATGATCCAAAATTTTCAACAGCCTGTAAGAAATCATGAAATGATTAATATAGAGACACATGAAAAGATTTATAAGAACTAAAGCAAAATGAAACAGAAACAGGAAAGCAATACTGACGATTACAACTGTATAAATGTAAATAAGGACAAGAAAACAATAAAAAAAGGAATATTATAAAATTACAGTAACTAAGCTTGGCCCCTCTAATCCACAGAGGTAAAGCTATAAAATTAGCCAACAAGCATTTGTTAATCACTTACTATGTGTTAGGTACTATGGTAAACACTAGGGATAATGAGAAAGGCAAAAAACATTCTCTGGCTTCAAGAAGTTCATATTCTGGGGGATGAGGAGTTCTGGGTAATCACCATATACATAAACCATTTAAGAAAATGGGAAGTAATATACATACACCAAGAAATAAATAAGTAATAATAATAAGTAATATACATACACCATATATATATGTGTATGTATGTGTATGTATATATATATATATACCACATACATACATCATTTAAGAAAATGGGAAGTAATCTCAAAGGGAAGGCACAAAGGGGAGAAAGAGAAGGGCAATCAAAAAATGTCTCTTATAAAAGGTCAGATTTGGGCAATCTTGAAAGAAGTCAAGGAATCCGATAGTCAGACATAAACGGGAGAGAACATTCCAGGCATGGAAGAGAACCAGTGGAAAGGTAAGAGTTAGAGTTTATTGATCATGAAATAGCAATGAGGGCAGTTTGCTGATAATAAAATGCATGGAGAAGATTCAAATGTAAGATTAGAAAGATACAAAGGAACCAGAATGTAAGGTGTATATATGTGATGCATTTAACTGCAGGTTAGACTTTTTTCCATTTGTTAGTTAATTTTACTGAATTGTTCTCTCTCTCTTAAAAAAAAATTTTTTTTTAAGTAAATAGTTCTCCCATTTGGAACTATGCCCAAAGGGCTACTGAATTATGCATACCTTTGATCCAGCAGTGTCTCTAACTGGGTCTGTATCTCTTTGACATAAGTAAAAAGGAAAAAGGATCCACTCGTGCACAGATGTTTGTAGCAGCCTTTTTTGTAGTTACAAGGAACTGGAACTGAGTGGATGCCTATCAGCTAGGGAATAGCTGAATAAGTTATGGTATATGAATGTAATAAATACTATTGTTCCAATCGGCAGGATCATTTCAGAAAGGCTGGAGGGATTTACATGAACTGATGTTAAGTGAAATGAGTAGAACCAAGAGAACATTGTACACAGGAACCACAAGATTATGTGACAATCACTTTTGATGGATATGACTCTTTTCAACAATGAGGGCATTCCAGTCAATTTCAATAGACTAATGATGAACAGAGACATCTGCATTCAAAGAGAGGCCCATAGCCTATGCATTACAACATAGTATTTTCATGTAGTTTGCTTGCTTGTCCCCCGCCTCATTTTTTTCTTTTGATCTGATTTTTCTTGCACAACATGATAAATGTGGAAATATATTTAGAAGAATGACACATGTTTAATCTATATTGGATTGCTTGCTGTCTAAGGAAGAGGAGAGGAGGGAGAAAAATTTTAAACACAAGATTTTACAAGGGTGAATGTTGAAAACTATCCTATAGTAAAAAGCTATCAGTATAAGACAATAAATAAATAAATAGCTTTCCAAGAGAGGGAGTGTTACATTGAGAAAAGTACTCTGTATCAAGCAAAAGATATCTATAATAATACTATTATTATTTTTAAAAATTTCAGTGGCTTCACACTGTTTAACACCTTTTAGCAAGCAAAGCCCAATCCTGACCACTGAATTCCAAATCATCTTTGAAAGCTTAAATAAAAGGCATTCCCTCTTAAGATGATTTCTCTGATTTCTCCCCTTCCTCCCATCTCTCTCTCTCTCTCTCTCTCTCTCTCTCTCTCTCTCTCTCTCTCTCTCTCTCTCTCTCTCTCTCTCTCTCTCTCTCTCTCTCTCTCTCACACACACACACACACACACACACACACACACTCACAAAAAATAATCCTCTCATACCACTATCTCAGCTGTGAACTTCCTCCCCTTGAACCTCTTACAAAGTACCATGCTTGTACCTCTTTAATGAACTTATTTGTTGTAGCTGGATATAGAAAATTCTCCAACAAAACCTTTCTAAAATTTCTAGTTCCCACACATCTGGAATAGAGCTCTTGCTAGCACTTATTAATGTTTAATAAATGTTTGATTAATTGGACAAAGTAAAGACCAGAACCTGAACCAGAGAAACTGAAAAAGCATTTATTAACCATTGCCAGACCCTGTGCAAAATATTGAGCATATAAAGAAAGGTAAATAGTAACCCTTGCTCACAGACCAATAGGAATTTACATTCCAGTAGAGGAGACAACACTCAAACAATCATCTATAAACAACAAACAGGATAAATTGATGATAATCTCATATGGAAAGCACCAACATTAAAGATATATTGGCAAAAGCTTCTTGCAGAAGGTATAATTTTAGCTGGGGCCTGAAAAACAAGAAAGCCAAGTGAAGAGAGATGTGTGTGAGAGAGAGAGAATTCCAGGCATAAGGAACAGGTAATGAAAAATGCTGAAGAGTTGGGGAGATGGATAGTCTTGTGCAAAGATGGTGCTATTCTGATCTTCATCAGTGGTGGCAGAGGCAGACAAAAGAAGGTAAAATCAAAAGGATTTGGTAACAGACTGTGTACAGTGAGGTGAGAGAGTGAGGATTGATGATAAAAACTACATTGCAAATCTGAGTAACTGAAAGATACCCACATGGTAAAAGGGAAGTTGGGAGGCGAGCAGGGAGAGAAAGATAATGAGTTCAGTTTTGGACAAAATAAATTTTAAGTCATCTATAGGACACCCAGTTCAGGATGTTAGTTGAAGAAGAGTGACTAGGAGTTAGATCAGCTTCTTTAGAAACCAGAAAAATAATGTACTAGTGAAGTCTTCTAAGACTTTTAATTTTAAAACTTTTTTGTTTCTCTGCAGCTAGTAACTAAAAATCCCTAAAAAAAGAAATTTTAAAAAGGTTATGTATCTCTTTAAGGACAACATGAAACAGGAAGTGAAAACCTGTCACCCCTGATGCATTATTTGCAAAGGCCCTTTTCACAAATGTTACCATCTCCACCCTGGATACAACCCCATTTGTACTACCTACCTGTCCTCCCAGGGGAATAACTTTAACCTGACTCTCCTTTGTCTTCTTGTCAGAAAGGTAATAATTGTAGAATATGTATTCCAAAATTTTTTCTGGCAAATGCACTCATAATGCTTCTATTCCACCTTTCTTGAAGCTTCTTCATACTCACTTGAACAAAAAACAAAACAAAGCAAACAAAACAAAACAAAACAAAACAAAAAAAAAAACTGCTTTCCAAATTTTGAAACCTATTTTCACTGGTTACAAGCTAGGAGAAATAATTAAATAGATCTATCAAATGTGCCTAGTTTGTGAAAGGGCTGCTAAAACCCCCATCCTGAAAACTATCTGGAAGAGGGCTACATATTTAGGGAAGGACTAGTAGATTTTACAGAATTTTTTTTTTTTTTTTTTTTTTTTTTTTACTAGAAGCTTTTTACACATATGTGCCCTCTCAGGGGCTTCAAACTGCTTTTTGGTTTTTGTTGTCACCTTTACTAATTGGGTAAAAAGTCTTCCTTGAAGGTTCAGGTTTTTGCTAAAAGAGATCAAACCCATTTAAGATTAATTATTATTTCCACTCTGCATGTAATCCTCTCTACCCAATGCTTAACATCTTTACAGATGTTACTTGCACCCTAGGTCATCTGAGTGCTCCTTTCACTGTGTATAATGCCACTGCTTCAAACACTGCTGTCACCCCTTCAAGGAGACAAGAGTGGGGATTTGGGGTGTTTATCCTAGGAAAAGCTGTCTGGATGAGGCCTTCATGATAGCCTCATCTTCCCCCCACCCCAGCCTTCCTCTGGGTGGGGTTCCTGGCTATTGTCCCTACTAACTCTACTTTTAATTATCACTCCTATTTGGCCCCTGCATTTTTAATCTACTTGTAAGATTTGTTTCCTCAAGGCTCCAAGCTATGAACTTCAAACTATTTGTTCACCCTGAATACCACACTTGCTAACTGACTCTGACACTCAGCACCTCACTGAATGCTGCCGCCATCTTACTTCCCCTTCTCAGTCTGGACCACCACTGGGCAAGGACAGCTTTACATCCCTTGTCAGCTTCAAAAGATGAGACCTCCATCCCTTTGTCCCAAATGAATTTGGGGATGATTGCTTGAGGGGGGAAAATGATGTAATATGAAACCCTAAAACTTTTGGTTTTGGAATCTGCCTCAGGAAACGCCTATGACCAGTACATCTGATTTTGAATGGACTACTTCTCAGTTCATTTCTGACTGATGATCTCCTCAGTGACTATCAAATTTCAGAGACCATCCTCAATTCATCTGGAGATTACTTCCTGACCTACCCTTGAGTCATAGAATTAGCATATCTGATTGAAAGCTGTATAAGTGTATCTCCTTGCTTCTGTTTCTTTACTGAATTCCCTTACAATTCAGTCTGCTTTGTAATGGTGTTATACTTCAATAAAGCTTTGCCCCTTAGGAGGAAAAAAAAAATCTGTCACCCTTTCCACAGAGGACATGGGTGCTGAAAAATGCATGTAGTATGGGGCAGCTAGATGGTACAATGTAGAAAGCATTAAGCCTAGGGTCATGAACCCTGAGTTCAAATTTGGCCTCAGTTACTTAGCTGTGTATCTCCAAACAAGTCACTGTGATTGCCTCCAAAAAATGATAGAAAAGATTCAAAGGAGAAGGTGGGCCAAACCTTGACAGGCTTAGGAAACCAGTACATAAGTATCATAGAAAGTCAAGACAGGAAGAGATTAGTGTGGATCAAAAGAATCACTGAAGCAACAAGATATGGAACACTGAATATCTCAAAGGAGAAATGGTTAGCTGCAGTCCTTCATTCTCGAATAGGATCATAATGACATCATTATATTAGAGTTAAGTTACAATGTGTTTGACTGTGGCTGATCAGACCAACACAAGCCCAGAATGCTCTGGTCAGACATAAACAGTCCATACGAACATTTGGGATAGCTTCTCTAATTTTGCGTATCTAGCATTTCCGTTGGACTAATTCAATTCTGCTTTGCTCATACAGCATGTTCTTTGATGAGGAGAAACATGAGAAAGGAGCAGGAAAACTAGGTATGTTATTTGTTTATTTGAAGGGGGGTTTCAAGGAAGACTTTACAAAGATTTTACTCTTAATAAAGGATATAAGAAGAGAACAAATTATTAATTGTAAAGTACGAGAGACAAGATATAATACTCAGCTATCAAATTTCTGTTTGAGTCCCTGATCTTTTCGCATTAAAAAAGCCACACATGCTTGCCAATGTTTGTATTCAGAGGAGCTTCCATCAAGATGTCTCACCATTACCTTCAAATCAAAATGTCCAAGCTGAAATCATTTGCTCCAAATCAGATTCCGCCTTCCCAATTCAGTTGTCTTGGTCATTTGACTCACTCATTCAACTTTGATTAAAAACAATCACAGCCAAATCCTGTTAATTTCTCCAAAATGTATTTCAGATTTGATTTTTTTTTCTATCTTCATCACCACTGTCCAAATCTAGGGCCCTCATTATTTAAAGAAATAATTATACTAACAGCCTCCTAAAAGTCAGCCTGACTATTTTTAAAGGTTCTCTTTCCCTAATTAGTCTACACCTCATTGTCAGATTAATCTTCCATTTGTATAAAGTTGGTGATACTACTCCTCCACACTACTCCTCCACACTAAAGCTCAATTATGTTTCCAGATAGGGTGCTTTACAAAAAAAAAAAAAAAAAAAAATCCTACTCTGCTCAACCTCTTCAGTCACTCCTTATGCCTTACCTCTTCAACTAAACTCTTCTATTTTCAAACCTTAGTGAATTAGGAATTCTTACTTTTAATGTACTTTTCCTGTCCCACCTTTTTTCTTATCTTTGAAAGTCTAGCTCCAAGACTTACTCTTTCTCAGTGAAGACCAAGTGCCTCCAACCATCACTTTCTGATTCCTAGAGGGGTACAGGGGTTCTCAAACTACAGCAGGAGAAAGTTTATGCAGCCCTCGGGTTATGGCAAATGGGCTGAGGGGCAGAGACAGAGTGTGAGTTTTTGTTTTTACTATAGTCCGGCCCTCCCACAGTCTGAGGGACAGTGAACTGGCCCCTATTTAAAAAGTTTGAGGACCACTGGAACTTAGCCTGTACCTCACAATGGAATGGGAAGGTTTCAAGAGTTAGAATTACTCAACCCCAATCATACTGCTCCTAAACAACATGGTGCTCATAAAGCTTCCATTAAATTTCAATCTCCCTTTCCCTTCCCAATAAGATACCTTCATATATACTTTAGGGCCAGCATTTTCAAAGCCTAAAGCTGATGTGCTTTGACTATTTGGGTGAATTATATGGCCATTGTGGCTGAATATAGTGTGTGTGTGTGTGTGTGTGTGTGTGTGTGTGTGTGTGTGTGTGTGCCTGTGTGTGTATGTGTGTGTGTGAGTACATGTCTGTATATTCCATATAGAAACTCATACTATACCAGAGTCTCTGAGGGCCTTGTTGATAGTGAGATTATGTAAACTATAAATGGAGAAGTGTTATTCTTGAGTTCGAACTTTATATTATTCATGGAAGGATTTGTCCTTTTTTTCTTGTATTTAAGATTTTTTTTTATCTGCCTCAAAAAGAGCAAGGATGACACCATATTGATTTTAAAAAGGCATTTTCTCTTTGGAAACAACAATTTTTTTAAGGGTAAGGCCTATATTTAAACCAGAATGAGTAGATGTTGCCAGTTATGCTTGGATTCCACTTCTAGTTAGATTTTCTTTCTTCTCCGACCCAAATTAGAATTCTTTCACTATCTTTTTTTTATGTTTTATTGTCATTTACATTTTTTATATCACAGCTTCTAATAATAATAATAAAGTAATGAAATAGCATTTATTTAATGTTTGAAAGTTTGCAGAGAACTTTAGAAATATTTCATCTGATGCAGTAATACAGGGTGGGTACTTTTGTCTCCATTATATAGTTGAGGAAACTAAGGACAGCAGCTTTGTTCACTGTCAGTTGTGGTTCACCCTTTATTTCTAAAGAGGACTAATAACATTCAACCTCAAGGTAACAATAATTGACATTTATACGGCACATTTGTTGTTTAGTTGTGACCGCATTTGGGGTTTTCTTGACAAAGACACTGGCTACTATTGCCCTCTGACCCTAGATTTAGAGCTGTCCAACTCCATTTTACACAGCCAATGCAAAAGATCTGGTATTTGAATCCACAGCCCCCAGCTCCAAAGCCAGACCTTCCCATTGTACCAGACTTCTTCCTTTCTAAGGTATAGAAGCCTAAAGCAAAGATTATCGTTGACCCAATGCTTGCTTGGTTCTGGAAGGCCCCTTATGCCAGGAATGGAGACCCAAATCAGAGGAAGGTTTGAGTTAGGAGGTGGGAGGGGCCAGATCATCAGGACCGCAAGCTTGAAAATGGAGCAGCTATTCGTCTTTGGAGCGAGAGAGTGGTATTAGAAGGAGGGAGCAATTCTAACTGAAAGCAAAATAACGTTCTGTCCAAATTCTCAGCAGTACAGTTGCTGTCAACAGTAGTAGATAACAGAAACCAAGTGTACAGGTTCTGATGGAGGATGAAGAGTGATGAGCACAGATTCTGAGGGTCCAAGTTCAGAGTGATGATTAGGAGTGATGAGCACACATTCTGAGATGCAGCATAAGGTAGCCACCATCTTGCTGCCCCAAGCCATGAACCTCAGAAAATCTTAAATTAGATTGCATTCCGTTCTTGAAACTTAGAAATGGGATCTGTCTGCCCCTAAACCCGAGTCAATTAAAAGGTAATAACCCATGCCCTTTGTGTTTCTTTCACCATGGCTAAGGCAGGAGTGGACTTTCCCTCCCTAATTATATGTGGTGTTTCCCCACCCCCTCCTGTTCTTAGGTATTGTGCTGTCCAGGGGACTCCTGAGCCCATTTAACATTACAGAGCTGTTATTTGCAATGGAAGGACTTCATCCTGACATTGGCAACTGAGCCAGATTCATCTGCTAAGAAGATAAGACTTAGCCATCTCTAAAGACCCTCTCTATTGACACCAGTAGAGATATGTTTCCTAAACTCTACCCTGTTAACCAATTTTGGGAATAATTGAATCCTGCCTTAAGGTCCTGGATAATGGGGAGAGGGGTGGAGGAAAAGGAGAGAGATTGCTGTTGGGAAGTTTTGATCTATACTCTGGAGTTTATTGTACTGGTGGTGGGAAGGGGAGAGATGTTGTTGCTGAGTTTCCCGCTGGCTGCTTCTACTCATGTCCCCAGTTTCTGGTCCCTGTGTCTTTTGTGACCATATCATTCACCTGGTAGTCCACCTCATCCATCTTCCTTAGAATATTCAATCAGCAAAGCACAACTAAACAAGGAGCAAACCTATATTACATATTAACTAGTGGTCCTATATTACACTAGACCCTGGAGACATAAAGATAAAACCAAAATGGTCTTGCCCTCAAAGTTTATATTCTATTGGGGAAAATGATGTCAACAAAAAGAACTAGGAAGAAAATCTATGCATAACCAAGATAATTGGATAAATATTTTACATACATTGGATTAAGCATATATTTTCACATATTTAACATGTAATTACCTGTCATCTAGGGGCAGAGGTGGAAGGAAGGAGGGAAAAGTTGGAAGAGAAGGTTTTGCAAGGGTCAGTGTTAAAAACTTACCCCTTCATATGTTTTGTAAATAAAAAGCTTTCCTAAAACAAATCTATAAAAGAAAAAACTCCACATACAGGCTGAGCACTATCCTCATCTGATGAGCATTTGCTTTGCTTAGCTTCTCCATGAAGACCTCATTGTGTCATGCCCATTATGACACGCCTGAGAACACCCAAGGTTTTCTGACTTAAAGGTGATGTTCTCTCCCCAATAACCCAGTTGAATCCTGACAGCAAAGGGCGAAGGAAGTGTGAATAGAAGGATGGATGAGTGGACAAATAGACTAATAGACTGGATACATAGATAACTGGTGATAGATAGATGGGATAGAAAGCATAAACAAATAGATTGAATGGATACACTTGATGCATAGTTAAATAGATAATGATGGGTAGATAAGTGAAAAAATAGATTTATAGTAGAAAAGTTTATAGGTAGAAAAGATATTTATAGGAAGAAAAGCGATTTATCATTAGAAAACAGATTTATATGAAAAAAAGCGATATATAAGTAGAAAAGAGATATATAAGTAAAAAAAAAGTGATTTAGAAGAAGAAAAGAGATTTATAGGTAGAAAAGAGATTTATAGGCAGAAGAGAATGAATAGCTGCATTAAATTATACATAGATAATGAATGAGTCAATGGAGGGTTAAGTAAATCAGTAAATAAATTACTGGGTAGAGAGATCCATTCAGGCCCTCATCAGCATGATACAAAGGGCTGCTTTCAAAGATTGAGACTGCCTTCAGGTCAGTATTAAACTATTATATTTTATTCTTCAAGATTATAGAAGCTAAAATGGTTGCTTTCTATCTGGCTTGGGAAATTGTTGACTTCTCTTTCCTCCCCTCTTCCCCCACCCCCCAAAACAATTGCAGTTTGTGGATGGTTATTCCAGTAGATGTAGATGGTTATTTCAGTAGATCAATTGGACACATATCTTTCACTTATGCTGTAACATTTTACCTTTTCAGGCATCCAATAAGCCACGGCTAAGGCAGAGGAGATACTGAACCAGTTGTGACCAGATGCTGGCGATATTGAACGCATCTTTGGGCCTCGGGATCTACTTAAAACGGGATTTAACATGTTCATGAAGGTAAAGCATCTACATAGAGATAATCTACCTGCAGCTTCCCTCCTGCAGTCAGTGTTAATAGGAGATTAAGGTAGGGCCTGGTTGCTGACTAGCCCTATATATACTAGAAGTACAAATAATCTGGGAAATAGAGAGCCTACACTTAAAAACAAACAAAAGCAAATTCTTTTAGTTCGGAAACTATTTTCTTTTTCATCATCCTATGGCTGGTTCCCAGAAAAAAGATGACTTGCTCATATTAGAGATTTCATAAATGCTTGTTGAATTCAATTACATATAGATGAAGACTTTTTCTAAAATTATTGGGAGCTGGCTGGTTCAGTGGATAACACTGTTGGACCTCCCTTGAATCAGCAAGTGATTTCAAACACCAGCTGTAGGACTCTGGGCAAGTCACTTAATCTGTGTTTGCCTCAATTTCCTCGTCTGTAAAATGGGAATGATACAATCATGTTTGCTCCACAAAGAATAAGCCTCTGAGAACTATTTGTTTTCAAGTAGAGTCACAGCATCGTGGATTTTGAATAGTAATGGTGATAGTGAGCAACCTTTGTTTCACTCCTTATCTTACTGGAAAAGGTTCCAGTGTATCACCATTACATATGATGTTTACTGACAGTTTTAAATATTTAATCATTATTTTAAGGAATAGTCACCTTATTCCTATTCTCTCAAGCGTTTTTAGTAGGAATGGATGTTGGATTTTATGAAATGCTTTTTCTTCATCTATTGAGATGATCATATGGTTTCTGTTAATTTGGTTATTGATATAGTTGATTATACAAATAGTTTTCCTAATATTGAACCAGCCCTTCATTCCTGGTATAAATCCCACTTGGCCATAGTTTATTATCCTGGGGATGGTTTTCTGTAGTCTTTTTGATAATATTTTATTTATGATTTTATCATCATTAGGGAGATTGGTCTATAATTTTGTTTCTCTGTTTTCAGCCTACCTGGTTTAGGTATCAGTACCATGTCTGTGTCATAAAAGGAATTTGGTAGGACTCCTTCAATCCCTATTTTTTCAAAGAGTTTATATAGCATTGGAGTTAGTTGTTCTTTAAATTTTTGGTAGAATTCACATATAAATCCATCTGGTCCTGGGGATTATTTTTTCTAAGCAGTTGGTTAATAGCTTCTTCTATTGCTTTTTCTGAAATGGGACTATTTAGACTATTTATTTCTTCCTCTGTTAATCTGGGCAAGCTTATTTTTGAAGGTATTCTTCCATTTCATTTAAGTTATCGAATTTATTGCCATAAAGTTGGGCCAAGTAGCTCCTAAATATTGTTCTAATTTCCTCTTCATTAGTGGTGAGTTCTCCCTTTTCATTTTTAAGACTAACAATTTTTGTTTCAAATATAGACAACTACAGGCACACAGTAGTAGACAGAGTCTAAAGTCGAGTCCTGACTTCTTTTTAACATCCTTTCTTTCTTAACTTTTTTGGATCATGGACTTTTTTGACAGTCTGGTGACTGTCTCTTCTAGGAATAGTCGTTTTTAAATGCTTAAAATAAAGGAACAGGATAACAAGGGAATCAGTCTTACTGAAATATAGTTTTAAAATATGTTTTTTTCTCAATAGTATTTTATTTTTTTCCAAATACAGGTAAAGATAGTTTTCGACATTCATTATTACAATTCGTTTTGAAAATCAACCTGATATATCCCAGGTTGAGAACCTCTGCACTAGGCACTTGGAATTTTCCCCCTCTCTCTGATCCTGGAAATGTCTCCATTCTTTATGAGGTCACTCTGTTGGTCCCCTCTTTCCAACCTGAGGTTGCTCTGAGTTCCTTGGGAAACTGAAGGAGGGATAGACCTGGCTGAGTCTCCCCAAGCCTACTCCTTGGTTACTTGAGCTGTGGTTCTGTGAGGAACTCATACAGAACTCTCAGCCTCCACCTTGTAGCTGGTGAAGAACCAGTTCTAATTCTGTGGGCAATGCCAGAGGCACTTGTTGCTTCTCTGTTGCCAATTACTTCTTTAAAAGCCTGGCTATATTTATTAATACAGACAGAATAATTTCTCATAGATCCACAGAATGCAATCCCTGGGATGTAAGGCACACACAGACACACAAAGGGAGGCTTTGCATCCCACAGCACCAAGCTCTAATCCCTCTTAGTCTGCAAACTCAAAAATTCCATTACTCAGGACAATCATGAAGCATGAAAGAATGGTAAATAATTGTAGGGAGTCACCCTGGCATCCTTTTAGGAAGGTCTCTGCAAACAGCTTAGAGCCCCTTCTGCCTCCTGGAAGGCTCTAAATCTTACCCATGCTCACTGAGCAGAGAAGGAGCTCCCCGGCTGCCATGATACTGGCATAGGAAAGCGCTGAGTGCTTTTCCTTCATTGTGTATTGGTTACCAGGAGATGCAGCCGCTCCAGTGTCCATGGCACAGCCTTTGGCTTCAAGGGACAGAGACAGGTTTCTGAGGGGGAGGGGTAAATTGGAGGTCTGAGCCAGTGAGGCAGTGGTAATGTTCTTGCTTTTTAGTCACGAAGCATTCATCAAATGCACAGTGCAGCAGACAAATCCCAGGCCTGAAGCCAGATGAGGCCTCAGGCTCACTGGCCTTGTCACCCAGGGAGAGGTTGCCCAGCTGCCTCATTTTTAAAAGGGGGAAAAAAGAATACCTCCACTTCCAAGTTTGAGAGGAGGATCCAACTGGGAAAATGCAAAATTTTGCATGGGAGGTAGCATCTGGGGAGCGCTGTGCTAACTGAAATGGTGAGGGTGCTGGGGACTGGAATGGGGATGATGAAGATGATGATTACCAGGCATTGTACAAAGCACTTTCTTAAGGATAGAATGTCCCTATCACCTTTTTTTCTTTTTGGAAAGCCTGGTAGGAGAAATATTTGCCAGGGTTTCTCGACAACCTGGATTAGGGCCATACCTCCCTCTAACCTCAGCAGCTCCAGACCCACTCCCCTTCAATTCACTCTCCCTAAAAGGGAGACATCCTGGCCTGTTCTTAGCCTTGGATTTAAATTGGTTGGATTTATTCAGGGGACTCGGCTGCCTGACGATTGGAACACATCATTTTATTTCATTGAAAAGGGTCTTTACGCTACAATTTCTCAAAGCAAATGCTTCTGTTTAATGTGAGCTTCAATCTCTTCCCCCAGTTGTTGCAACATTTGATTTATTGGTGTATTAAGCAGATGTTGTTCTCAGGGCATGTTGCTTGTGACCTCTTCCAGACGTATTATCCTATGGATCTAACATGATAACCTTGGCATAAGATTGGACGTGTATTGTACAGACAACCCTGGCCTAATTAACAAAGGGATCCAAGATCTGCATCGTTCAAAGGGGTATTTTCCAAATTTTCCAAGATGAAAGGTACCTGATGAAGAGGTCCGGGGACTTAACCGTGGCCCTAGGCTCCATCCCAAGAGCAATATGTGGGCTTAGCTCCCTTTCCTGCTGGCTGCTTCTACTCATGTCCCCTGATTCTGGTCCTGTGTCTTTTGTGACCGTATCGTTCATTTGGTAGCCTACCTCATCCATCAGCCTTAGACTACTCAATCAGCAAAGCACAAATAAACAAGGAGCAAACATATATTACAGACTTGCTATGTGTCACATGTTACACTAGACCATGGAGACATAAAGATAAAAACAAAATCGTCTTGCCCTCAAAGTTTATATATTATTGCGGAAAATGATGTCAACAAAAAAAAAGTAGGAAGAAAATCTCTGCACAAGCAAGATAATTGCATAAATATTTTATATACATTGGATTTATCATATATTTTCACATATTTAACACGTAATTACCGGTCATCTAGGGAAGGAAGTGGAAGGAAGGAGGGGGAATGTTGGAACAGGAGGTTTCACAAGGCTCAGTGTTGAAAACTTGCCCCTTTATATGTTTTCTAAATAAAAAGGGTTCCTAAAAATATTTTTTAAAGAAAACCTCCACATAAAGCCTGAGCACAATCCTCATCTGATGAGCAGTTGCCTTGCTTACCTTGGCCATGGAGACCTCATTGTGTGATGCTCATTGTGACACGCCTGAGAACACCCAAGCTTTTCTGACTTAAAGGTGATGATGTTGCCACAACAACCCAGTTGGATCCTGACAGCAAAGGGAGTAGTATGTGAATAGAAGAATGGATGGGTGGACAATAGACTAATAGACTAGATACATAGATAACTGGTGATAGATGGATGGGATAGATAGGATAAACAAATAGGTTGAATAGATATACTTGATGCATAGTTAAAAAGATAATTATGGATAGATAAGTGAAAAGATAGATTTATAGTAGAAATGTTCATAGGTAGAAAGTGAATTATAGGAAGAAAAGTGATATACAGGTAGCAAAGAGCGCTATACTAAGAAAAGCGATTTATATGTAGAAAAGAGATTTATAGGAAGAAAAGCAATTTATAGGTAGAAAAGAGAATTATAATAATTAAAGTGATATATAATAGAAAAGAGATTTTTAGATAAAAAAGGGATTTATAAGTAAAAAAGAGTTTCATAGGCAGAAGAGAATGAATAGCTGGATTAAAATATACATACACCCCCCAAAAAATATTGCAGTTTGTGGATGGTTTTTCCAGTATATCAAATGGACACATATCTTTCACTTATGCTGTAACATTTTACCTTTTCAGGCAACCTATAAGCCAATACTGAAGCAAAGGAGATACTGAACCTAGAGAGACCAGATTCTCGTGATATTGAACACATGTTTTCGGGCCTCGGTGATCTACTTAAAACAGGATTTAGATTGTTGTTGGGGAGTTTTTATCTATACTTTGGAGTTTATTGTACTGGTGGGGGGAAGGGGAAAGATGATGTTGCTGAGTTTGATGGGGTTTTAAAAAAAAAGTTTTTTTCTGTTTCCAAAAGTGTCAAGTTGTCATTCTTTCACCTCCCACATGATTAGTGATATTTCCCAGTTTCTTCTGTGCTATCTGGTGATTAGATTTGCCAGCTCGTTAATCTAAAGAAATACTTGTTGGCAAACTTATTGGGTAACTTACATTTTCCCCTTATTTGCAGCTAGCCCATACTGCTGATGGGTAAAGCTGGGTATCCTATCTGGGTTTGGGAATAAGAGAGGAAGGCAGATTTGTTCTTCTTTGAGATTGTGAAACATCTGTAACCAGGACCTTTGCCATCAGAGGCTGGGGACCGTCTGAAAGTCTGGGAGCAAAGAGCTATTGGGGGTTAACAAGCAGCAGGGCTGTTGTGTTCTAGCCAGAGAAGTCCCAGAGAAGCTAGGAACTGGCCCTGCTGAAGTCTTTTGGATCTTCCTGAAGGAGCAGAGCAGCCATTCCACCCCTGGAGGGCAATTCAGAATGACAAGGGACTGGCTTAGAGATTTGCATCCAGGTGCTTCCCCTCAGCTCCAGGGGAAGGCTGAGCCAGAAAATAATTGGTGTCCCCACAGGCTTGTGCTAGAGCCCCCCATTCCCCCTTTGAAGTTTCTTCTGCCTGACTTGTGCTCATTATAATCTATATGACTGAAATGGAAAACTTCTGTTTCTGAAAATCTAACCTTTCTTCAGAAGCTGGGAACCTAAATCCCCTGGATGAAGAAGGGGGATAGTAAGAGTGCTAGAAAAGCAAATGGGTGCTTTGGAGCCCTCAAGATTGGAGATGGGAAAACCCTGTCTGATTTGATTCCACAGATAGTGGCAAACCTCAGGTTAGCCACAAAAGATGTTTGCACTGATTGATAAAGCTGGAACAATACTTCTTGTGAATTGATGTATAGGCCCTGGCAATGAAATGAAACCAAACTAACTCCCAAGCAGGATGCAGCCTTAATTGGCTGAAGGGCCCCAGAAGGCCCTGGACAAGCCAGTCAAGCCGGCTTCCAGAGCTAGTCCTTAGTTTGGCCTTGGGAATCCTCCCAGGGGGTGGAAGAGAAGGAGGTCTGGATTGCTCTCTGACAGCACCTTCTCATCCTCCATCTTGGGCTTTCCACTTCTGGGCTTGGGCTTGGAAGGTCTCGTCTACAGAAAACCACCTTCTTGAGGGCAAGAACTGTTGGAGATTTTCCTTGGTAGCTCTGCCATTTTTCCACTTTGAATCACTTCCACTTTACCAATATTTATTAAGGAAACAAGCATTTATTAAACTCCTATGTACCAAGCACTCTGCTAAGCACTTTACACATATTCTCTCCTTAACAACACTGTGGATACACACTCAGTTAAAGAAACTGAGGCAACAGGTCAGCAAAATAGAGGCTAATTTGAAACAGATCTTGTCTTGTCCAGACAACCCTGGCCTGATTAACAAGGGGATTCTAGATCTGCAGCGTTCAATGGGTTGTTTTCCAAATTCTACATGATGAAAGATACCTGATGAAGCAGTCTGGGGTCCTAACTGTGGCCCTAGCTCCTTCTACTTTTCAGTCAAACCCTAGGCTCCATACCAAGAGCAATATGTGGGCTTAGCTCCCTTTCCTGCTGGCTGCTTCTACTCATGTCCCCAGTTTCTGGTCCCTGTGACTTTTGTGACTATATCATTCATCTGGTAGTCCACCTCATCCATCTTCCTTAGAATATTCAATCAGCAAAGCACAATTAAACAAGGAGCAAACATATATTACATACTTACGAGGGGTCATATATTACAATAGACCCTGGAGACATAAAGATAAAACCAAAATGGTCTTGCCCTCAAAGTTTATATTCTATTGGGGAAAATGATGTCAACAAAAAGAACTAGGAAGAGAATCTATGCATAACCACGATAATTGTATAAATATTTTTACATACATTGGATTAAGCATATATTTTCACATATTTAACATGTAATTACCTGTCATCTAGGGGAAGAGGTGGAAGGAAGGAGGGGAAAAGTTGGAAGAGAAGGTTTTGCAAGGGTCAGTGTTAAAAACGTACCCCTTCATATGTTTTGTAAATAAAAAGCTTTCCTAAAACAATTTTTAAAAGAAAAAACTCCACATACAGGTTGAGCACTATCCTCATCTGATGAGCATTTTGCTTTGCTTACCTTCTCCATGGAGACCTCATTGTGTCATGCCCATTGTGACATGCCTGAGAACACCCAAGGTTTTCTGACTTGGATCCTGACAGCAAAGGGCGAAGGAAGTGTGAATAGAAGGATGGATGGGTGGACAAATAGACTAATAGACTAGATATGATTTCTGGATTGAGGCTCTAGAAAAAAATCTAGAAAAATGTTTCTAAAGAAAGGATCAAGAAAAGAATGTTTTCTAGATTGAGGCTCTAGAAAGTGATCTAGCAAAGAATTGTTACTAGAGAGCAGATCCTGAAAAGTTTCCAGAAAAGTTTTTTTTCTAGATTGAGGTTTTTGAAATTAATCTAGAAAAGTCTCTCTTCTAAAGAGAACAACTAGAAAAGTATCTAAAAATATTTTCTTGATCGAGGCTCCAGAAAAGGATCTAACAAAAAAAAAAACAAAACAAAACATTGTTTCAGAAGATATGATCCATAAAAGAATCTACAAAAGACTGTTTTTTCTAGATTGAGGCTCTAGAAAAGAATCTAGAAAAGAGTTGTTTCTAGAGAGAGGATCCAGAAAAGAATCTAGAAAATGTTTTCTAGAATGGGGCTCTTGAAGGGAATCTAGAAAAGACTTGTTTCTAGAAAGACGATCTAGAAAACTATGTTTTCTAACTTGAGGCTCTGGAAAAGGATCTAGTAAAGAATTCTTTCTAGATAGAGGATGCAGAAAAGTTTATAGAAAAGATTTTTGTCTAGATTAAGGTTCTTGAAAATCATCTAGAAAAGACTTGTTTCTAGAGAGAATAACTAGAAAAGTGTCTAGACAAATATTTTTTAGAGTGAGGTTCTAGAAAAGAATCGACAAAAATTGTGTTTCAAGAGAGATGATCTATAAAAGAATCAAGAAAAGTAGTATTTCTAGATTGAGGCTCTAGAATAGAATCTACAAAATAGTTGTTTGCAGAGAGAGGATCAAGAAAAGAATGTTTTCTCCATTGAGGCTATAGAAAATGATCTAGAAAAGAATTGTTTCTAGAGAGGGGATCTTGAAAAGTTTCCAGAAAATATTTTTTTTCTAGATTGAGGTTTTTGAAAAGAACTTAGAAAAGTCTCTTTTCTAAAGACAGCAACAAGAAAAGTATCTAAAAATGATTTCTTGAATGAGGCTCCAGAAAAGAATCTATCAAAAAATACTTTATTTCAAGAGAGATGATCCATAAATGAATCTAGAAAACTATGATTTCTAGAATGAGGCTCTAGAAAATAATCTAGAAAAATGTTGTTTCTAGAGAGAGGATCAAGAAAAGAATGTTTTCTAGATTGAGGCTCTAGAAAATGATCTCTAAAAGAATTGTTTTCAGAGAGAGGATGTGGAAAAATATCCAGAAAAGATTTTTTTCTAGATTGAGGTTTTCTAAATGAATCTAGAAAAGTCTCTTTTCTAAAGAGAACAAGAAGAAAAGTACCTAAAATGTTTTCTTGGATGAGAATCCATAAAATAATTTAACAATAAAAATTTTATTTCAAGAGAGTTGATCCACAACAGAATCTAGAAAAGAACGTTTTTTTAAGTTGAGGCTGTAGAAAAGAATCTAGAAAAGAGTTGTTTCTAGAGAGAGGATCCAGAAAAGAATCTAGAAAATGTTTTCTAGAATGGGGCTCTTGAAAGCAATCTAGAAAAGACTTGTTTCTAGACAGACGATCTAGAAAACTATGTTTTCTAAGTTGAGCCTCTGGAAAAGGATCTGGTAAAGAATTCTTTCTAGATTGAGGATGCAGAAAAGTTTGTAGAAAAGATTTTTGTCTAGATTGAGGTTCTAGAAAATCATCTAGAAAAGACTTGTTTCTAGAGAGAATAACTAGAAAAGTATCTAGACAAATATTTTCTAGAATGAGGCTCTAGAAAAGAATCGATTAAAACTGTGTTTCAAGAGAGATGATCCATAAAATAATCAAGAAAAGAAGGATTTCTAGATTGAGGCTCCAGAACAGAATCTAGAAAATAGTTGTTTCCAGAGAGAGGATCAAGACTGTTTTCTCCATTGAAGCTCTATTTAGTATATAACATTGGGGCTAATTGTTCTTTAAATGTTTGGTAGAATTCACATGTAAATCCATCTGGCCCTGGGGATTTTTTCCTGGGGAGTTGATTAATAGCTTGTTCTATTTCTTCTTCTGAAATGGGACTATTTAAGCAATTTATCTCCTCCTCTGTTAATCTAGGGAGCCTATATTTTTGGAGGAAGTCATCCATTTTATTTGTTATCAAATTTATTGGCATAAAGTTGGGCAAAGTAACTCCTTATTATTTCTCTAATTTCCTCTTCATTGGTGGAAAGATCCCCCTTTTCATTTGTAAGACTAACAATTTGATTTTCCTCTTTCTTTTTTCTGATAAAATTTACCAAAGGTTTATCTATTTGATTGGCTTTTTCATAAAACCAACTCTTGGTTTTATTTATTAATTCAATAGTTTTTTACTTTCAATATTATTGATTTCTCCTTTTAATTTTTGTATTTCAAGTTTAATTTTTGGTTGGGGGTTTATAATTTGGACTTTTTCTAGCCTTTTAAGTTGTAAGCCCAATTCGTTAATCTTCTCTTTCTCTATTTTCTTCAAATAAGCCTCTAAAGATATAAAATTTCCCCTTATTACTGCTTTAGCTGCATCCCAAAGATTTTGGTATGATGTCTCATCAGTGTCATTATCTTGGGTGAAATTATTAATTGTTTCTACAATGTGCTCTTTCACCCAGTCATTCTTTAAGATGAGATTATTCAGTTTCCAATTACTTTTTGGTCTATTTACCCCTAACTTTTTACTGAATGTAGCTTTTATTGCATTGTGATCTGAGAAGAAGGCATTTATTATTTCTGCCTTCCTACATTTAATTTTGAGATCTTTATGTCCTAATATATGGTCAATTTTTGTATAGGATCCATGAACTGCTGAGAAGAAAGTATATTCCTTCCTATTGCCATTCAGTTTTCTCCAAAGGTCTATCATACCTAGTTTTTCTAATATTCTATTTACTTTTTTAATTTCTTCTTGTTTGTTTTGTGGTTTGATTTGTCTAAATCTGAGAGTGCAAGGTTGAGATCTCCCACTATTATAGTTTTACTGTCTATTTCTTCTTGCAATTTTCTTGACTTTTCCTTTAGAAAGTTAGATTCTATACCACTTGGTGCATATATGTTTAGTATTGATATGGATTCATTATTTATGCTACCTTTCAGCAGGATATAGTTTCCTTCCTTATCTTTTTTAACGAGATCTACTTCTGCTTTTGCTTGATCTGAGATAAGGATAGCTACCCCTGCTTTTTTGGCTTTACCTGAAGCATAATAGGCTCTGATCCAACCTTTTACCTTTAATCTGTATGTATCTCCCTGCTTTAAGTGTGTTTCCTGCAGACAACATATTGTAGGGTTCTGCTTTTTGATCCAATCTGCTATCCATCTCCATTTGATGGGAACGTTCATCCCATTCACATTTACAGTTAAAATTACTAATTCTGTATTTCCTGACATCATATTATCCCCAGATTATGCTTTTTCCCTTGACCCCCCTGATCCCCCTCCCCGATATTTAATTTACAGACCCCCCCTTGTGACACGCAACCCTCCCTTTTTTTTTTAGGATCCCTCCCCCCTTCCTCCAAGTCCCTTCACTTATTCTCCTTTTTCTTTTCCCTTTTCCTCTCCCCCATTTTAATGAGGTGAGAGAAAATTCTCTGAAAAACAAATATGTTAATTATTTACTCTTTGAGCCTCTCCTGATGAGAGTAAGATTCACACAATGATTCTCCCCCTCACTAAATTCCCTCAGATATGGTGTATTTTCTATGTCTCTTCCTGGGATGTAGTTTCCCTCTTTTTATCATTCCTTCCCCTTTTTCTGAAACGACCTCCTTCCCTTTACTACCCCCCCTTTTTTTCTTTTATATCAGTAAAATCAAATTATCTTTGAGTACTTTTTATATACCCACAACAGAGTTACAGTTCTCAAGGGTTCTGTGTACCTTTTTCTGTTTCTCTTCAGTCTTGTGGATGTAGATCAAATTTTTTGTTTAAGTCTGGTTTTTGTCTTAGAAACATATAGAATTCCTCTGTTTCATTGAATGACCATCTTCTTCCATGGAAAAAGATGCTAAACTTAGCTGGGTAGTTCATTCTTGGTTGCAGTCCTTGATCTTTTGCCTTTCGGAATATCAGGTTCCAGGCCCTTCTATCTTTTAATGTGGAGGCAGCCAGTTCTTAAGTGATCCTTATTGTGGCACCTTGGTATTTAAATTGTTTTTTTCTAGCTGCTTGCAGGATATTCTCCTTTGTGTGGTAATTCTGCAGCTTAGCCACAATATTCCGTGGTGTTCTTTTTTTACGGTCTATTTCAGAAGGAGTTCGATGAATTCTTTCCACATCTACTTTCCCTTCTGTTTCTATTATCTCTGGACAGTTCTCTTTGATAATTTCCTGTAAAATAGAATCTAGGCTCTTTTGTTAGTCATAGCTTTCTGGAAGTCCAATGATCCGCAGATTATCTCTCCTAGATCTATTTTCCAGGTCTATAGATTTTCCCAGTATTTGACGTTGTTCTCAAGCTTCTCATTTTTTTTTTTTTTTTGTTTTGTTTGACTGATTCTTGGGTTCTCTGTGAATCATTCATTTCTATTTGTTCCATCCTGACTTTTAAGGAGTTATTTTCTTCTTTTACAGTTTTTAGTTCTTTTTGTAAATGCCCAATTTCGTTTTTAAATGAATTATTTTGCTCTATTGAAAAGAAACACATGACTCTGTGAACGTCCTCACTCCCTCACAACCAATTAGATAAATCAGACTCAGAAAAATCCCTGGACTGATAGATACCACAAGGACTGGAAGCACGACTTACCAGCTGAAGAGAATCTGGAGTTTCAACAGAAAAGGTCAGTTCCCGGGGAGGAAGAAGAGAGGCCAGCACAGACGGCTGGGTGCTAGCATACCGCGCAGATCGAGCTGGGAAGGGCTCTGGGATCAGAGAAGCCACTGAGATAAAGGAATCTGGCACAGGCTGTTAGCTCTTCTCTGCTTATAATATAGCAGTTCAAAAGAGAAAGCTAAAATACTTTAAAAACTTAAGATAGATTAGATTTTCCAGGACCCTGGGGGTGACTCAACAGATCTTGGCACCAGGGGGTGTGGCCTCAGCTACCACCTGAGAATAGTTAAGAGATTGACAAGTGGGTGGATATGGCCCAAGGCAACACACATTGCCTAGCTTAGCTAGAGGGAGTGGAACTCAGATCTGGAAGTACCAGAGAAGCGGAACCTTTGAACTAGGGACCACAGTTTCTGGCAGACACTTCCAGTTTGAGCGCAGGGGCTTCTCATGTCACCTGCTGCAGACATCCACGCCCCACCGGGACGCATAGGCTAGGCTTTGTGCCATATTTACTGTTCAATCTCAACCTCAGGGAAGCCACTAAAACACAATGCCCTCAAGGCACAGCAGTGCTAGTCACCTCTGAGGCACTTCCAGGGAGGGGGTGGGGAACTCTCTCCCAGAGCTCTATCTTAGCTCAGGCACAAGAGCCGCTGCATCCATCCAGTCTGGGAGGAAGCTGGTAAAGAAGTAAATAAATAATTTCCTACCCCAGGGACAGACCCCAAAAGATTTTTTTAAATATGAACAAAAAAGCCAGAAAAACCATAGATTCCTTCTACACAGAGAAAGAACGGGTATCCAACCCCAAGGAAGTTAACAGCAGAGAGACAGCAGATAACAACCTAAATGGGAACGATTCCTGCCCCCCATCACATAACTCTCTCCTAGATGAGACCATTAAAAAGTTAAGAGAGCTTGAAGAAAAATGGGGAAAGGAAAGGGAAGCTATGATAGAGAATAACAAAGTCCTGAAATTGGAGTTGGAAAAAATAAAGAATTCACAGGAGATGCAGGGAAACAAAATTTGTGAATTAGAAAAGGTTAAAAAATCACAGGAAAGTAGGATTTCTGAATTGGAAAAGATAAAACAGTCTCAAGAAAATAGAATTTCTGAATTGGAAAAAGAAAATAATTCTCAAAAAATCTCTTTTCTAAAGAGGACAACAAGAAAAGTATCTAAAAAATGTTTTCTTGAATGAGGCTCCAGAAAAGAAACCAACAACAACAACAAAAAAAAACTTTGTTTCAAGAGATATGATCCATAAAAGAATCTAGGAAAGAAGGGTTTTTAAAAATCGAGGCTCAAGAAAAGGATCTAATAAAGTATTCTTTATAGAAAGAGGATGGAGAAAACTTTCTAGAAAACTCTTCTGTCAGGACAAATGTTCAAGACAATCATCTAGAAAAGACATGTTTCTAGAGAGAAGAACTAAAAAAGTTTCTGGAAAAATATTTTCTACAGGCAGCTAGGAGTCGCAGTGGATAGAGCATCAGCCTTTAATTCAGGAAGACCCGAGTTCAAATGTGGTCTCAGACACTTAACACTTCCTAGCTGTGTGACCCTGGGCAAATCACTTAACCACAGCCTCAAAAAATATATATGTATTTTCTAGAATGAGGCTCTAGAAAAGTATCTAGAAAACTTTGTTTCAAGCTAGATGGTCCGTAAAAGAATCTAGAAAAGTACGTTTTCTAGATTGAGGCTCTAGAAAAAATATAGAAAAGACTCTTTTCTAAAGATAACAATTAGAAAAGTATCAGAAAAATGTTCTCTTGAATGAAGCTCCAGAAAAAAATCTAAAAAAAAACACATTATTTCAAGAGAGATGATCCATAAAAGAATGTAGAAAAGTACGATTTCTGGATTGAGGCTCTAGAAAAGAATCTAGAAAAATATTTCTAGAGAGAGGATCAAGAAAATAATTTTTCTCCATTGAAGCTCTACAAAATGATCTCTAAAAGAATTGTTTCTAGAGAGGGGATCTAGAAACGTTTCCAGAAAAGATTTTTTTCTTGATTGAGGATTTTGAAAAGAATCTAGAAAAGTCTCTTTTCTAAAGAAAACAAGAAGAAAAGTACCTAAAAATGTTTTCTTGGATAAGAATCCATAAAATAATCAAACAAAAAAAATTTATTACAAGAGAGTTGATCCATAAAAGAATCTAGAAAAGAAGGGTTTTTTTTAGACTGAGGCTCAAGAAAAGAATCTAATAAAGCATTCTTTATACAAAGAGGATGGAGAAAACTTTCTAGAAAAGATTTTTGTCTGGACAGATGTACTAGAAAATCATCTAGAAAAGACTTGTTTCTAGAAAGAAGAACTAAAAAAGTATCTAGAAAAATATTTTCTAGAATGAGGCTCTAGAAAAGAAGCTAGAAAACTTTGTTTCAAGAGAGATGGTCTGTAAAGGAATCTAGAAAAGTACATTTTCTAGATTGAGGCTCTAGAAAAGAATCTAGAAAAGACAATTTCTAAAGATAACTAGAAAAGTATCAGAAAAATATTCTCTTGGATGAAGCTGCAGAAAAGAATCTAAGAAAAATATTTTTTCACAAGATATTATCGATACAAAAGTCTAGAAAAGAATGGTTTTTTTTAGGTTGAGGCTCAAGAAAATAATCTAGAAAAAAGTTCTTTCTAGAGAGAGTGTCCAGAAAAGAATCTAGAAAAGTGTTTTCTAGAATTGGGCTCTAGAAAAGAATCTAAAAAGACTTGTTTCTCGATAGATCTAGAAAACTACGTTTTCTAAATTGAGAATCTAGACAAGGACTTAGTAAAGAATTCTTTCTAGAGAGAGGATACAGAAAAGTTTCTAGAAAAGGTTTTTGTCTATATTAAGGTTATTGAAAAGAACCTAGAAAAGTCCCTTTTAAAAAGACAACAAAACAAGAAAAGTATCTAAAATGTTTTCTTGAATGAAGCTCCAGTAAAGAATTTTTTTTTAAATTTTTATTTTATTTTATAATTATAACATTTTTTTGACAGTACATATGCATGGGTAATTTTTTACAACATTATCCCTTGCACTTACTTCTATTCAGATTTTTTCCCCTTCCTACCCCAACCCCCTCCCCCAGATGGCAGGAAGTCTTATACATGTTAAATATATTACAGTATATTCTAGATACAATATATGTGTGTAGAACCGAATTTTTTGTTGCACAGGAAGAATTGGATTCAGAAGGTAAAAATAACAGTTTACATTCATTTTCCAGTGTTACTTTTCTGGATGTAGCTGGTTCTGTCCATCATTAATCAATTGGAATTGGATTAGCTCTTCTCTATGTTGAAGAAATCCACTTCCATTAGCATACATCCTCGTACAGTATCATTGTTGAAGTGTATAATGATCTTCTGGTTCTGATCGTTTCACTCAGCATCAGTTGATGTAAGTCTCTCCAAGCCTCTCTGCATTTCTCCTGTTGGTCATTTCTTATAGAAAAATAATATTCCATAAAATTCATATACCGTAGTTTACCCAACCATTCACCAATTGATGGACATCCATTCATCTTCCAGCTTCTAGCCACTATGAAAAGGGCTGCCACAAACATTTTGGCACATACAGGTCCCTTTCCCTTCTTTAGTAGTTCCTTGGGGTATAAGCCCAGTAGTAGTATGGCTGGGTCAAAGGGTATGCACATTTTGATAACTTTTTGGGCATAATTCCAGATTGCTCTCCAGAATGGTTGGATTCTTTCAAAACTCTACCAACAATGCATCAGTGTCCCAGTTTTCCCACAGCCCCTCCAACATTCATCGTTATTTGTTCCTGTCATCTTAGCCAATCTGACAGGTGTGTAATGATACCTCAGAGTTGTCTTAATTTGCATTTCTCTGATCAATAGTGATTTGGAACACTCTTTCATATCAGTGGAAATAGTTTTAATTTCATCATCTGAAAATTGTCTGTTCATATCCTTTGACCATTTATCAATTGGAGAATGGCTTGATTTCTTATAAATTAAAGTCAATTCTCTGTATATTTTGGAGATGAGGCCTTTATCAGAACCTTTAACTGTAAAAATGTTTTCCCAATTTGTTACTTCCCTTCTAATCTTGTTTGCATTAGTTTTGTTTGTGCAGAAACTTTTTAATTTGGTGTAATCAAAATGTTCTATTTTGTGATCAATAATGGTCTCTAGTTCTCCCTTGGACACAAACTCCTTCCTCCTCCACAAGTCTGAGAGGTAAACCATCCCATGTTCCTCCAATTTATTTATGATTTCATTCTTTATGCCTAAATCTTGGACCCATTTTGATCTAATCTTAGTATGTGGTGTTAAATGTGGGTCCATGCCTAGTTTCTGCCATACTAATTTCCAGTTTTCCCAGAAGTTTTTGTCAAATGATGAATTCTTATCCCAAAATTTGGGATCTTTGGGTTTGTCAAAGATTAGATTGCTATTTTTATTCACTATCTTGCCCTGTGAACCTAACCTATGCCACTGATCAACTAGTCTATTTCTTAGCCAATACCAAATGGTTTTGGTGACTGTTGCTTTATAATATAGCTTTAAATCAGGTACACTTAGACCACCTTCCTATGACTTTTTTTTTTTTTCATTAGTTCCCTTGCAATTCTCGACCTTTTATTCTTCCATATGAATTTTGTTGTTATTTTTTCTAGGTCATTAATATAGTTTCTTGGGAGTCTGATTGGTATAGCACTAAATAAATAGATTAGTTTGGGGAGTATTGTCATCTTTATTATATTCGCTCGTCCTATCCAAGAGCACTGAATGTCTTTCCAATTATTTAAATCTGACTTTATTTTTGTGGCAAGTGTTTTGTAATTTTGCTCATATAATTCCTGACTCTCCTTTGGTAGATATATTCCCAAATATTTGATACTATCGACTGTTATTTTGAATGGAATTTCTCTTTGTATCTCTTGCTGTTGGATTGTGTTGGCAATGTATAAAAATCCTGAGGATTTATATGGATTTATTTTGTATCCTGCGACTTTGCTAAAATTCTGAATTATTTCTAATAGATTTTTAGCAGAGTCTTTGGGGTTCTCTAAGTATACCATCATGTCATCTGCAAAAAGTGACAATTAGATTTCTTCATTTCCTACTCTAATTCCTTGGATCTCTTTCTCGGCTCTTATTGCCGAGGCTAGAGTTTCTAGTACTATATTGAATAGTAATGGTGATAGTGAGCAACCTTGTTTCACTCCTGATCTTACAGGGAAAGGTTCTAGTTTATCACCATTACATATGATGTTTACTGAAGGTTTTAAATATATGCTTCTTATTATTTTAAGGAATAGTCCATTTATTCCTATACTCTCAAGCGTTTTTAGTAGGAATGGATGTTGGATTTTATCAAATGCCTTTTCTGCATCTATTGAGATGATCATATGGTTTTTATTAATTTGATTATTAATATGGTCAATTATACTAATAGTTTTCCTAATATTAAACCAGGCCTGCATTCCTGGTATAAATCCCACTTGGTGATAATGTATTATCATGGGGATGATTTTCTGAAGTCTATTTGCTAATATCTTATTTAAGATTTTAGCATCAATATTCATTAAGGAAATTGGTCTATAGTTTTCTTTCTCAGTTTTCGATCGACCTGGTTTAGGTATCAGTACCATGTCTGTGTCATAGAAGGAATTTGGTAAGACTGCATCAATCCCTATTTTTTCAAATAGTTTACATAGCATTGGAGTTAGTTGTTCTTTAAATGTTTGGTAGAATTCACCTGTAAATCCATCTGGTCCTGGGGACTTTTTCTTAGGAAGTTGGTTAATAGCTTGGTCTATTTCTTTTTCTGAGATGGGACTATATAGACTACTTACTTCTTCCTCTGTTAATCTGGGCAAGCTATATTTTTGAAGGTATTCTTCCATTTCATTTAAGTTATCGAATTTATCAGCATAAAGTTGAGCAAAATAGCTCCTAACTATTGTTCTAATTTCCTCTTCATTAGTGGTGAGTTCACCCTTTTCATTTTCACGACTATCAATTTGCTTTTTCTCTTTCCTTTTTTTAATCAGGTTTACTAAGGGTTTGTCTATTTTGTTGGTTTTTTCATAAAACCAACTCTTAGTTTTATTAATTAATTCAATAGTTTTTTTACTTTCAGTTTTATTATTCTCACCTTTTATTTCTTGAATTTCAAGTTTTGTGTTTGTCTGGGGGTTTTTAATTTGTTCCTTTTCTAGCAATTTTAGTTGTAAGCCCAATTCGTTGGCCCTCTCTTTCTCTATTTTATGCAAGTAGGCCTGTAGAGATATAAAACTTCCCCTTATTACTGCTTTGGCTGTATCCCACACATTTTGGTATGATGTCTCATTATTGTCATTTTCTTGGGTGAAGTTATTAATTATGTCTATGATTTGCTGTTTTACCCAATCATTCTTTAGTATAAGATTATTAAGTTTCCAATTATTTTTTGGTCTATTTTCCCCTGGCTTTTTATTAAATGTTATTTTGATTGCATTATGGTCTGAAAAGGATACATTTACTATTTCTGCTATACTGCATTTGATTTTGAGGTTTTTATGCCCTAGTATATGATCAATTTTTGTATAGGTTCCATGAACTGCTGAGAAGAAAGTATATTCCTTTCTGTCTCCATTTAGCTTTCGCCAAAGATCTATCATAGCAAACTTTTCTAGTATTCTATTTACCTCTTTGACTTCTTTCTTATTTATTTTGTGGTTTGATTTATCTAATTCTGAGAGTGCAAGGTTGAGATCTCCCATTATTATAGTTTTGCTATCTATTTCCTAGACCAGGACTTTGTAAAGAATTCTTTCTAGAGAGAGGATACAGAAATATTTCTAGAAAAGGTTTTTGTCTATATTAAGGTTTTCGAAAAGAACCTAGAAAAGTCCCTTTTCTAAAGACAAAAACAAGAAAAGTATCAAATGTTTTCTTGAATGAATCTCCAGAAAAGAATTAAAAAAAAAACATTATTTCAAGTGAGATGATCCATAAAAGAATCTAGAAAAGAAGGGTATTTTTACATGGAGGCTCAAGAAAAGGACCTAATAAAGCATTCTTTATAGAAAGAGGATGGAGAAAACTTTCTAGAAAAGATGTTTGTCTGGACAGATGTTCTAGAAAATCATTTACAAAAGATTTATTTCTAGAGAGAAGACTTAAAAAAGTATCTAGAAAAATATTTTCTTGAATGAGGCTCTAGAAAAGAATCTAGAAAACTTTGTTTCAAGAGAGATGGACCGTAAAAGAATCTAGAAAAGTATGTTTTCTAGATTGAGGCTCTAGAAAAGAATCTAGAAAAGACACTTTTCTAAAGAAAACAACTAGAAAAGTATCAGGAAAATATTCTCTTGAATGAAGCTGCAGAAAAGAATCTAAGAAAAAAATATTGTTTCACAAGATATTATCCATACAAAAGTCTAGAAAAGAACGTTTTTTTAAGGTTGAGAATCAAGAAAAGACCCGAGAAAAGAGGTCTTTCTAGAGACAGTGTCCAGAAAAGAATCTAGAAAAATGTTTTCTAGAATGGGGTTCTAGAAAAGAATCTAAAAAGACTTGTTTCTCGATAGATCTAGAAAACTACATTTTCTAAATTGATAATCTAGACAATGACTTAGTAAAGAATTCTTTCTAGAGAGAGGACACAGAAAAGTTTCTAGAAAAGGTTGTTGTCTATATTAAGGTTTTCGAAAAGAACCTAGAAAAGTCTCTTTTCTAAAGACAACCACAAGAAAAGTATCTATAAAATGTTTTCTTTAATGAAGCTACAGAAAAGAATTAAAAAAAAAAACCTTATTTCAAGTGAGATGATCCATAAAAGAATCTAGAAAAGAAGGGTATTTTTACATGGAGGCTCAAGAAAAGGACCTAATAAAGCATTCCTTATAGAAAGAGGATGGAGAAAACATTCTAGAAAAGATGTTTGTCTGGACAGATGTTCTAGAAAATCATTTAGAAAAGATTTATTTCTAGAGAGAACTAAAAAATTATCTAGAAAAATATTTCCTAGAATGAGGCTCTAGAAAAGAATCTAGAAAACTTTGTTTCAGAAAAGTACGTTTTCTAGATTGAGGCTCTAGAAAAAAATCTAGAAAAGACACTCTTCTAAAGATAACAACTAGAAAAGTATCAGGAAAATATTCTCTTGAATGAAGCTGCAGAAAAGAATCTAAGAAAAAATATTGTTTCACAAGATATTATCCATACAAAGGTCTAGAAAAGAACGTTTTTTTAAGGTTGAGAATCAAGAAAAGACCCGAGAAAAGAGGTCTTTCTAGAGACAGTGTCCAGAAAAGAATCTAGAAAAATGTTTTCTAGAATGGGGTTCTAGAAAAGAATCTAAAAAGACTTGTTTCTCGATAGATCTAGAAAACTACATTTTCTAAATTGAGAATCTAGACAATGACTTAGCAAAGAATTATTTCTAGAGAGAGGACACAGTAAAGTTTCTAGAAAAGGTTGTTGTCTATATTAAGGTTTTTGAAAAGAACCTAGAAAAGTCCCTTTTCTAAAGACAACAACAAGAAAAGTATCTAAAAATGTTTTCTTGAATGAAGCTATAAAAAAGAATTAAAAAAAAACCTTATTTCAAGTGAGATGATCCATAAAAGAATCTAGAAAAGAAGGGTATTTTTACATGGAGGCTCAAGAAAAGGACCTAATAAAGCATTCTTTATAGAAAAAGGATGGAGAAAACATTCTAGAAAAGATGTTTGTCTGGACAGATGTTCTAGAAAATCATTTAGAAAAGATTTATTTCTAGAGAGAAGAACTAAAAAATTATCTAGAAAAATATTTTCTAGAATGAGGCTCTAGAAAAGAATCTAGAAAACTTTGTTTCAAGAGAGATGGACCGTAAAAGAATCTAGAAAAGTACGTTTTCTAGATTGAGGCTCTAGAAAAGAATCTAGAAAAGACACTTTTCTAAAGATAACAACTAGAAAAGTATCAGGAAAATATTCTCTTGAATGAAGATGCAGAAAAGAATCCAAGAAAATATATTGTTTCAGAAGTTATTATCCATACAAAAGTCTAGAAAAGCACTTTTTTTTAAGGTTGAGAATCAAGAAAAGACCCGAGAAAAGAGGTCTTTCTAGAGAGAGTGTCCAGAAAAGTATCTAGAAAAATGTTTTCTAGAATGGGGTTCTAGAAAAGAATCTAAAAAGACTTGTTTCTCGATAGATCTAGAAAACTACATTTTCTAAATTGAGAATCTAGACAATGACTTAGCAAAGAATTCTTTCTAGAGAGAGGACACAGAGAAGTTTCCAGAAAAGGTTGTTGTCTCTATTAAGGTTTTTGAAAAGAACCTAGAAAAGTCCCTTTTCTAAAGACAACAACAAGAAAAGTATCTAAAAATGTTTTCTTGAATGAAGCTCCAGTAAAGTATTTAAAAAAAAAAAAAAACATTATTTCAAGAGAGATGATCCATAAAAGAACATAGAAAAGTACGTTTTCTAGATTGAGGCTCTAGAAAAGAATGTAGAAAAGACACTTTTCTAAAGCTAACAACTAGAAAAGTATCAGAAAAATATTCTCTTGAATGAAGCTGCAGAAAAGAATCTAAGAAAAAATATTGTTTCACAAGATATTATCCATACAAAAGTCTAGAAAAGAATTTTTTTTTAAGGTTGAGAATCAAGAAAAGACCCGAGAAAAGAGGTCTTTCTAGAGAGAGTGTCCAGAAAAGAATCTAGAAAAATGATTTCTAGAATGGGGTTCTAGAAAAGAATCTAAAAAGACTTGTTTCTCGATAGATCTAGAAAACTACATTTTCTAAATTGAGAATCTAGACAATGACTTAGTAAAGAATTCTTTCTAGAGAGAGGACACAGAAAAGTTTCTAGAAAAGGTTGTTGTCTATATTAAGGTTTTCGAAAAGAACTTAGAAAAGTCCCCTTTCTAAAGACAACAACAAGAAAAGTATCTATAAAATGTTTTCTTGAATGAAGGTACAGAAAAGAATTAAAAAAAAAAAAACTTATTTCAAGTGAGATGATCCATAAAAGAATCTAGAAAAGAAGGGTATTTTTACATGGAGGCTCAAGAAAAGGACCTAATAAAGCATTCTTTATAGAAAGAGGATGGAGAAAACTTTCTAGAAAAGATGTTTGTCTGGACAGATGTTCTAGAAAATCATTTAGAAAAGATTTATTTCTAGAGAGAAGAACTAAAAAATTATCTAGAAAAATATTTTCAAGAATGAGGCTCTAGAAAAGAATCTAGAAAACTTTGTTTCAAGAGAGAGGAACCGTAAAAGAATCTAGAAAATACGTTTTCTAGATTGAGGCTCTAGAAAAGAATCTAGAAAAGACACTTTTCTAAAGCTAACAACTAGAAAAGTATCAGGAAAATATTCTCTTGAATGAAGCTGCAGAAAAGAATCTAAGAAAAAATATTGTTTCACAAGATATTATCCATACAAAAGTCTAGAAAAGAACGTTTTTTTTTTGTGGTTGAGGCTCAAGAAAAGATCCGAGAAAAGAGTTCTTTCTAGAGAGAGTGTCCAGAACAGAATCTACAAAAATGTTTTCTAGAATGGGGTTCTACAAAAGAATCTAAAAAACACTTGTTTCTAGATAGAAGATCTAGAAAACGATGTTTTCTAAATTGAGAATCTATAAGAAGACTTGTTAAAGAATTCTTTCTAGAGAGAGGATACAGAAAAGTTTCTAGAAAAGGTTTTTGTCTATATTAAGGTTTTCGAAAAGAACCTAGAAAAGTGCCTTTTCTAAAGACAACAAGAACAGTATCTAAAAAATGTTTTCCTGAATGAAGCTCCAGAAAAGAATTTTTAAAAAAACATCATTTCAAGAGAGATGATCCATAAAAGAATCTAGAAAAGAAGGTTTTATTTAGATTGAGGCTCAAGAAAAGAATCTAATAAAGCATTCTTTATAGAAAGAGGATGGAGAAAACTTTCTAGAAAAGATTTTTTTCTGGACGGGTATTCTAGAAAATCATCTAGAAAAGACTTGTTTCTAGAGAGAAGAACTAAAAAAGTATCTAGAAAAATATTTTCTAGAATGAGTCTCTAGAAAGGAAGCTAGAAATATTTGTTTCAAGAGAGATGGTCTGTAAAATAATCTAGAAAAGTATGTTTTCTAGATTGAAGATCAAAAAAAGAATCTAATAAAGCATTCTTTCTAGAAAGAAGATGGAGAAAACTTTCTAGAAAAGATTTTTGTCTGGACGGGTGTTCTAGAAAATCATCTAGAAAAGACTTTTTTCTAGAGAGAAGAACTAAAAAAAGTATCTAGAAAAATATTTCTAGAATGAGACTCTGGAAAAGAATCTAGAAAAATTTGTTTCAAGAGAGATGGTCTGTAAAAGAATCTAGAAAAGTATGTTTTCTAGATTGAAGCTCAAGAAAAGAATCTAATAAAGCATTCTTTCTAGAAAGAAGATGGAGAAAACTTTCTAGAAAAGATTTTTGTCTGGACGGGTGTTCTAGAAAATCATCTAGAAAAGACTTGTTTCTAGAGAGAAGAACTAAAAAAGTATCTAGAAAAATATTTCTAGAATGAGACTCTAGAAAAGAATCTAGAAAAATTTGTTTCAAGAGAGATGGTCTGTAAAAGAATCTAGAAAAGTATGTTTTCTAGATTGAGGCTCTAGAAAAGAATCTAGAAAAAACCTTTTTCTAAAGATAACAACTAGAAAAGTATCAGCAAAATATCTCTTGAATGAACCTGCAGAAAAGAATCTAAGAAAAACATATTGTTTCACAAGATATTATCCATACAAAAGTCTAGAAAAGAACGTTTTTTTGTGGTTGAGGCTCAAGAAAAGACCCAAGAGGTCTTTCTAGAGACAGTGTCCAGAAAAGAATCTAGAAAAATGTTTTCTAGAATGGGGTTCTAGAAAAGAATCTAAAAAGACTTGTTTCTCGATAGATCTAGAAAACTACATTTTCTAAATTGAGAATCTAGACAATGACTTAGCAAAGAATTCTTTCTAGAGAGAAGACACAGAAAAGTTTCTAGAAAAGGTTCTTGTCTATATTAAGGTTTTCGAAAAGAACCTAGAAAGTCCCTTTTCTAAAGACAACAACAAGAAAAGTATCTATAAAATGTTTTCTTGAATGAAGCTACAGAAAAGAATTAAAAAAAAAAAAACTTTATTTCAAGTGAGATGATCCATAAAAGAATCTAGAAAAGAAGGATATTTTTACATGGAGGCTCAAGAAAAGGACCTAATAAAGCATTCTTTATAGAAAGGGGATGGAGAAAACATTCTAGAAAAGATGTTTGTCTGGACAGATGTTCTAGAAAATCATTTAGAAAAGATTTATTTGTAGAGAGAAGAACTAAAAAATTATGTAGAAAAATAATTTCTAGAATGAGGCTCTAGAAAAGAATCTAGAAAACTTTGTTTCAAGAGAGAGGGACCGTAAAAGAATCTAGAAAAGTACATTTTCTAGATTGAGGCTCTAGAAAAGAAGCTAGAAAACTTTGTTTCAAGAGAGATGGTCCGTAAAAGAATCCAGAAAAGTATGTTTTCTAGATTGAGGCTCAAGAAAAGAATCTAATAAAGCATTCTTTATAAAAACAAGATGGAGAAAACTTTCTAGAAAAGATTTTTGTCTGGACGGGTGTTCTAGGAAATCATCTAGAAAAGACTTGTTTCTAGAGAGAAGAACTAAAAAAGTATCTAGAAAAATATTTCTAGAATGAGACTCTAGAAAAGAATCTAGAAAAATTTGTTTCAAGAGAGATGGTCCATAAAAGAATCTAGAAAAGTACGTTTTCTAGATTGAGGCTCTAGAAAAGAATCTAGAAAAGACACTTGTCTAAAGCTAACAACTAGAAAAGTATCAGAAAAATATTCTATTGAATGAAGCTGCAGAAAAGAATCTAAGAAAAAATATTGTTTCACAAGATATTATCCATACAAAAGTCTAGATAAGAACGTTTTTTTTTGTGGTTGAGGCTCAAGAAAAGATTTGAGAAAAGAGTTCTTTCTAGAGAGAGTGTCCAGAACAGAATCTACAAAAATGTTTTCTAGAATGGAGTTCTCAAAAGAATCTAAAAAACACTTGTTTCTAGATAGAAGATCTAGAAAATGACGTTTTCTAAATTGAGAATCTAGAAGAAGACTTGTTAAAGAATTCTTTCTAGAGAGAGGATACAGAAAAGTTTCTAGAAAAGGTTTTTGTCTATATTAAGGTTTTCGAAAAGAACCTAGAAAAGTCCCTTTTCTAAAGACAACACCAAGAAAAGTATCTAAAAAATGTTTTCCTGAATGAAGCTCCAGAAAAGAATTTTTAAAAAAACATCATTTCAAGAGAGATGATCCATAAAAGAATCTAGAAAAGAAGGTTTTATTTAGATTGAGGCTCAAGAAAAGAATCTAATAAAGCATTCTTTATAGAAAGAGGATGGAGAAAAATTTCTAGAAAAGATTTTTTTCTGGACGGGTGTTCTAGAAAATCATCTAGAAAAGACTTTTTTCTAGAGAGAAGAACTAAAAAAGTATCTAGAAAAATATTTTCTAGAATGAGTCTCTAGAAAGGAAGCTAGAAAAATTTGTTTCAAGAGAGATGGTCTGTAAAAGAATCTAGAAAAGTATGTTTTCTAGATTGAGGCTCAAGAAAAGAATCTAATAAAGCATTCTTTATAGAAAGAAGACGGAGAAAACTTTCTAGAAAAGATTTTTGTCTGGACGGGTGTTCTAGAAAATCATCTAGAAAAGACTTGTTTCTAGAGAGAAGAACTAAAAAAGTATCTAGAAAAATATTTCTAGAATGAGCCTCTAGAAAAGAATCTAGAAAAATTTGTTTCAAGAGAGATGGTCTGTAAAAGAATCTAGAAAAATATGTTTTCTAGATTGAGGCTCTAGAAAAGTATCTAGAAAAAACCTTTTTCTAAAGATAACAACTAGAAAAGTATCAGCAAAATATTCTCTTGAATGAAGCTGCAGAAAAGAATCTAAGAAAAAACATATTGTTTCACAAGATATTATCCATACAAAAGTCTAGAAAAGAACGTTTTTTTTTTGGTTGAGGCTCAAGAAAAGAACCTAGAAAAGAGTTCTTTCTAGAGAGAGTGTCCAGAAAAGAATCTTGAAAAATGTTTTATAGAATGGGGTTCTACAAAAGAATCTAAAAAAGACATGTTTCTAGATAGAAGATCTAGAAAACTATGTTTTCTAAATTGAGGATCTAGACAAGGACTTAGTAAAGAACTCTTTATAGAGAGAGGATACAGAAAATTTTCTAGAAAAGGTTTTTGTCTAGATTAAGGTTTTTGAAAAGAACATAGAAAAGTCTCTTTTCTAAAGACAACCACAATAAAAGTATCTATAAAATGTTTTCTTGAATGAAGCTACAGAAAAGAATTAAAAAAAAAAAAACTTTATTTCAAGTGAGATGATCCATAAAAGAATCTAGAAAAGAAGGATATTTTTATATGGAGGCTCAAGAAAAGGACCTAATAAAGCATTCTTTATAGAAAGAGGATGGAGAAAACATTCTAGAAAAGATGTTTGTCTGGACAGATGTTCTAGAAAATCATTTAGAAAAGATTTATTTGTAGAGAGAAGAACTAAAAAATTATGTAGAAAAATATTTTCTAGAATGAGGCTCTAGAAAGGAAGCTAGAAAAATTTGTTTCAAGAGAGATGGTCTGTAAAAGAATCTAGAAAAGTATGTTTTCTAGATTGAGGCTCAAGAAAAGAATCTAATAAAGCATTCTTTATAGAAAGAAGACGGAGAAAACTTTCTAGAAAAGATTTTTGTCTGGACGGGTGTTCTAGAAAATCATCTAGAAAAGACTTGTTTCTAGAGAGAAGAACTAAAAAAGTATCTAGAAAAATATTTCTAGAATGAGACTCTAGAAAAGAATCTAGAAAAATTTGTTTCAAGAGAGATGGTCTGTAAAAGAATCTAGAAAAATATGTTTTCTAGATTGAGGCTCTAGAAAAGTATCTAGAAAAAACCTTTTTCTAAAGATAACAACTAGAAAAGTATCAGCAAAATATTCTCTTGAATGAAGCTGCAGAAAAGAATCTAAGAAAAAACATATTGTTTCACAAGATATTATCCATACAAAAGTCTAGAAAAGAACGTTTTTTTTTTGGTTGAGGCTCAAGAAAAGAACCTAAAAAAGAGTTCTTTCTAGAGAGAGTGTCCAGAAAAGAATCTTGAAAAATGTTTTATAGAATGGGGTTCTACAAAAGAATCTAAAAAAGACATGTTTCTAGATAGAAGATCTAGAAAACTATGTTTTCTAAATTGAGGATCTAGACAAGGACTTAGTAAAGAACTCTTTATAGAGAGAGGATACAGAAAATTTTCTAGAAAAGGTTTTTGTCTAGATTAAGGTTTTTGAAAAGAACATAGAAAAGTCTCTTTTCTAAAGACAACCACAAGAAAAGTATCTATAAAATGTTTTCTTGAATGAAGCTACAGAAAAGAATTAAAAAAAAAAAAACTTTATTTCAAGTGAGATGATCCATAAAAGAATCTAGAAAAGAAGGATATTTTTATATGGAGGCTCAAGAAAAGGACCTAATAAAGCATTCTTTATAGAAAGAGGATGGAGAAAACATTCTAGAAAAGATGTTTGTCTGGACAGATGTTCTAGAAAATCATTTAGAAAAGATTTATTTGTAGAGAGAAGAACTAAAAAATTATGTAGAAAAATATTTTCTAGAATGAGGCTCTAGAAAAGAATCTAGAAAACTTTGTTTCAAGAGAGAGGGACGGTAAAAGAATCTAGAAAAGTACATTTTCTAGATTGAGGCTCTAGAAAAGAAGCTAGAAAACTTTGTTTCAAGAGAGATGGTCCGTAAAAGAATCCAGAAAAGTATGTTTTCTAGATTGAGGCTCAAGAAAAGAATCTAATAAAGCATTCTTTATAGAAAGAAGATGGAGAAAACTTTCTAGAAAAGATTTTTGTCTGGACGGGTGTTCTAGGAAATCATCTAGAAAAGACTTGTTTCTAGAAAGAAGAACTAAAAAAGTATCTAGAAAAATATTTCTAGAATGAGACTCTAGAAAAGAATCTAGAAAAATTTGTTTCAAGAGAGATGGTCCATAAAAGAATCTAGAAAAGTACGTTTTCTAGATTGAGGCTCTAGAAAAGAATCTAGAAAAGACACTTGTCTAAAGCTAACAACTAGAAAAGTATCAGAAAAATATTCTCTTGAATGAAGCTGAAGAAAAGAATCTAAGAAAAAATATTGTTTCACAAGATATTATCCATACAAAAGTCTAGATAAGAACGTTTTTTTTTGTGGTTGAGGCTCAAGAAAAGATTCGAGAAAAGAGTTCTTTCTAGAGAGAGTGTCCAGAACAGAATCTACAAAAATGTTTTCTAGAATGGGGTTCTACAAAAGAATCTAAAAAACACTTGTTTCTAGATAGAAGATCTAGAAAACGACGTTTTCTAAATTGAGATTCTAGAAGAAGACTTGTTAAAGAATTCTTTCTAGAGAGAGGATACAGAAAAGTTTCTAGAAAAGGTTTTTGTCTATATTAAGGTTTTCGAAAAGAACCTAGAAAAGTCTCTTTTCTAAAGACAACAACAAGAAAAGTATCTAAAAAATGTTTTCCTGAATGAAGCTCCAGAAAAGAATTTTTAAAAAAACATCATTTCAAGAGAGATGATCCATAAAAGAATCTAGAAAAGAAGGTTTTATTTAGATTGAGGCTCAAGAAAACAATCTAATAAAGCATTCTTTATAGAAAGAGGATGGAGAAAACTTTCTAGAAAAGATTTTTTTCTGGACGGGTGTTCTAGAAAATCATCTAGAAAAGACTTTTTTCTAGAGAGAAGAACTAAAAAAGTATCTAGAAAAATATTTTCTAGAATGAGTCTCTAGAAAGGAAGCTAGAAAAATTTGTTTCAAGAGAGATTGTCTGTAAAAGAATCTAGAAAAGTATGTTTTCTAGATTGAGGCTCAAGAAAAGGATCTAATAAAGCATTCTTTATAGAAAGAAGACGGAGAAAACTTTCTAGAAAAGATTTTTGTCTGGACGGGTGTTCTAGAAAATCATCTAGAAAAGACTTGTTTCTAGAGAGAAGAACTAAAAAAGTATCTAGAAAAATATTTCTAGAATGAGACTCTAGAAAAGAATCTAGAAAAATCTGTTTCAAGAGAGATGGTCTGTAAAAGAATCTAGAAAAGTATGTTTTCTAGATTGAGGCTCTAGAAAAGAATCTAGAAAAAACCTTTTTCTAAAGATAACAACTAGAAAAGTATCAGCAAAATATTCTCTTGAATGAAGCTGCAGAAAAGAATCTAAGAAAAAACATATTGTTTCACAAGATATTATCCATACAAAAGTCTAGAAAAGAACGTGTTTTTTTTGGTTGAGGCTCAAGAAAAGAACCTAGAAAAGAGTTCTTTCTAGAGAGAGTGTCCAGAAAAGAATCTTGAAAAATGTTTTCTAGAATGGGGCTCTAGGAGAGAATCTAAAAAAGACATGTTTCTAGATAGAAGATCTAGAAAACTATGTTTTCTAAATTGAGGATCTAGACAAGGACTTAGTAAAGAACTCTTTATAGAGAGAGGATACAGAAAATTTTCTAGAAAAGGTTTTTGTCTAGATTAAGGTTTTTGAAAAGAACATAGAAAAGTCTCTTTTCTAAAGACAACCACAAGAAAAGTATCTATAAAATGTTTTCTTGAATGAAGCTACAGAAAAGAATTAAAAAAAAAAAAACCTTATTTCAAGTGAGATGATCCATAAAAGAATCTAGAAAAGAAGGGTATTTTTACATGGAGGCTCAAGAAAAGGACCTAATAAAGCATTCTTTATAGAAAGAGGATGGAGAAAACATTCTAGAAAAGATGTTTGTCTGGACAGATGTTCTAGAAAATCATTTAGAAAAGATTTATTTCTAGAGAGAAGAACTAAAAAATTATCTAGAAAAATATTTTCTAGAATGAGGCTCTAGAAAAGAATCTAGAAAACTTTGTTTCAAGAGAGAGGGACCGTAAAAGAATCTAGAAAAGTACGTTTTCTAGATTGAGGCTCTAGAAAAGAATCTAGAAAAGACACTTTTCTAAAGATAACAACTAGAAAAGAATCAGGAAAATATTCTCTTGAATGAAGCTGCAGAAAAGAATCTAAGAAAAAATATTGTTTCACAAGATATTATCCATACAAAACTCTAGAAAAGAATGTTTTTTTAAGGTTGAGAATCAAGAAAAGACCCGAGAAAAGAGGTCTTTCTAGAGACAGTGTCCAGAAAAGAATCTAGAAAAATGTTTTCTAGAATGGGGTTCTAGAAAAGAATCTAAAAAGACTTGTTTCTCGATAGATCTAGAAAACTACATTTTCTAAATTGAGAATCTAGACAATGACTTAGCAAAGAATTCTTTCTAGAGAGAAGACACAGAAAAGTTTCTAGAAAAGGTTCTTGTCTATATTAAGGTTTTCGAAAAGAACCTAGAAAGTCCCTTTTCTAAAGACAACAACAAGAAAAGTATCTATAAAATGTTTTCTTGAATGAAGCTACAGAAAAGAATTAAAAAAAAAAAACTTTATTTCAAGTGAGATGATCCATAAAAGAATCTAGAAAAGAAGGATATTTTTACATGGAGGCTCAAGAAAAGGACCTAATAAAGCATTCTTTATAGAAAGGGGATGGAGAAAACATTCTAGAAAAGATGTTTGTCTGGACAGATGTTCTAGAAAATCATTTAGAAAAGATTTATTTGTAGAGAGAAGAACTAAAAAATTATGTAGAAAAATAATTTCTAGAATGAGGCTCTAGAAAAGAATCTAGAAAACTTTGTTTCAAGAGAGAGGGACCGTAAAAGAATCTAGAAAAGTACATTTTCTAGATTGAGACTCTAGAAAAGAAGCTAGAAAACTTTGTTTCAAGAGAGATGGTCCGTAAAAGAATCCAGAAAAGTATGTTTTCTAGATTGAGGCTCAAGAAAAGAATCTAATAAAGCATTCTTTATAAAAACAAGATGGAGAAAACTTTCTAGAAAAGATTTTTGTCTGGACGGGTGTTCTAGGAAATCATCTAGAAAAGACTTGTTTCTAGAGAGAAGAACTAAAAAAGTATCTAGAAAAATATTTCTAGAATGAGACTCTAGAAAAGAATCTAGAAAAATTTGTTTCAAGAGAGATGGTCCATAAAAGAATCTAGAAAAGTACGTTTTCTAGATTGAGGCTCTAGAAAAGAATCTAGAAAAGACACTTGTCTAAAGCTAACAACTAGAAAAGTATCAGAAAAATATTCTCTTGAATGAAGCTGCAGAAAAGAATCTAAGAAAAAATATTGTTTCACAAGATATTATCCATACAAAAGTCTAGATAAGAACGTTTTTTTTTTGTGGTTGAGGCTCAAGAAAAGATTTGAGAAAAGAGTTCTTTCTAGAGAGAGTGTCCAGAACAGAATCTACAAAAATGTTTTCTAGAATGGAGTTCTCAAAAGAATCTAAAAAACACTTGTTTCTAGATAGAAGATCTAGAAAATGACGTTTTCTAAATTGAGAATCTAGAAGAAGACTTGTTAAAGAATTCTTTCTAGAGAGAGGATACAGAAAAGTTTCTAGAAAAGGTTTTTGTCTATATTAAGGTTTTCGAAAAGAACCTAGAAAAGTCCCTTTTCTAAAGACAACACCAAGAAAAGTATCTAAAAAATGTTTTCCTGAATGAAGCTCCAGAAAAGAATTTTTAAAAAAACATCATTTCAAGAGAGATGATCCATAAAAGAATCTAGAAAAGAAGGTTTTATTTAGATTGAGGCTCAAGAAAAGAATCTAATAAAGCATTCTTTATAGAAAGAGGATGGAGAAAAATTTCTAGAAAAGATTTTTTTCTGGACGGGTGTTCTAGAAAATCATCTAGAAAAGACTTTTTTCTAGAGAGAAGAACTAAAAAAGTATCTAGAAAAATATTTTCTAGAATGAGGCTCTAGAAAGGAAGCTAGAAAAATTTGTTTCAAGAGAGATGGTCTGTAAAAGAATCTAGAAAAGTATGTTTTCTAGATTGAGGCTCAAGAAAAGAATCTAATAAAGCATTCTTTATAGAAAGAAGACGGAGAAAACTTTCTAGAAAAGATTTTTGTCTGGACGGGTGTTCTAGAAAATCATCTAGAAAAGACTTGTTTCTAGAGAGAAGAACTAAAAAAGTATCTAGAAAAATATTTCTAGAATGAGACTCTAGAAAAGAATCTAGAAAAATTTGTTTCAAGAGAGATGGTCTGTAAAAGAATCTAGAAAAATATGTTTTCTAGATTGAGGCTCTAGAAAAGTATCTAGAAAAAACCTTTTTCTAAAGATAACAACTAGAAAAGTATCAGCAAAATATTCTCTTGAATGAAGCTGCAGAAAAGAATCTAAGAAAAAACATATTGTTTCACAAGATATTATCCATACAAAAGTCTAGAAAAGAACGTTTTTTTTTTGGTTGAGGCTCAAGAAAAGAACCTAGAAAAGAGTTCTTTCTAGAGAGAGTGTCCAGAAAAGAATCTTGAAAAATGTTTTATAGAATGGGGTTCTACAAAAGAATCTAAAAAAGACATGTTTCTAGATAGAAGATCTAGAAAACTATGTTTTCTAAATTGAGGATCTAGACAAGGACTTAGTAAAGAACTCTTTATAGAGAGAGGATACAGAAAATTTTCTAGAAAAGGTTTTTGTCTAGATTAAGGTTTTTGAAAAGAACATAGAAAAGTCTCTTTTCTAAAGACAACCACAAGAAAAGTATCTATAAAATGTTTTCTTGAATGAAGCTACAGAAAAGAATTAAAAAAAAAAAACTTTATTTCAAGTGAGATGATCCATAAAAGAATCTAGAAAAGAAGGATATTTTTATATGGAGGCTCAAGAAAAGGACCTAATAAAGCATTCTTTATAGAAAGAGGATGGAGAAAACATTCTAGAAAAGATGTTTGTCTGGACAGATGTTCTAGAAAATCATTTAGAAAAGATTTATTTGTAGAGAGAAGAACTAAAAAATTATGTAGAAAAATATTTTCTAGAATGAGGCTCTAGAAAAGAATCTAGAAAACTTTGTTTCAAGAGAGAGGGACGGTAAAAGAATCTAGAAAAGTACATTTTCTAGATTGAGGCTCTAGAAAAGAAGCTAGAAAACTTTGTTTCAAGAGAGATGGTCCGTAAAAGAATCCAGAAAAGTATGTTTTCTAGATTGAGGCTCAAGAAAAGAATCTAATAAAGCATTCTTTATAGAAAGAAGATGGAGAAAACTTTCTAGAAAAGATTTTTGTCTGGACGGGTGTTCTAGGAAATCATCTAGAAAAGACTTGTTTCTAGAGAGAAGAACTAAAAAAGTATCTAGAAAAATATTTCTAGAATGAGACTCTAGAAAAGAATCTAGAAAAATTTGTTTCAAGAGAGATGGTCCATAAAAGAATCTAGAAAAGTACGTTTTCTAGATTGAGGCTCTAGAAAAGAATCTAGAAAAGACACTTGTCTAAAGCTAACAACTAGAAAAGTATCAGAAAAATATTCTCTTGAATGAAGCTGAAGAAAAGAATCTAAGAAAAAATATTGTTTCACAAGATATTATCCATACAAAAGTCTAGATAAGAACGTTTTTTTTTGTGGTTGAGGCTCAAGAAAAGATTCGAGAAAAGAGTTCTTTCTAGAGAGAGTGTCCAGAACAGAATCTACAAAAATGTTTTCTAGAATGGGGTTCTACAAAAGAATCTAATAAACACTTGTTTCTAGATAGAAGATCTAGAAAACGACGTTTTCTAAATTGAGATTCTAGAAGAAGACTTGTTAAAGAATTCTTTCTAGAGAGAGGATACAGAAAAGTTTCTAGAAAAGGTTTTTGTCTATATTAAGGTTTTCGAAAAGAACCTAGAAAAGTCTCTTTTCTAAAGACAACAACAAGAAAAGTATCTAAAAAATGTTTTCCTGAATGAAGCTCCAGAAAAGAATTTTTAAAAAAACATCATTTCAAGAGAGATGATCCATAAAAGAATCTAGAAAAGAAGGTTTTATTTAGATTGAGGCTCAAGAAAAGAATCTAATAAAGCATTCTTTATAGAAAGAGGATGGAGAAAACTTTCTAGAAAAAGATTTTTTTCTGGACGGGTGTTCTAGAAAATCATCTAGAAAAGACTTTTTTCTAGAGAGAAGAACTAAAAAAGTATCTAGAAAAATATTTTCTAGAATGAGTCTCTAGAAAGGAAGCTAGAAAAATTTGTTTCAAGAGAGATTGTCTGTAAAAGAATCTAGAAAAGTATGTTTTCTAGATTGAGGCTCAAGAAAAGGATCTAATAAAGCATTCTTTATAGAAAGAAGACGGAGAAAACTTTCTAGAAAAGATTTTTGTCTGGACGGGTGTTCTAGAAAATCATCTAGAAAAGACTTGTTTCTAGAGAGAAGAACTAAAAAAGTATCTAGAAAAATATTTCTAGAATGAGACTCTAGAAAAGAATCTAGAAAAATCTGTTTCAAGAGAGATGGTCTGTAAAAGAATCTAGAAAAGTATGTTTTCTAGATTGAGGCTCTAGAAAAGAATCTAGAAAAAACCTTTTTCTAAAGATAACAACTAGAAAAGTATCAGCAAAATATTCTCTTGAATGAAGCTGCAGAAAAGAATCTAAGAAAAAACATATTGTTTCACAAGATATTATCCATACAAAAGTCTAGAAAAGAACGTGTTTTTTTTGGTTGAGGCTCAAGAAAAGAACCTAGAAAAGAGTTCTTTCTAGAGAGAGTGTCCAGAAAAGAATCTTGAAAAATGTTTTCTAGAATGGGGCTCTAGGAGAGAATCTAAAAAAGACATGTTTCTAGATAGAAGATCTAGAAAACTATGTTTTCTAAATTGAGGATCTAGACAAGGACTTAGTAAAGAACTCTTTATAGAGAGAGGATACAGAAAATTTTCTAGAAAAGGTTTTTGTCTAGATTAAGGTTTTTGAAAAGAACATAGAAAAGTCTCTTTTCTAAAGACAACCACAAGAAAAGTATCTATAAAAAGTTTTCTTGAATGAAGCTACAGAAAAGAATTAAAAAAAAAACCTTATTTCAAGTGAGATGATCCATAAAAGAATCTAGAAAAGAAGGGTATTTTTACATGGAGGCTCAAGAAAAGGACCTAATAAAGCATTCTTTATAGAAAGAGGATGGAGAAAACTTTCTAGAAAAGATGTTTGTCTGGACAGATGTTCTAGAAAATCATTTAGAAAAGATTTATTTCTAGAGAGAAGAACTAAAAAATTATCTAGAAAAATATTTTCTAGAATGAGGCTCTAGAAAAGAATCTAGAAAACTTTGTTTCAAGAGAGAGGGACCGTAAAAGAATCTAGAAAAGTACGTTTTCTAGATTGAGGCTCTAGAAAAGAATCTAGAAAAGACACTTTTCTAAAGATAACAACTAGAAAAGAATCAGGAAAATATTCTCTTGAATGAAGCTGCAGAAAAGAATCTAAGAAAAAATATTGTTTCACAAGATATTATCCATACAAAAGTCTAGAAAAGAACGTTTTTTTAAGGTTGAGAATCAAGAAAAGACCCGAGAAAAGAGGTCTTTCTAGAGACAGTGTCCAGAAAAGAATCTAGAAAAATGTTTTCTAGAATGGGGTTCTAGAAAAGAATCTAAAAAGACTTGTTTCTCGATAGATCTAGAAAACTACATTTTCTAAATTGAGAATCTAGACAATGACTTAGTAAAGAGTTCTTTCTAGAGAGAGGACACAGAAAAGTTTCTAGAAAAGGTTGTTGTCTCTATTAAGGTTTTCGAAAAGAACCTAGAAAAGTCCCTTTTCTAAAGACAACAACAAGAAAAGTATCTATAAAATGTTTTCTTGAATGAAGCTACAGAAAAGAATTAAAAAAAAAAACCTTATTTCAAGTGAGATGATCCATAAAAGAATCTAGAAAAGAAGGGTATTTTTACATGGAGGCTCAAGAAAAGGACCTAATAAAGCATTCTTTATAGAAAGAGGATGGAGAAAACATTCTAGAAAAGATGTTTGTCTGGACAGATGTTCTAGAAAATCATTTAGAAAAGATTTATTTCTAGAGAGAAGAACTAAAAAATTATCTAGAAAAATATTTTCAAGAATGAGGCTCAAGAAAAGAATCTAGAAAACTTTGTTTCAAGAGAGATGGACCGTAAAAGAATCTAGAAAAGTACGTTTTCTAGATTGAGGCTCTAGAAAAGAATCTAGAAAAGACACTTTTCTAAAGCTAACAACTAGAAAAGTATCAGGAAAATATTCTCTTGAATGAAGCTGCAGAAAAGAATCTAAGAAAAAATATTGTTTCACAAGATATTATCCATACAAAAGTCTAGAAAAGAACGTTTTTTTAAGGTTGAGAATCAAGAAAAGACCCAAGAGGTCTTTCTAGAGACAGTGTCCAGAAAAGAATCTAGAAAAATGTTTTCTAGAATGGGGTTCTAGAAAAGAATCTAAAAAGACTTGTTTCTCGATAGATCTAGAAAACTACATTTTCTAAATTGAGAATCTAGACAATGACTTAGCAAAGAATTCTTTCTAGAGAGAGGACACAGAAAAGTTTCTAGAAAAGGTTGTTGTCTATATTAAGGTTTTCGAAAAGAACCTAGAAAAGTCCCTTTTCTAAAGACAACAACAAGAAAAGTATCTATAAAATGTTTTCTTGAATGAAGCTACAGAAAAGAATTAAAAAAAAAAACCTTATTTCAAGTGAGATGATCCATAAAAGAATCTAGAAAAGAAGGGTATTTTTACATGGAGGCTCAAGAAAAGGACCTAATAAAGCATTCTTTATAGAAAGAGGATGGAGAAAACATTCTAGAAAAGATGTTTGTCTGGACAGATGTTCTAGAAAATCATTTAGAAAAGATTTATTTCTAGAGAGAAGAACTAAAAAATTATCTAGAAAAATATTTTCTAGAATGAGGCTCTAGAAAAGAATCTAGAAAACTTTGTTTCAAGAGAGAGGACCGTAAAAGAATCTAGAAAAGTACATTTTCTAGATTGAGGCTCTAGAAAAGAATCTAGAAAAGACACTTTTCTAAAGCTAACAACTAGAAAAGTATCAGGAAAATATTCTCTTGAATGAAGCTGCAGAAAAGAATCTAAGAAAAAATATTGTTTCACAAGATATTATCCATACAAAAGTCTAGATAAGAACGTTTTTTTTGTGGTTGAGGCTCAAGAAAAGATTTGAGAAAAGAGTTCTTTCTAGAGAGAGTGTCCAGAACAGAATCTACAAAAATGTTTTCTAGAATGGAGTTCTCAAAAGAATCTAAAAAACACTTGTTTCTAGATAGAAGATCTAGAAAATGACGTTTTCTAAATTGAGAATCTAGAAGAAGACTTGTTAAAGAATTCTTTCTAGAGAGAGGATACAGAAAAGTTTCTAGAAAAGGTTTTTGTCTATATTAAGGTTTTCGAAAAGAACCTAGAAAAGTCCCTTTTCTAAAGACAACAACAAGAAAAGTATCTAAAAAATGTTTTCCTGAATGAAGCTCCAGAAAAGAATTTTTAAAAAAACATCATTTCAAGAGAGATGATCCATAAAAGAATCTAGAAAAGAAGGTTTTATTTAGATTGAGGCTCAAGAAAAGAATCTAATAAAGCATTCTTTATAGAAAGAGGATGGAGAAAACTTTCTAGAAAAGATTTTTTTCTGGACGGGTGTTCTAGAAAATCATCCAGAAAAGACTTTTTTCTAGAGAGAAGAACTAAAAAAGTATCTAGAAAAATATTTTCTAGAATGAGTCTCTAGAAAGGAAGCTAGAAAAATTTGTTTCAAGAGAGATGGTCTGTAAAAGAATCTAGAAAAGTATGTTTTCTAGATTGAGGCTCAAGAAAAGAATCTAATAAAGCATTCTTTATAGAAAGAAGACGGAGAAAACTTTCTAGAAAAGATTTTTGTCTGGACGGGTGTTCTAGAAAATCATCTAGAAAAGACTTGTTTCTAGAGAGAAGAACTAAAAAAGTATCTAGAAAAATATTTCTAGAATGAGACTCTAGAAAAGAATCTAGAAAAATTTGTTTCAAGAGAGATGGTCTGTAAAAGAATCTAGAAAAATATGTTTTCTAGATTGAGGCTCTAGAAAAGTATCTAGAAAAAACCTTTTTCTAAAGATAACAACTAGAAAAGTATCAGCAAAATATTCTCTTGAATGAAGCTGCAGAAAAGAATCTAAGAAAAAACATATTGTTTCACAAGATATTATCCATACAAAAGTCTAGAAAAGAACGTTTTTTTTTTGGTTGAGGCTCAAGAAAAGAACCTAGAAAAGAGTTCTTTCTAGAGAGAGTGTCCAGAAAAAAATCTTGAAAAATGTTTTATAGAATGGGGTTCTACAAAAGAATCTAAAAAAGACATGTTTCTAGATAGAAGATCTAGAAAACTATGTTTTCTAAATTGAGGATCTAGACAAGGACTTAGTAAAGAACTCTTTATAGAGAGAGGATACAGAAAATTTTCTAGAAAAGGTTTTTGTCTAGATTAAGGTTTTTGAAAAGAACATAGAAAAGTCTCTTTTCTAAAGACAACCACAAGAAAAGTATCTATAAAATGTTTTCTTGAATGAAGCTACAGAAAAGAATTAAAAAAAAAAAAACTTTATTTCAAGTGAGATGATCCATAAAAGAATCTAGAAAAGAAGGATATTTTTACATGGAGGCTCAAGAAAAGGACCTAATAAAGCATTCTTTATAGAAAGAGGATGGAGAAAACATTCTAGAAAAGATGTTTGTCTGGACAGATGTTCTAGAAAATCATTTAGAAAAGATTTATTTCTAGAGAGAAGAACTAAAAAATTATCTAGAAAAATATTTTCTAGAATGAGGCTCTAGAAAAGAATCTAGAAAACTTTGTTTCAAGAGAGAGGGACCGTAAAAGAATCTAGAAAAGTACGTTTTCTAGATTGAGGCTCTAGAAAAGAATCTAGAAAAGACACTTTTCTAAAGATAACAACTAGAAAAGAATCAGGAAAATATTCTCTTGAATGAAGCTGCAGAAAAGAATCTAAGAAAAAATATTGTTTCACAAGATATTATCCATACAAAACTCTAGAAAAGAATGTTTTTTTAAGGTTGAGAATCAAGAAAAGACCCGAGAAAAGAGGTCTTTCTAGAGACAGTGTCCAGAAAAGAATCTAGAAAAATGTTTTCTAGAATGGGGTTCTAGAAAAGAATCTAAAAAGACTTGTTTCTCGATAGATCTAGAAAACTACATTTTCTAAATTGAGAATCTAGACAATGACTTAGTAAAGAATTCTTTCTAGAGAGAGGACACAGAAAAGTTTCTAGAAAAAGTTGTTGTCTATATTAAGGTTTTCGAAAAGAACTTAGAAAAGTCCCCTTTCTAAAGACAACAACAAGAAAAGTATCTATAAAATGTTTTCTTGAATGAAGCTACAGAAAAGAATTAAAAAAAAAACCTTATTTCAAGTGAGATGATCCATAAAAGAATCTAGAAAAGAAGGGTATTTTTACATGGAGGCTCAAGAAAATGACCTAATAAAGCATTCTTTATAGAAAGAGGATGGAGAAAACATTCTAGAAAAGATGTTTGTCTGGACAGATGTTCTAGAAAATCATTTAGAAAAGATTTATTTCTAGAGAGAAGACTTAAAAAAGTATCTAGAAAAATATTTTCTTGAATGAGGCTCTAGAAAAGAATCTAGAAAACTTTGTTTCAAGAGAGATGGACCGTAAAAGAATCTAGAAAAGTACGTTTTCTAGATTGAGGCTCTAGAAAAGAATCTAGAAAAGACACTTTTCTAAAGATAACAACTAGAAAAGAATCAGGAAAATATTCTCTTGAATGAAGCTGCAGAAAAGAATCTAAGAAAAAATATTGTTTCACAAGATATTATCCATACAAAAGTCTAGAAAAGAACGTTTTTTTAAGGTTGAGAATCAAGAAAAGACCCGAGAAAAGAGGTCTTTCTAGAGACAGTGTCCAGAAAAGAATCTAGAAAAATGTTTTCTAGAATGGGGTTCTAGAAAAGAATCTAAAAAGACTTGTTTCTCGATAGATCTAGAAAACTACATTTTCTAAATTGAGAATCTAGACAATGACTTAGTAAAGAGTTCTTTCTAGAGAGAGGACACAGAAAAGTTTCGAGAAAAGGTTGTTGTCTCTATTAAGGTTTTCGAAAAGAACCTAGAAAAGTCCCTTTTCTAAAGACAACAACAAGAAAAGTATCTATAAAATGTTTTCTTGAATGAAGCTACAGAAAAGAATTAAAAAAAAAAAACCTTATTTCAAGTGAGATGATCCATAAAAGAATCTAGAAAAGAAGGGTATTTTTACATGGAGGCTCAAGAAAAGGACCTAATAAAGCATTCTTTATAGAAAGAGGATGGAGAAAACATTCTAGAAAAGATGTTTGTCTGGACAGATGTTCTAGAAAATCATTTAGAAAAGATTTATTTCTAGAGAGAAGAACTAAAAAATTATCTAGAAAAATATTTTCAAGAATGAGGCTCAAGAAAAGAATCTAGAAAACTTTGTTTCAAGAGAGATGGACCGTAAAAGAATCTAGAAAAGTACGTTTTCTAGATTGAGGCTCTAGAAAAGAATCTAGAAAAGACACTTTTCTAAAGCTAACAACTAGAAAAGTATCAGGAAAATATTCTCTTGAATGAAGCTGCAGAAAAGAATCTAAGAAAAAATATTGTTTCACAAGATATTATCCATACAAAAGTCTAGAAAAGAACGTTTTTTTAAGGTTGAGAATCAAGAAAAGACCCAAGAGGTCTTTCTAGAGACAGTGTCCAGAAAAGAATCTAGAAAAATGTTTTCTAGAATGGGGTTCTAGAAAAGAATCTAAAAAGACTTGTTTCTCGATAGATCTAGAAAACTACATTTTCTAAATTGAGAATCTAGACAATGACTTAGCAAAGAATTCTTTCTAGAGAGAGGACACAGAAAAGTTTCTAGAAAAGGTTGTTGTCTATATTAAGGTTTTCGAAAAGAACCTAGAAAAGTCCCTTTTCTAAAGACAACAACAAGAAAAGTATCTATAAAATGTTTTCTTGAATGAAGCTACAGAAAAGAATTAAAAAAAAAAACCTTATTTCAAGTGAGATGATCCATAAAAGAATCTAGAAAAGAAGGGTATTTTTACATGGAGGCTCAAGAAAAGGACCTAATAAAGCATTCTTTATAGAAAGAGGATGGAGAAAACATTCTAGAAAAGATGTTTGTCTGGACAGATGTTCTAGAAAATCATTTAGAAAAGATTTATTTCTAGAGAGAAGAACTAAAAAATTATCTAGAAAAATATTTTCTAGAATGAGGCTCTAGAAAAGAATCTAGAAAACTTTGTTTCAAGAGAGAGGACCGTAAAAGAATCTAGAAAAGTACATTTTCTAGATTGAGGCTCTAGAAAAGAATCTAGAAAAGACACTTTTCTAAAGCTAACAACTAGAAAAGTATCAGGAAAATATTCTCTTGAATGAAGCTGCAGAAAAGAATCTAAGAAAAAATATTGTTTCACAAGATATTATCCATACAAAAGTCTAGATAAGAACGTTTTTTTTGTGGTTGAGGCTCAAGAAAAGATTTGAGAAAAGAGTTCTTTCTAGAGAGAGTGTCCAGAACAGAATCTACAAAAATGTTTTCTAGAATGGAGTTCTCAAAAGAATCTAAAAAACACTTGTTTCTAGATAGAAGATCTAGAAAATGACGTTTTCTAAATTGAGAATCTAGAAGAAGACTTGTTAAAGAATTCTTTCTAGAGAGAGGATACAGAAAAGTTTCTAGAAAAGGTTTTTGTCTATATTAAGGTTTTCGAAAAGAACCTAGAAAAGTCCCTTTTCTAAAGACAACAACAAGAAAAGTATCTAAAAAATGTTTTCCTGAATGAAGCTCCAGAAAAGAATTTTTAAAAAAACATCATTTCAAGAGAGATGATCCATAAAAGAATCTAGAAAAGAAGGTTTTATTTAGATTGAGGCTCAAGAAAAGAATCTAATAAAGCATTCTTTATAGAAAGAGGATGGAGAAAACTTTCTAGAAAAGATTTTTTTCTGGACGGGTGTTCTAGAAAATCATCCAGAAAAGACTTTTTTCTAGAGAGAAGAACTAAAAAAGTATCTAGAAAAATATTTTCTAGAATGAGTCTCTAGAAAGGAAGCTAGAAAAATTTGTTTCAAGAGAGATGGTCTGTAAAAGAATCTAGAAAAGTATGTTTTCTAGATTGAGGCTCAAGAAAAGAATCTAATAAAGCATTCTTTATAGAAAGAAGACGGAGAAAACTTTCTAGAAAAGATTTTTGTCTGGACGGGTGTTCTAGAAAATCATCTAGAAAAGACTTGTTTCTAGAGAGAAGAACTAAAAAAGTATCTAGAAAAATATTTCTAGAATGAGACTCTAGAAAAGAATCTAGAAAAATTTGTTTCAAGAGAGATGGTCTGTAAAAGAATCTAGAAAAATATGTTTTCTAGATTGAGGCTCTAGAAAAGTATCTAGAAAAAACCTTTTTCTAAAGATAACAACTAGAAAAGTATCAGCAAAATATTCTCTTGAATGAAGCTGCAGAAAAGAATCTAAGAAAAAACATATTGTTTCACAAGATATTATCCATACAAAAGTCTAGAAAAGAACGTTTTTTTTTTGGTTGAGGCTCAAGAAAAGAACCTAGAAAAGAGTTCTTTCTAGAGAGAGTGTCCAGAAAAAAATCTTGAAAAATGTTTTATAGAATGGGGTTCTACAAAAGAATCTAAAAAAGACATGTTTCTAGATAGAAGATCTAGAAAACTATGTTTTCTAAATTGAGGATCTAGACAAGGACTTAGTAAAGAACTCTTTATAGAGAGAGGATACAGAAAATTTTCTAGAAAAGGTTTTTGTCTAGATTAAGGTTTTTGAAAAGAACATAGAAAAGTCTCTTTTCTAAAGACAACCACAAGAAAAGTATCTATAAAATGTTTTCTTGAATGAAGCTACAGAAAAGAATTAAAAAAAAAAAACTTTATTTCAAGTGAGATGATCCATAAAAGAATCTAGAAAAGAAGGATATTTTTACATGGAGGCTCAAGAAAAGGACCTAATAAAGCATTCTTTATAGAAAGAGGATGGAGAAAACATTCTAGAAAAGATGTTTGTCTGGACAGATGTTCTAGAAAATCATTTAGAAAAGATTTATTTCTAGAGAGAAGAACTAAAAAATTATCTAGAAAAATATTTTCTAGAATGAGGCTCTAGAAAAGAATCTAGAAAACTTTGTTTCAAGAGAGAGGGACCGTAAAAGAATCTAGAAAAGTACGTTTTCTAGATTGAGGCTCTAGAAAAGAATCTAGAAAAGACACTTTTCTAAAGATAACAACTAGAAAAGAATCAGGAAAATATTCTCTTGAATGAAGCTGCAGAAAAGAATCTAAGAAAAAATATTGTTTCACAAGATATTATCCATACAAAACTCTAGAAAAGAATGTTTTTTTAAGGTTGAGAATCAAGAAAAGACCCGAGAAAAGAGGTCTTTCTAGAGACAGTGTCCAGAAAAGAATCTAGAAAAATGTTTTCTAGAATGGGGTTCTAGAAAAGAATCTAAAAAGACTTGTTTCTCGATAGATCTAGAAAACTACATTTTCTAAATTGAGAATCTAGACAATGACTTAGTAAAGAATTCTTTCTAGAGAGAGGACACAGAAAAGTTTCTAGAAAAAGTTGTTGTCTATATTAAGGTTTTCGAAAAGAACTTAGAAAAGTCCCCTTTCTAAAGACAACAACAAGAAAAGTATCTATAAAATGTTTTCTTGAATGAAGCTACAGAAAAGAATTAAAAAAAAAACCTTATTTCAAGTGAGATGATCCATAAAAGAATCTAGAAAAGAAGGGTATTTTTACATGGAGGCTCAAGAAAATGACCTAATAAAGCATTCTTTATAGAAAGAGGATGGAGAAAACATTCTAGAAAAGATGTTTGTCTGGACAGATGTTCTAGAAAATCATTTAGAAAAGATTTATTTCTAGAGAGAAGACTTAAAAAAGTATCTAGAAAAATATTTTCTTGAATGAGGCTCTAGAAAAGAATCTAGAAAACTTTGTTTCAAGAGAGATGGACCGTAAAAGAATCTAGAAAAGTATGTTTTCTAGATTGAGGCTCTAGAAAAGAATCTAGAAAAGACACTTTTCTAAAGATAACAACTAGAAAAGTATCAGGAAAATATTCTCTTGAATGAAGCTGAAGAAAAGAATCTAAGAAAAAAATATTGTTTCACAAGATATTATCCATACAAAAGTCTAGAAAAGAACGTTTTTTTAAGGTTGAGAATCAAGAAAAGACCCGAGAAAAGAGGTCTTTCTAGAGACAGTGTCCAGAAAAGAATCTAGAAAAATGTTTTCTAGAATGGGGTTCTAGAAAAGAATCTAAAAAGACTTGTTTCTCGATAGATCTAGAAAACTACATTTTCTAAATTGAGAATCTAGACAATGACTTAGTAAAGAGTTCTTTCTAGAGAGAGGACACAGAAAAGTTTCTAGAAAAGGTTGTTGTCTCTATTAAGGTTTTCGAAAAGAACCTAGAAAAGTCCCTTTTCTAAAGACAACAACAAGAAAAGTATCTATAAAATGTTTTCTTGAAGGAAGCTACAGAAAAGAATTAAAAAAAAAAAAACCTTATTTCAAGTGAGATGATCCATAAAAGAATCTAGAAAAGAAGGGTATTTTTACATGGAGGCTCAAGAAAAGGACCTAATAAAGCATTCTTTATAGAAAGAGGATGGAGAAAACATTCTAGAAAAGATGTTTGTCTGGACAGATGTTCTAGAAAATCATTTAGAAAAGATTTATTTCTAGAGAGAAGAACTAAAAAATTATCTAGAAAAATATTTTCAAGAATGAGGCTCAAGAAAAGAATCTAGAAAACTTTGTTTCAAGAGAGATGGACCGTAAAAGAATCTAGAAAAGTACGTTTTCTAGATTGAGGCTCTAGAAAAGAATCTAGAAAAGACACTTTTCTAAAGCTAACAACTAGAAAAGTATCAGGAAAATATTCTCTTGAATGAAGCTGCAGAAAAGAATCTAAGAAAAAATATTGTTTCACAAGATATTATCCATACAAAAGTCTAGAAAAGAACGTTTTTTTAAGGTTGAGAATCAAGAAAAGACCCAAGAGGTCTTTCTAGAGACAGTGTCCAGAAAAGAATCTAGAAAAATTTTTTCTAGAATGGGGTTCTAGAAAAGAATCTAAAAAGACTTGTTTCTCGATAGATCTAGAAAACTACATTTTCTAAATTGAGAATCTAGACAATGACTTAGCAAAGAATTCTTTCTAGAGAGAGGACACAGAAAAGTTTCTAGAAAAGGTTGTTGTCTCTATTAAGGTTTTCGAAAAGAACCTAGAAAAGTCCCTTTTCTAAAGACAACAACAAGAAAAGTATCTATAAAATGTTTTCTTGAATGAAGCTACAGAAAAGAATTAAAAAAAAAAAACCTTATTTCAAGTGAGATGATCCATAAAAGAATCTAGAAAAGAAGGGTATTTTTACATGGAGGCTCAAGAAAAGGACCTAATAAAGCATTCTTTATAGAAAGAGGATGGAGAAAACATTCTAGAAAAGATGTTTGTCTGGACAGATGTTCTAGAAAATCATTTAGAAAAGATTTATTTCTAGAGAGAAGAACTAAAAAATTATCTAGAAAAATATTTTCTAGAATGAGGCTCTAGAAAAGAATCTAGAAAACTTTGTTTCAAGAGAGAGGAACCGTAAAAGGATCTAGAAAAGTACGTTTTCTAGATTGAGGCTCTAGAAAAGAATCTAGAAAAGACACTTTTCTAAAGCTAACAACTAGAAAAGTATCAGGAAAATATTCTCTTGAATGAAGCTGCAGAAAAGAATCTAAGAAAAAATATTGTTTCACAAGATATTATCCATACAAAAGTCTAGATAAGAACGTTTTTTTTTGTGGTTGAGGCTCAAGAAAAGATTTCAGAAAAGAGTTCTTTCTAGAGAGAGTGTCCAGAACAGAATCTACAAAAATGTTTTCTAGAATGGAGTTCTCAAAAGAATTTAAAAAACACTTGTTTCTAGATAGAAGATCTAGAAAATGACGTTTTCTAAATTGAGAATCTAGAAGAAGACTTGTTAAAGAATTCTTTCTAGAGAGAGGATACAGAAAAGTTTCTAGAAAAGGTTTTTGTCTATATTAAGGTTTTCGAAAAGAACCTAGAAAAGTCCCTTTTCTAAAGACAACAACAAGAAAAGTATCTAAAAAATGTTTTCCTGAATGAAGCTCCAGAAAAGAATTTTTAAATAAACATCATTTCAAGAGAGATGATCCATAAAAGAATCTAGAAAAGAAGGTTTTATTTAGATTGAGGCTCAAGAAAAGAATCTAATAAAGCATTCTTTATAGAAAGAGGATGGAGAAAACTTTCTAGAAAAGATTTTTTTCTGGACGGGTGTTCTAGAAAATCATCCAGAAAAGACTTTTTTCTAGAGAGAAGAACTAAAAAAGTATCTAGAAAAATATTTTCTAGAATGAGTCTCTAGAAAGGAAGCTAGAAAAATTTGTTTCAAGAGAGATGGTCTGTAAAAGAATCTAGAAAAGTATGTTTTCTAGATTGAGGCTCAAGAAAAGAATCTAATAAAGCATTCTTTATAGAAAGAAGACGGAGAAAACTTTCTAGAAAAGATTTTTGTCTGGACGGGTGTTCTAGAAAATCATCTAGAAAAGACTTGTTTCTAGAGAGAAGAACTAAAAAAGTATCTAGAAAAATATTTCTAGAATGAGACTCTAGAAAAGAATCTAGAAAAATTTGTTTCAAGAGAGATGGTCTGTAAAAGAATCTAGAAAAATATGTTTTCTAGATTGAGGCTCTAGAAAAGTATCTAGAAAAAACCTTTTTCTAAAGATAACAACTAGAAAAGTATCAGCAAAATATTCTCTTGAATGAAGCTGCAGAAAAGAATCTAAGAAAAAACATATTGTTTCACAAGATATTATCCATACAAAAGTCTAGAAAAGAACGTTTTTTTTTTGGTTGAGGCTCAAGAAAAGAACCTAGAAAAGAGTTCTTTCTAGAGAGAGTGTCCAGAAAAGAATCTTGAAAAATGTTTTCTAGAATGGGGCTCTAGGAGAGAATCTAAAAAAGACATGTTTCTAGATAGAAGATCTAGAAAACTATGTTTTCTAAATTGAGGATCTAGACAAGGACTTAGTAAAGAACTCTTTATAGAGAGAGGATACAGAAAATTTTCTAGAAAAGGTTTTTGTCTAGATTAAGGTTTTTGAAAAGAACATAGAAAAGTCTCTTTTCTAAAGACAACCACAAGAAAAGTATCTATAAAATGTTTTCTTGAATGAAGCTACAGAAAAGAATTAAAAAAAAAAAACTTTATTTCAAGTGAGATGATCCATAAAAGAATCTAGAAAAGAAGGATATTTTTACATGGAGGCTCAAGAAAAGGACCTAATAAAGCATTCTTTAGAGAAAGAGGATGGAGAAAACATTCTAGAAAAGATGTTTGTCTGGACAGATGTTCTAGAAAATCATTTAGAAAAGATTTATTTGTAGAGAGAAGTACTAAAAAATTATGTAGAAAAATATTTTCTAGAATGAGGCTCTAGAAAAGAATCTAGAAAACTTTGTTTCAAGAGAGAGGGACTGTAAAAGAATCTAGAAAAGTACATTTTCTAGATTGAGGCTCTAGAAAAGAAGCTAGAAAACTTTGTTTCAAGAGAGATGGTCCGTAAAAGAATCCAGAAAAGTATGTTTTCTAGATTGAGGCTCAAGAAAAGAATCTAATAAAGCATTCTTTATAGAAAGAAGATGGAGAAAACTTTCTAGAAAAGATTTTTGTCTGGACGGGTGTTCTAGGAAATCATCTAGAAAAGACTTGTTTCTAGAGAGAAGAACTAAAAAAGTATCTAGAAAAATATTTCTAGAATGAGACTCTAGAAAAGAATCTAGCAAAATTTGTTTCAAGAGAGATGGTCCATAAAAGAATCTAGAAAAGTACGTTTTCTAGATTGAGGCTCTAGAAAAGAATCTAGAAAAGACACTTGTCTAAAGCTAACAACTAGAAAAGTATCAGAAAAATATTGTCTTGAATGAAGCTGAAGAAAAGAATCTAAGAAAAAATATTGTTTCACAAGATATTATCCATACAAAAGTCTAGATAAGAACGTTTTGTTTTGTGGTTGAGGCTCAAGAAAAGATTCGAGAAAAGAGTTCTTTCTAGAGAGAGTGTCCAGAACAGAATCTACAAAAATGTTTTCTAGAATGGGGTTCTACAAAAGAATCTAAAAAACACTTGTTTCTAGATAGAAGATCTAGAAAACGACGTTTTCTAAATTGAGATTCTAGAAGAAGACTTGTTAAAGAATTCTTTCTAGAGAGAGGATACAGAAAAGTTTCTAGAAAAGGTTTTTGTCTATATTAAGGTTTTCGAAAAGAACCTAGAAAAGTCTCTTTTCTAAAGACAACAACAAGAAAAGTATCTAAAAAATGTTTTCCTGAATGAAGCTCCAGAAAAGAATTTTTAAAAAAACATCATTTCAAGAGAGATGATCCATAAAAGAATCTAGAAAAGAAGGTTTTATTTAGATTGAGGCTCAAGAAAAGAATCTAATAAAGCATTCTTTATAGAAAGAGGATGGAGAAAACTTTCTAGAAAAGATTTTTTTCTGGACGGGTGTTCTAGAAAATCATCTAGAAAAGACTTTATTTCTAGAGAGAAGAACTAAAAAAGTATCTAGAAAAATATTTTCTAGAATGAGTCTCTAGAAAGGAAGCTAGAAAAATTTGTTTCAAGAGAGATGTCTGTAAAAGAATCTAGAAAAGTATGTTTTCTAGATTGAGGCTCAAGAAAAGGATCTAATAAAGCATTCTTTATAGAAAGAAGACGGAGAAAACTTTCTAGAAAAGATTTTTGTCTGGACGGGTGTTCTAGAAAATCATCTAGAAAAGACTTGTTTCTAGAGAGAAGAACTAAAAAAGTATCTAGAAAAATATTTCTAGAATGAGACTCTAGAAAAGAATCTAGAAAAATCTGTTTCAAGAGAGATGGTCTGTAAAAGAATCTAGAAAAGTATGTTTTCTAGATTGAGGCTCTAGAAAAGAATCTAGAAAAAACCTTTTTCTAAAGATAACAACTAGAAAAGTATCAGCAAAATATTCTCTTGAATGAAGCTGCAGAAAAGAATCTAAGAAAAAACATATTGTTTCACAAGATATTATCCATACAAAAGTCTAGAAAAGAACGTGTTTTTTTTTGGTTGAGGCTCAAGAAAAGAACCTAGAAAAGAGTTCTTTCTAGAGAGAGTGTCCAGAAAAGAATCTTGAAAAATGTTTTCTAGAATGGGGCTCTAGGAGAGAATCTAAAAAAGACATGTTTCTAGATAGAAGATCTAGAAAACTATGTTTTCTAAATTGAGGATCTAGACAAGGACATAGTAAAGAACTCTTTATAGAGAGAGGATACAGAAAATTTTCTAGAAAAGGTTTTTGTCTAGATTAAGGTTTTTGAAAAGAACATAGAAAAGTCTCTTTTCTAAAGACAACCACAAGAAAAGTATCTATAAAATGTTTTCTTGAATGAAGCTACAGAAAAGAATTAAAAAAAAAAAAACCTTATTTCAAGTGAGATGATCCATAAAAGAATCTAGAAAAGAAGGGTATTTTTACATGGAGGCTCAAGAAAAGGACCTAATAAAGCATTCTTTATAGAAAGAGGATGGAGAAAACATTCTAGAAAAGATGTTTGTCTGGACAGATGTTCTAGAAAATCATTTAGAAAAGATTTATTTCTAGAGAGAAGAACTAAAAAATTATCTAGAAAAATATTTTCTAGAATGAGGCTCTAGAAAAGAATCTAGAAAACTTTGTTTCAAGAGAGAGGGACCGTAAAAGAATCTAGAAAAGTACGTTTTCTAGATTGAGGCTCAAGAAAAGAATCTAGAAAGGACACTTTTCTAAAGATAACAACTAGAAAAGAATCAGGAAAATATTCTCTTGAATGAAGCTGCAGAAAAGAATCTAAGAAAAAATATTGTTTCACAAGATATTATCCATACAAAACTCTAGAAAAGAATGTTTTTTTAAGGTTGAGAATCAAGAAAAGACCCGAGAAAAGAGGTCTTTCTAGAGACAGTGTCCAGAAAAGAATCTAGAAAAATGTTTTCTAGAATGGGGTTCTAGAAAAGAATCTAAAAAGACTTGTTTCTCGATAGATCTAGAAAACTACATTTTCTAAATTGAGAATCTAGACAATGACTTAGTAAAGAATTCTTTCTAGAGAGAGGACACAGAAAAGTTTCTAGAAAAAGTTGTTGTCTATATTAAGGTTTTCGAAAAGAACTAGAAAAGTCCCTTTTCTAAAGACAACAACAAGAAAAGTATCTATAAAATGTTTTCTTGAATGAAGCTACAGAAAAGAATTAAAAAAAAAAACCTTATTTCAAGTGAGATGATCCATAAAAGAATCTAGAAAAGAAGGGTATTTTTACATGGAGGCTCAAGAAAAGGACCTAATAAAGCATTCTTTATAGAAAGAGGATGGAGAAAACATTCTAGAAAAGATGTTTGTCTGGACAGATGTTCTAGAAAATCATTTAGAAAAGATTTATTTCTAGAGAGAAGACTTAAAAAAGTATCTAGAAAAATATTTTCTTGAATGAGGCTCTAGAAAAGAATCTAGAAAACTTTGCTTCAAGAGAGATGGACCGTAAAAGAATCTAGAAAAGTATGTTTTCTAGATTGAGGCTCTAGAAAAGAATCTAGAAAAGACACTTTTCTAAAGATAACAACTAGAAAAGTATCAGGAAAATATTCTCTTGAATGAAGCTGAAGAAAAGAATCTAAGAAAAAAAATATTGTTTCACAAGATATTATCCATACAAAAGTCTAGAAAAGAACGTTTTTTTAAGGTTGAGAATCAAGAAAAGACCCGAGAAAAGAGGTCTTTCTAGAGACAGTGTCCAGAAAAGAATCTAGAAAAATGTTTTCTAGAATGGGGTTCTAGAAAAGAATCTAAAAAGACTTGTTTCTCGATAGATCTAGAAAACTACATTTTCTAAATTGAGAATCTAGACAATGACTTAGTAAAGAGTTCTTTCTAGAGAGAGGACACAGAAAAGTTTCTAGAAAAGGTTGTTGTCTCTATTAAGGTTTTCGAAAAGAACCTAGAAAAGTCCCTTTTCTAAAGACAACAACAAGAAAAGTATCTATAAAATGTTTTCTTGAAGGAAGCTACAGAAAAGAATTAAAAAAAAAAAAACCTTATTTCAAGTGAGATGATCCATAAAATAATCTAGAAAAGAAGGGTATTTTTACATGGAGGCTCAAGAAAAGGACCTAATAAAGCATTCTTTATAGAAAGAGGATGGAGAAAACATTCTAGAAAAGATGTTTGTCTGGACAGATGTTCTAGAAAATCATTTAGAAAAGATTTATTTCTAGAGAGAAGAACTAAAAAATTATCTAGAAAAATATTTTCAAGAATGAGGCTCAAGAAAAGAATCTAGAAAACTTTGTTTCAAGAGAGATGGACCGTAAAAGAATCTAGAAAAGTACGTTTTCTAGATTGAGGCTCTAGAAAAGAATCTAGAAAAGACACTTTTCCAAAGCTAACAACTAGAAAAGTATCAGGAAAATATTCTCTTGAATGAAGCTGCAGAAAAGAATCTAAGAAAAAATATTGTTTCACAAGATATTATCCATACAAAAGTCTAGAAAAGAACGTTTTTTTAAGGTTGAGAATCAAGAAAAGACCCAAGAGGTCTTTCTAGAGACAGTGTCCAGAAAAGAATCTAGAAAAATGTTTTCTAGAATGGGGTTCTACAAAAGAATCTAAAAAACACTTGTTTCTAGATAGAAGATCTAGAAAACGACGTTTTCTAAATTGAGAATCTAGAAGAAGACTTGTTAAAGAATTATTTCTAGAGAGAGGATACAGAAAAGTTTCTAGAAAAGGTTTTTGTCTATATTAAGGTTTTCGAAAAGAACCTAGAAAAGTCCCTTTTCTAAAGACAACAACAAGAAAAGTATCTAAAAAATGTTTTCCTGAATGAAGCTCCAGAAAAGAATTTTTAAAAAAACATCATTTCAAGAGAGATGATCCATAAAAGAATCTAGAAAAGAAGGTTTTATTTAGATTGAGGCTCAAGAAAAGAATCTAATAAAGCATTCTTTATAGAAAGAGGATGGAGAAAACTTTCTAGAAAAGATTTTTTTTCTGGACGGGTGTTCTAGAAAATCATCTAGAAAAGACTTTATTTCTAGAGAGAAGAACTAAAAAAGTATCTAGAAAAATATTTTCTAGAATGAGTCTCTAGAAAGGAAGCTAGAAAAATTTGTTTCAAGAGAGATGGTCTGTAAAGAATCTAGAAAAGTATGTTTTCTAGATTGAGGCTCTAGAAAAGAATCTAGAAAAAACCTTTTTCTAAAGATAACAACTAGAAAAGTATCAGCAAAATATTCTCTTGAATGAAGCTGCAGAAAAGAATCTAAGAAAAAACATATTGTTTCACAAGATATTATCCATACAAAAGTCTAGAAAAGAACGTGTTTTTTTTGGTTGAGGCTCAAGAAAAGAACCTAGAAAAGAGTTCTTTCTAGAGAGAGTGTCCAGAAAAGAATCTTGAAAAATGTTTTCTAGAATGGGGCTCTAGGAGAGAATCTAAAAAAGACATGTTTCTGGATAGAAGATCTAGAAAACTATGTTTTCTAAATTGAGGATCTAGACAAGGACTTAGTATAGAACTCTTTATAGAGAGAGGATACAGAAAATTTTCTAGAAAAGGTTTTTGTCTAGATTAAGGTTTTTGAAAAGAACATAGAAAAGTCTCTTTTCTAAAGACAACCACAAGAAAAGTATCTATAAAATGTTTTCTTGAATGAAGCTACAGAAAAGAATTAAAAAAAAAAACACCTTATTTCAAGTGAGATGATCCATAAAAGAATCTAGAAAAGAAGGGTATTTTTACATGGAGGCTCAAGAAAAGGACCTAATAAAGCATTCTTTATAGAAAGAGGATGGAGAAAACATTCTAGAAAAGATGTTTGTCTGGACAGATGTTCTAGAAAATCATTTAGAAAAGATTTATTTCTAGAGAGAAGAACTAAAAAATTATCTAGAAAAATATTTTCTAGAATGAGGCTCTAGAAAAGAATCTAGAAAACTTTGTTTAAAGAGAGAGGGACCGTAAAAGAATCTAGAAAAGTACGTTTTCTAGATTGAGGCTCTAGAAAAGAATCTAGAAAAGACACTTTTCTAAAGCTAACAACTAGAAAAGTATCAGGAAAATATTCTCTTGAATGAAGCTGCAGAAAAGAATCTAAGAAAAAATATTGATTCACAAGATATTATCCATATAAAAAGTCTAGAAAAGAACGTTTTTTTAAGGTTGAGAATCAAGAAAAGACCCAAGAGGTCTTTCTAGAGACAGTGTCCAGAAAAGAATCTAGAAAAATGTTTTCTAGAATGGGGTTCCAGAAAAGAATCTAAAAAGTCTTGTTTCTCGATAGATCTAGAAAACTACATTTTCTAAATTGAGAATCTAGACAATGACTTAGCAAAGAATTCTTTCTAGAGAGAGGACACAGAAAAGTTTCTAGAAAAGGTTGTTGTCTATATTAAGGTTTTCGAAAAGAACCTAGAAAAGTCCCTTTTCTAAAGACAACCACAAGAAAAGTATCTATAAAATGTTTTCTTGAATGAAGCTACAGAAAAGAATTAAAAAAAAACCTTATTTCAAGTGAGATGATCCATAAAAGAATCTAGAAAAGAAGGGTATTTTTACATGGAGGCTCAAGAAAAGGACCTAATAAAGCATTCTTTATAGAAAGAGGATGGAGAAAACTTTCTGGAAAAGATGTTTGTCTGGACAGATGTTCTAGAAAATCATTTAGAAAAGATTTATTTCTAGAGAGAAGAACTAAAAAATTATCTAGAAAAATATTTTCTAGAATGAGGCTCTAGAAAAGAATCTAGAACACTTTGTTTCAAGAGAGAGGGACCGTAAAAGAATCTAGAAAAGTACGTTTTCTAGATTGAGGATCTAGAAAAGAATCTAGAAAAGACACTTTTCTAAAGCTAACAACTAGAAAAGTATCAGGAAAATATTCTCTTGAATGAAGCTGCAGAAAAGAATCTAAGAAAAAATATTGTTTCACAAGATATTATCCATACAAAAGTCTAGAAAAGAACGTTTTTTTAAGGTTGAGAATCAAGAAAAGACCCAAGAGGTCTTTCTAGATACAGTGTCCAGAAAAGAATCTAGAAAAATGTTTTCTAGAATGGGGTTCTAGAAAAGAATCTAAAAAGACTTGTTTCTCGATAGATCTAGAAAACTACATTTTCTAAATTGAGAATCTAGACAATGACTTAGTAAAGAATTCTTTCTAGAGAGAGGACACAGAAAAGTTTCTAGAAATGGTTGTTGTCTCTATTAAGGTTTTCGAAAAGAACCTAGAAAAGTCCCTTTTCTAAAGACAACAACAAGAAAATATCTATAAAATGTTTTCTTGAATGAAGCTACAGAAAAGAATTTAAAAAAAAACCTTATTTCAAGTGAGATGATCCATAAAAGAATCTAGAAGGGTATTTTTATATTTAGGCTCAAGAAAAGGACCTAATAAAGCATTCTTTATAGAAAGAGGATGGAGAAAACATTCTAGAAAAGATGTTTGTCTGGACAGATGTTCTAGAAAATAATTTAGAAAAGATTTATTTCTAGAGAGAAGACTTAAAAAAGTATCTAGAAAAAGATTTTCTAGAATGAGACTCTAGAAAAGAATCTACAAAACTTTGTTTCAAGAGAGATGGACCGTAAAAGAATCTAGAAAAGTACATTTTCTAGATTGAGGCTCTAGAAAAGAAGCTAGAAAACTTTGTTTCAAGAGAGATGGTCCGTAAAAGGATCTAGAAAAGTATGTTTTCTAGATTGAGGCTCAAGAAAAGAATCTAGAAAAAACCTTTTTCTAAAGATAACAACTAGAAAAGTATTAGGAAAATATTCTCTTGAATGAAGCTGCAGAAAAGAATCTAAGAAAAAATATTGTTTCACAAGATATTATCCATACAAAGGTCTAGAAAAGAACGTATTTTTAAGGTTGAGAATCAAGAAAAGACCCGAGAAAAGAGGTCTTTCTAGAGACAGTGTCCAGAAAAGGATCTAGAAAAATGTTTTCTACAATTGGGTTCTAGAAAAGAATCTAAAAAGACTTGTTTCTAGATAGATCTAGAAAACTACATTTTCTAAATTGAGAATCTAGACAATGACTTAGCAAAGAATTCTTTCTAGAGAGAGGACACAGAAAAGTTTGTAGAAAAGTTTGTTGTCTATATTAAGGTTTTTGAAAAGAACTTAGAAAAGTCCCTTTTCTAAAGACAACAACAGAAAAGTATCTAAAAATGTTTTCTTGAATGAAGCTCCAGTAAAGTATTTAAAAAAAAACATTATTTCAAGAGAGATGATCAATAAAAGAACCTAGAAAAGTATGTTTTCTAGATTGAGGCTCTAGAAAAGAATGTAGAAAAGACACTTTTCTAAAGCTAACAACTAGAAAAGTATCAGAAAAATATTCTCTTGAATGAAGCTGCAGAAAAGAATCTAAGAAAAAATATTGTTTCACAAGATATTATCCATACAAAAGTCTAGAAAAGAATGTTTTTTTAAGGTTGAGAATCAAGAAAAGACCCGAGAAAAGAGGTCTTTCTAGAGACAGTGTCCAGAAAAGAATCTAGAAAAATGTTTTCTAGAATGGGGTTCTAGAAAAGAATCTAAAAAGACTTGTTTCTCGATAGATCTAGAAAACTACATTTTCTAAATTGAGAATCTAGACAATGACTTAGTAAAGAATTCTTTCTAGAGAGAGGACACAGAAAAGTTTCTAGAAAAGGTTGTTGTCTCTATTAAGGTTTTCGAAAAGAACCTAGAAAAGTCCCTTTTCTAAAGACAACAACAAGAAAAGTATCTATAAAATGTTTTCTTGAATGAAGCTACAGAAAAGAATTAAAAAAAAAAAAACCTTATTTCAAGTGAGATGATCCATAAAATAATCTAGAAAAGAAGGGTATTTTTACATGGAGCCTCAAGAAAAGGACCTAATAAAGCATTCTTTATAGAAAGAGGATGGAGAAAACTTTCTAGAAAAGATGTTTGTCTGGACAGATGTTCTAGAAAATCATTTAGAAAAGATTTATTTCTAGAGAGAAGAACTAAAAAATTATCTAGAAAAATATTTTCTAGAATGAGGCTCTAGAAAAGAATCTAGAAAACTTTGTTTCAAGAGAGATGGACCATAAAAGAATCTAGAAAAGTACGTTTTGTAGATTGAGGCTCTAGAAAAGAAGTTAGAAAACTTTGTTTCAAGAGAGATGGTCCGTAAAAGAATCCAGAAAAGTATGTTTTCTAGATTGAGGCTCAAGAAAAGAATCTAATAAAGCATTCTTTATAGAAAGAAGATGGAGAAAACTTTCTAGAAAAGATTTTTGTCTGGACGGGTGTTCTAGGAAATCATCTAGAAAAGACTTGTTTCTAGAGAGAAGAACTAAAAAAGTATCTAGAAAAATATTTCTAGAATGAGACTCTAGAAAAGAATCTCGAAAAATTTGTTTCAAGGGAGATGGTCCATAAAAGAATCTAGAAAAGTACGTTTTCTAGATTGAGGCTCTAGAAAAGAATCTAGAAAAGACACTTGTCTAAAGCTAACAACTAGAAAAGTATCAGGAAAATATTCTCTTGAATGAAGCTGCAGAAAAGAATCTAAGAAAAAATATTGTTTCACAAGATATTATCCATACAAAAGTCTTGAAAAGAACGTTTTTTTTTTTTTTTTTGTGGTTGAGGCTCAAGAAAAGATCCGAGAAAAGAGTTCTTTCTAGAGAGAGGGTCCAGAACAGAATCTACAAAAATGTTTTCTAGAATGGGGTTCTACAAAAGAATCTAAAAAACACTTGTTTCTAGATAGAAGATCTAGAGAACGACGTTTTCTAAATTGAGAATCTAGAAGAAGACTTGTTAAAGAATTCTTTCTAGAGAGAGGATACAGGAAAGTTTCTAGAAAAGGTTTTTGTCTATATTAAGGTTTTCGAAAAGAACCTAGAAAAGTCCCTTTTCTAAAGACAACAACAATAACAGTATCTAAAAAATGTTTTCCTGAATGAAGCTCCAGAAAAGAATTTTTAAAAAAACATCATTTCAAGAGAGATGATCCATAAAAGAATCTAGAAAAGAAGGTTTTATTTAGATTGAGGCTCAAGAAAAGAATCTAATAAAGCATTCTTTATAGAAAGAGGATGGAAAAAACTTTCTAGAAAAGATTTTTTTCTGGACGGGTATTCTAGAAAATCATCTAGAAAAGACTTGTTTCTAGAGAGAAGAACTAAAAAAGTATCTAGAAAAATATTTTCTAGAATGAGTCTCTAGAAAGGAAGCTAGAAAAATTTGTTTCAAGAGAGATGGTCTGTAAAAGAATCTAGAAAAGTATGTTTTCTAGATTGAAGCTCAAGAAAAGAATCTAATAAAGCATTCTTTCTAGAAAGAAGATGGAGAAAACTTTCTAGAAAAGATTTTTGTTTGGATGGGTGTTCTAGAAAATCATCTAGAAAAGACTTGTTTCTAGAGAGAAGAACTAAAAAAGTATCTAGAAAAATATTTCTAGAATGAGACTCTAGAAAAGAATCTAGAAAAATTTGTTTCAAGAGAGATGGTCTGTAAAAGAATCTAGAAAAGTATCTTTTCTAGATTGAAGCTCAAGAAAAGAATCTAATAAAGCATTCTTTCTAGAAAGGAGATGGAGAAAACTTTCTAGAAAAGATTTTTGTCTGGACGGGTGTTCTAGAAAATCATCTAGAAAAGACTTGTTTCTAGAGAGAAGAACTAAAAAAGTATCTAGAAAAATATTTCTAGAATGAGACTCTAGAAAAGAATCTAGAAAAATTTGTTTCAAGAGAGATGGTCTGTAAAAGAATCTAGAAAAGTATGTTTTCTAGATTGAGGCTCTAGAAAAGAATCTAGAAAAAACCTTTTTCTAAAGATAACAACTAGAAAAGTATCAGCAAAATATCTCTTGAATGAAGCTGCAGAAAAGAATCTAAGAAAAAACATATTGTTTCACAAGATATTATCCATACAAAAGTCTAGAAAAGAACGTTTTTTTGTGGTTGAGGCTCAAGAAAAGACCCGAGAAAAGAGTTCTTTCTAGAGAGAGTGTCCAGAAAAGAATCTACAAAAATGTTTTCTAGAATGGGGTTCTACAAAAGAATCTAAAAAACACTTGTTTCTAGATAGAAGATCTAGAAAACGACGTTTTCTAAATTGAGGATCTAGAAGAGGACTTGGTAAAGAATTCTTTCTAGAGAGAGGATACAGAAAAGTTTCTAGAAAAGGTTTTTGTCTACATTAAGGTTTTCGAAAAGAACCTAGAAAAGTCCCTTTTCTAAAGACAACAACAAGAAAAGTATCTAAAAAATGTTTTCCTGAATGAAGCTCCAGAAAATAATTTAAAAAAAAAACATCATTTCAAGAGAGATGATCCATAAAAGAATCTAGAAAAGAAGGTTTTATTTAGATTGAGGCTCAAGAAAAGAATCTAATAAAGCATTCTTTACAGAAAGAGGATGGAGAAAACTTTCTAGAAAAGATTTTTTTCTGGACGGGTGTTCTAGAAAATCATCTAGAAAAGACTTTTTTCTAGAGAGAAGAACTAAAAAAGTATCTAGAAAAATATTTTCTAGAATGAGTCTCTAGAAAGGAAGCTAGAAAAATTTGTTTCAAGAGAGATGGTCTGTAAAAGAATCTAGAAAAGTATGTTTTCTAGATTGAGGCTCAAGAAAAGAATCTAATAAAGCATTCTTTCTAGAAAGAAGACGGAGAAAACTTTCTAGAAATGATTTTTGTCTGGACGGGTGTTCTAGAAAATCATCTAGAAAAGACTTGTTTCTAGAGAGAAGAACTAAAAAAGTATCTAGAAAAATATTTCTAGAATGAGACTCTAGAAAAGAATCTAGAAAAATTTGTTTCAAGAGAGATGGTCTGTAAAAGAATCTAGAAAATATGTTTTCTAGATTGAGGCTCTAGAAAAGCATCTAGAAAAACCTTTTTCTAAAGATAACAACTAGAAAAGTATCAGCAAAATATTCTCTTGAATGAAGCTGCAGAAAAGAATCTAAGAAAAAACATATTGTTTCACAAGATATTATCCATATAAAAGTCTAGAAAAGAACGTGTTTTTTTTTTTTTTGGTTGAGGCTCAAGAAAAGAACCTAGAAAAGAGTTCTTTCTAGAGAGAGTGTCCAGAAAAGAATCTTGAAAAATGTTTTCTAGAATGGGGCTCTAGGAGAGAATCTAAAAAAGACATGTTTCTAGATAGAAGATCTACAAAACTATGTTTTCTAAATTGAGGATCTAGACAGGGACTTAGTAAAGAACTCTTTATAGAGAGAGGATACAGAAAATTTTCTAGAAAAGTTTTTTGTCTAGATTAAGGTTTTTGAAAAGAACATAGAAAAGTCTCTTTTCTAAAGACAACCACAAGAAAAGTATCTAAAATTGTTTTCTTGTATGAGGCTCCAGAAAAGAATCTAACAAAAAAAACATTATTACAAGAGAGATGATCCATAAAAGAATCTAGAAAAGTAAGATTTCTAGATTGAGGCTCTAGAAAAGAATCTAGAAATATCTTTCTATATAGAGGATCAAGAAAAGAAGGTTTTCTAAATTGAGGCTCTAGAAAATGTTCTATAAAAGAATTGTTTCTAGATAGCAGATCTAGAAAAGTTTCCAGAAAAGATTATTTTCTAGATTGAGGTTTTCTAAAAGAACCTCGAAAAGTCTCTTTTCTAAAGAGAACAACTAGAAAAGTATCTAAAAAATGTTTTCTTCAATGAGTCCTTAGAAAAGAATCTAACAACAACAACAACAACAACAACAACAACAACAACAACAACAAAAAAAAAACAGTGTTTCAGAAGATAAGATCCATAAAAGAATCTACAAAACAATGTTTTTTTTAGATTGATGATCTAGAAAAGAATCTAGAAAAGAGTGGTTTCTAGAGAGAGGATCCAGAAAAGAATCTAGAAAATGTTTTCTAGAATGGGGCTCTTGAAAGGAATCTAGAAAAACTTGTTTCTAGACAAATGATCTAGAAAACTATGTTTTCTAAGTTGAGGCTCTTGAAAAGAATCTGGTAAATAATTCTTTCTAGATAGAGGATGAGGAAAAATTTGTAGAAAAGATTTTTGTCTAGATTGAGGTTCTAGAAAATCATCTAGAAAAGACTTGTTTCTAGAGAGAAGAACTAAAAAAGTATCTAGACAAATGTTTTCTAGAATGAGGCTCTAGAAAAGAATAGACAAAAACTGTGTTTCAAGTGGGATGATCCTTAAAAGAATCAAGAAAGGAAGGATTTCAAGATTGAGGCTCTAGAAAATGATCTAGAAAAGAATTGTGTCAAGAGAAGGAATCTAGAATATTTTCGAGAAAACATTTTTTTCTACATTGAGGTTTTCGAAAAGAACCTACAAAAGTCCTTTTTCTAAAGACAACAGGTAAAGTATCTAAAAATGTTTTCTTGAATGAGGCTCCAGAAAAGAATCTAACAAAAATACTTTATTTCAAGAGAGATGATCCATAAAAGAATCTAGAAACTACAATTTCTAGAAGGAGGCTCTAGCAAAGAATCTAGAAAAATGTTGTTTCTAGAGAGAGGTTCAAGAAAAGAATGTTTTTAGATTGAGGCTCTAGAAAATGATCTAGAAAAGAGTTGTTTCTAGAGAGAGGATCCAGAAAAGAATCAAAAAAAATGTTTTCTAGAATGGGGCTCTAGTTAAGAATCTCGAAAACAGTTGTTTCTAGATTGAACATCTAGAAAACTATGTTTTCTGGGTTGAGGCTCTAGAAAAGGATCTGTTAAAGAATTCTTACTAGAGAGAGGATGCAGAAAAGTTTCTAGAAAAGATTTTTGTGTAGATTGAGGTTCTAGAAAATTATCTAGAAAGAATTGTTTTAGAGAGAAGAAATAGAAAAGAATCAAGAAAATATTTTCTTGAATGAGGCTCTAGAAAATAATCTATAAAAACTTTGTTTCAAGAGAGATGATCTGTAAAAGAATCTAGAAAACTACGATTTCTAGAATGAGGCTCTAGAAAAGAATCTATAAAGATTTCTTTTCAAGGGAGATGACGTGTAAAAGATTCTAGAAAAGACTCTTTTCTAAAGAGAACAACAAGAATAGTATCTAAACAAATGTTTTCTTGAATGAGGCTCCAGAAAAGTATCCAACAAAAAGAACTTTGTTTTAAGAGAGATGATCCATAAAAGACTCTAGAAAAAAAGGTTCTTTTTTTTTAGATTGAGGCTCTAGAAAAGGATCTCATAAAAAATTCTTTCTAGAGAGATGATGGAGAAAACTTGCTAGGAAAGATTTTTGTGTGGATAGATGTTGAAGAAAATCACCTATAAAAGACTTGTTTCTAGAGAGAAGAACTAAAAAAGTATCTAGAAAAATATTTTCTAGAGTGAGGCTCTAGAAAAGAATCTGGAAAAACTTATTTTTCAAGAGAGATGGTCCGTAAAAGAATCTAGAAAAGTATGTTTTCTAGATTGAGGTTTTCAAAAAGAATCTAGTAAAATCTCTTTTCTAAAGATAACTACTAGAAAAGTATCTAAAAATATTTTCTTGAATGAACCTGCAGAAAAGAATCTAAGAAAAAAAAACATTGTTTCACAAGATATTATCCATACAAAAGTCTAGAAAAGAACGTTTTTTTTAGGTTGAGGCTCAAGAAAGGAATCTAGAAAAGAGTTATTTCTAGAAAGAGTTTCCAGAAAATAATCTAGAAAAATGATTTCTAGAACGAGGCTCTAGAAAAGAATCTGAAAAAGACTTGTTTCTAGATAGAAGATTTAGAAAACTACATTTTCTTTTTTTTAATATAATTAATTTTTATTTTATTTTATAATTATAACTTTTTTTTGACAGTACATATGCATGGGTAATTTTTTTTTACAACATTATCCCTTGCACTTACTTCTATTCAGATTTTTTTCCCTTCCTACCCCAACCCCCTTCCCCAGATGGCAGGAAGTCTTATACATGTTAAATATATTACAGTATATTCTAGATACAATATATGTGTGTAGAACCGAATTTCTTGTTGCACAGGAAGAATTGGATTCACAAGGTAAAAATAAAAGTTTACACTCATTTTCCAGTGTTCCTTTTCTGGATGTAGCTGATTCTGTCCATCATTAATCAATTGAAATTGGATTAGTTCTTCTCTGTGTTGAAGATATCCACTTCCATCAGCATACATCCTCGTACAGTATCATTGTTGAAGTGTTTGATGATCTTCTGGTTCTGCTCGTTTCACTTAGCATCAGTTGATATAAGTCTCTCCAAGCCTCTCTGTATTTCTCCTGTTGGTCATTTCTTACAGAACAATAATATTCCATAACCTTCATATACCATAATTTACCCAACCATTCTCCAATTGATGGACATCCATTCATCTTCCAGCTTCTAGCCACCATGAAAAGGGCTGCCACTAACATTTTGGCACATACAGATCCCTTTCCCTTCTTTAGTATTTCCTTGGGATATAAGCCCAGTACTAGTATGTCTGGGTCAAAAGGTATGCACATTTTGATAACATATTGGGCATAATTCCAGATTGCTCTCCAGAATGGTTGGATTCTTTCACAACTCCACCAACAATGCATCAGTGTCCCAGTTTTCCCACAGCCCCTCCAACATTCATCGTTATTTGTTCCTGTCATCTTAGCCAATCTGACAGGTGTGTAATGATATCTCAGAGTTGTCGTAATTTGCATTTCTCTGATCAATAGTGATTTGGAACACTCTTTCATATGAGCATAAATAGTTTTAATTTCATCATCTGAAAATTGTCTGTTCATATCCTTTGACCATTTATCAATTGGAGAATGGCTTGATTTCTTACAAATTAAAGTCAATTCTCTGTATATTTTGGAGATGAGGCCTTTATCAGAACCTTTAACTGTAAAAACGTTTTCCCAATTTGTTACTTCCCTTCTGATCTTGTTTGCATTAGTTTTGTTTGTGCAGAAAACTTTTTAATTTGGTGTAATCAAAATTTTCTATTTTGTGATCAATAATGGTCTCTAGTTCTCCCTTGGACACAAACTCCTTCCTCCTCCACAAGTCTGAGAGGTAAACCATCCCATGTTCCTCCAATTTATTTATGATTTCGTTCTTTATGCCTACATCTTGGACCCATTTTGATCTAATCTTAGTATGTGGTGTTAAATGTGGGTCCATGCCTAGTTTCTGCCATACTACTTTCCAGTTTTCCCAGCAGTTTTTGTCAAATAATGAATTCTTATCCCAAAATTTGGGATCTTTGGGTTTGTCAAACACTAGATTGCTATTTTTATTCACTATCTTGCCCTGTGAACCTAACCTATGCCACTGATCTATTTCTTAGCCAATACCAGATGGTTTTGGTGACTGTTGCTTTATAATATAGCTTTAAATCAGGTACACTTAGACCTCCTTCCTCTGACTTTTTTTTCATTAGTTCCCTTGCAATTCTCGACCTTTTATTCTTCCATATGAATTTTTTTGTTATTTTTTCTAGGTCATTAAAATAGTTTCTTGGGAGTCTGATTGGTATAGCACTAAATAAATAGATTAGTTTGGGGAGTATTGTCATTATATTCACTCGTCCTATCCAAGAGCAATGAATGTCTTTCCAATTATTTAAATCTGACTTTATTTTTGTGGCAAGTGTTTTGTAATTTTGCTCATATAATTCCTCACTCTCCTTTGGTAGATATATTCCCAAATGTTTTATACTATCGACCGTTTTTTTGAATGGAATTTCTCTTTGTATCTCTTGCTGTTGGATTGTGTTGTTAATGTATAAAAATGCTGAGGATTTATGTGGATTTAGTTTGTATCCTGCAACTTTGTTAAAATTCTGAATTATTCCTAATAGCTTTTTAGCAGAGTCTTTGGGGTTCTCTAAGTATACCATCATGTCATCTGCAAAAAGTGATAATTTGATTTCCTCATTTCCTACTCTAATTCCTTGAATCTCTTTCTCAGCTCTTATTGCCGAGGCTAGAGTTTCTAGTACTATATTGAAAAGTAATGGTGATAGTGGGCAACGTTGTTTCACTCCTGATCTTATAGAAGAAGGTTCTAGTTTATCGCCATTACATATGATGTTTACTGAAGGATTTAAATATATGCTTCTTATTATTTTAAGGAATAGTCCATTTATTCCTATACTCTCAAGCATTTTTAGTAGGAATGGATGTTGGATTTTATCAAATGCTTTTCTGCATCTATTGAGATGATCATATGGTTTTTATCAATTTGATTATGAATATGGTCAATTATACTAATAATTTTCCTAATATTAAACCAGGCCTGCATTCCTGGTATAAATCCCACTTGGTCATAGTGTATTATCATGGGGATAATTTTCTGAAGTCTATTTGCTAATATCTTATTTAAGATTTTAGCATCAATATTCATTAAGGAAATTGGTCTATAATTTTCTTTCTCAGTTTTCGATCTACCTGGTTTAGGTGTCAGTACCATGTCTGTGTCATAGAAGGAATTTGGTAGGACTCCTTCAATCCCTATTTTTTCAAATAGTTTAAATAGCATTGGAGTTAGTTGTTCTTTAAATGTTTGGTAGAAATCACATGTAAACCCATCTGGTCCTGGGGACTTTTTCTTAGGAAGTTGGTTAATAACTTGGTCTATTTCTTTTTCTGAAATGGGACTATTTAGACTACTTTCTTATTCCTCTGTTAATCTGGGCAAGCTATATTTTTGAAGGTATTCTTCCATTTCATTTAAGTTATCGAATTTATCAGCATAAAGTTGAGCAAAGGAGCTCCTAACAATTGTTCTAATTTCTTCCTCATTAGTGGTGAGTTCACCCTTTTCATTTTCAAGACTAACAATTTGCTTTTTCTCTTTCCTTTTTTTAATCAGGTTTACTAAGGGTTTGTCTATTTTGTTGGTTTTTTCATAGAACCAACTCTTAGTTTTATTAATTAATTCAATAGTTTTTTTACTTTCAATTTTATTAATCTTCCCTTTTATTTTTTGAATTTCAAGTTTTGTGTTTGTCTGGGGGTTTTTAATTTGTTCCTTTTCTAGCAATTTTAGTTGTAAGCCCAATTCATTGGCTCTCTCTTTCTCCATTTTATGCAAGTAGGCCTGTAGAGATATAAAACTTCCCCTTATTACTGCTTTGGCTATATCCCACACATTTTGGTATGATGTCTCATTATTGTCATTTTCTTGGGTGAAGTTATTAATTATGTCTATGATTTGCTGTTTTACCCAATCATTCTTTAGTATAAGATTATTTAGTTTCCAATTATTTTTTTGGTCTATTTTCCCTTGGCTTTTTATTAAATGTAATTTTGATTGCATTATGGTCTGAAAAGGATGCATTTACTTTTTCTGCCTTACTGCATTTGATTTTGAGGTTTTTATGCCCTAGTATATGATCAATTTTTGTATAGGTGCCATGAACTGCTGAGAAGAAAGTATATTCCTTTCTGTCTCCATTTAGCTTTCGCCAAAAATCTTTCATATCAAACTTTTCTAGTATTCTATTTACCTCTTTAACTTCTTTCTTATTTATATCGTGGTTTGATTTATCTAATTCTGAGAGTGCAAGGTTGAGATCTCCCACTATTATAGTTTTGCTATTTATTTCCTCTTGCAGCTCTCTTAATTTCTCTTTTAAGAATTTAGATGCTGCACCACTTGGTGCATATATGTTTAATACTGATACTGCTTCATAAATGATGCTGCCCTTTAGCAGGATATAATGCCCTTCCTTATCTCTTTTAATTAGATCAATTTTTGTTTTTACTTGATTTGAGAGGATGGCTACTCCTGCTTTTTTGGTTTTGCCTGAAGCATAATAGATTCTGCTCCACCCTTTTACTTTTAGTTTGAATGTCTCACCCTGTTTCAGGTGTGTTTCCTGTAAACAACATATAGTAGCATTCTGACTTTTAATCCAGTCTGCTAACTGCTTCCTCTTTATGAGGCAGTTTGCCCCATTCACATTTATGGTTAGAAGGACTAATTCTATATTGCTTGCCATCCTATTAGCGCCCTGCTTATGCTTTTCCCCTTTCCTTCCCTTTTACCCTCCTACCCAGTATTAAACTGGTGAACACCACTTGCTTTGCACAGCCCTCCCTTTTTAGGATCCCTCCCCCACCTTAAAGGTCCTCCCCTTATTTTACCCCTTTTCCTCGAAATTCCTGTATTACCTTCCCCTTAGCTTACTCCTTCCCTTTCACTTTTCAATGAAGTGGAAGAAGTTTCACCATAAATCGAATAGGTCTATTGATACACACTGTGTTCATCTCCCTCCTTTCTTTCTCTCAGATATAATAGGTTACCTTTGCCTCTTCATGAGATGTAGTACCACCACTTTACAAGTTTTTATGATATAATTTCCTTTCCAACTCTAGTTTCTAAGACCAATTGTACATATGTTCTTTACATATTTTTTTGGCAGAAGTATAGTTCTAAAGATTTCTTTTTACCTTTTTAGGAATCTCATAAGTTCTGTATTTGAAGATCAAACCTTTTAGGTAGGTCTGGTTTTTTCATCAAAAATAGATGGAATTCATTTATTTCGTTAAATGTCCATCTTCTTCTCTGGAAAACGATGCTCATTCTTTCTGGGTAAGTTATTCTTGGCTGCATACCAAGTTCCTTAGCCTTTCGGAATATCATATTCCAGGCCCTGCATTCTTTTAATGTGGATGCTGCTAGATCCTGGGTTATCCTTATTGTGGATCCTCCATATCTGAATTGATTTTTTCTAGCAGCTTCCAATATCTTTTCCTTTGTTTGATGGTTCTTGAACTTGGCCACTATATTTCTTGGTGTTTTGATTTTAGGGTCCCTTTCAGTAGGTGATCAGATGAATTTTTTCAATGTCTATTTTACCCTCTGTTTCCAGAATGTGTGGGCAGTTCTCTTGGATAATTTCCTCAAAAATGGTGTCCAAGCTAAATCTAAAAAATCTAAAAAAGACTTGTTTCTAGATAGAAGATCTAGAAAACTATGTTTTCTAAGTTGAGGCTCTAGATAATGATCTAGAAAAGAATTGTGTCTAGAGAGGCAATCTAGATAAGTTTCGAGAAAAGATATTTTTCTAGAATGAGGTTTTCGAAAAGAACCTAGAAAAGTCTGTTTTCTAAAGAAAACAACAATAAAGTTATCTAAAAAATGTTTTCTTGAATGAGGCTCCAGAAAATAATCTAACAAAAATACTTTATTTCAGGAGAGACGATCTATAAAAGAATCTAGAAAACATTGATATCTAGAATGAGGCGATAGAAAAGAATCTAGAAAAATGTTGTTTGTAGAGAGAGGATCAAGAAAAGAATGTTGTCTAGATTGAGGCTCTAAAAAATGATCTCTAAAAGAATTATTTCCAGAGAGAGGATCTAGAAAAGTTTCAAGAAATGATTTTTTTCTAGATTGAGGTTTTCAAAATGAATCTAGAAAAGTCTCTTTTCTAAAGAGAACAAGAAGAAAAGTACCTAAAAATGTTTTCTTGGATGAGAATCCATAAAATATTCTTAAAAAAAAAAAAAAAAACTTTACTTCAAGAGAGTTGATCCATAAAAGAATCTAGGAAAGAAAGTTTTGTTGTTGTTGTTGTTGTTGTTTTTTTTTTTTTTTTTTTTTTTTTTTTTTTAAGGTTGAGGATATAGAAAAGAATCTGGAAAAGAATTGTTTCTAGAGAGAGGATCCAGAAAAGAATAAATCAAATGTTTTCTAGAATGGGGCTCTAGTTAAGAATCTAGAAAACACTTGTTTCTAGATAGACCATCTAGACATCTATGTTTTCTGGGTTGAGGTCTAGAAAAGGATCTCTTAAAGAATTCTTACTAGAGAAAGGATGCAGAAAAGTTTCTAGAAAAGATTTTTGTGTGGATTGAAAAACTTTGTTACAAGAGAGATGATCCTTAAAAGAATCTAGAAAAGAAGTTATTTTTTTATTTTTTATTTTTTTAAAGATTGAGGCTCTAGAAAAAGATCTAATGAAGAATTCTTTCTAGAGAGAGGATGGAGAAAACTTTTTGGAAAAGATTTTTGTCTGGACAAATGTTCTAGAAAATCATCTAGAAAAGACATGTTTCCAGAGAAAAGAACTAAAAAAGTATCTAGAAAAATATTTTCTAGAAGGAGGCTCTAGAAAAAAATTTAAAAATGTACGTTTTCTAGATTGAGGCTCCAAAAAAGAATCTAGAAAACACTTTTCTAAAGATAACAACTAGAAAAGTATGTAAAAAATATTGTCTTGAATGAAGCTGCAGAAAAGAATCAAAGGAAAAAAAAAACAACATTTTTTCACAAGATATTTTCCATACAAAAGTCTAGAAAAGAACGTGTTTTTTTTAAGGTTGAGGCTCAAGCAACGAATGTAGAAAAGAGTTCTTTCTCGAGAGAATATCCAGAAAAGAATCTAGAAAAATGTTTTCTAGAATGGGGCTCTAGAAAATAATCTAAAAAGACTTGTTTCTAGATAGAAGATCTAGAAAACTACATTTTCTAAGTTGAGGCTCTAGAAAATGATCTAGAAAAGAATTGTGTCTAGAGAGGGGATCTAGAAAAGTTTCCAGAAAATATATTTTTCTAGATTGAGGTTTTCAAAAAGAACCTAGAAAAGTCTATTTTCTAAAGACAACAACGAGAAAAAAATGTTTTGTTGAATGAGGCTCCAGAAAAGAATCCAACAAAAAATACTTTATTTCAAGAGAGATGATCCATAAAAGAATATAGAAAAGAAATTTCGTTTTTAGGTTGAGGCTGTAGGACAGAAACTAGAAAAGAGTTATTTTTAGAGAGAGGATCCAGAAAAGAATGTTTTCTAGATTGAGGCTCTAAAAAATGATCTCTACAAGAATTGTTTCCAGAGAGAGGATCTAGAAAATTTTCCAGAAAATATTTTTTTTCTAGATTGAGGTTTTCGAATTTAATCTAGAAAAGTCTCTTTTCTAAAGAGAACAAGAACAAAGTACATAAAAATGTTTTCTTGGATGAGAATCCATAAAATAATCTAACAAGAAAAACTTTATTTCAAGAGAGTTGATCCATAAAAGAATCTAGAAAGGAATTTTTTTTTTTTTTTTTTTTTTTTTTTTTTTTTTTTTTAGGTTGAGGCTGTAGAAAAGAATCTAGAAAAGAGTTGTTTCTAGAGAGAGGATCCAGAAAAGAATAAAAAAAGTTTTCTGGAATGGGGCTCTAGTTAAGAATCTAGAAAAGAGTTGCTTCTAGATAGAACATTTAGAAAACTAGGTTGAGGCTCTAGAAAAGGATCTGTTAAAGAATTCTTACTAGAGAGAGGATGCAGAAAAGTTTCTAGAAAAGATTTTTGTCTAGATTAAGGTTTTCGAAAAAAACCTACAAAAGTCTCTTTTCTAAAAACACCAACAAGTGTCTAAAAATGTTTTATTGAATGAGGCTCCAGAAAAGAATCTAAGAAAAGAAAAAAAAAACTAAAACAAAAACAAAACAAATCAAAACAAAAAACAATGTTTCAGAAGATATGATCCATAAAAGAATCTACAAAAGACTGTTTTGTTAGATTGAGGCTCTAGAAAAAAATCAAGAAAAAAGTTGTTTCTAGAGTGAGGATCCAGAAAAGAATCTAGAATATGTTTTCTAGAATGGGGCTCTTGAAAGGATTCTAGAAAAAACTTGATTCTAGACAGACGATCTAGAAAACTATGTTTTCCAAGTTGCAGCTCTAGAAAAGTATCTGGTAAAGAATTCTTTCGAGATAGAGGATGCAGAAAAGTTTGTAGAAAAGATTTTTGTCTAGATTAAGGTTCTAGAAAATCATCTAGAAAAAAATTTGTTTCTAGAAAGAATAACTAGAAAAGTACCTAGACAAATATTTTCTAGAGAGAGGCTCTAGAAAGAATCAACAAAAATCTCTCCAGAGAGATCATCCATAAAAGAATCAAGAAAAGTAGGATTTGTAGATTGAGGCCCTAGAAGAGAATCTAGAAAATAGTTGTTTCCAGAGAGAGGTTCAAGAAAAGACTGTTTTCTCCATTGAGGCTCTAGAAAATGATCTAGAAAAGAATTGTGTCTAGAGATGGGATCTAGATATATTTTGAGAAAAGATATTTTCTAAATTGAGGTTTTCAAAAAGAACCTAGAAAAGTCTCTTTTCTAAAGACAACAACAAGAAAACTATCTAAAAAATGTATTCTTGAATGAGGCTCCAGAAAAGAATCTAACAAAAAATACTTTATTTCAAGAGAGATGATCCACAAAAGAATCTGGAAAAGAACGTTTTATTTTTTTAGGTTGAGGCTTTAGAAAAGAATCTAGAAAAGAGTTGTTTCTAGAGAGAGGATGCAGAAAAGAATGTTTTCTAGATTGAAGCTCTAGAAAATTATCTCTAAAAGAATTGTTTCCAGAGAGAGGATCTAGTAAATTTTCCAGAAATGATTTCTTTTTTCTAGATTGAAGTTTTCAAATGAATCTAGAAAAGTCTCTTTTCTAAAGAGAACAAGAAGAAAAGCACCTAAAAATGTTTTCTTGGATGAGAATCCATAAAATAATCTAACAAGAAAAACTTTATTTCAAGAGATTTGATCCATAAAAGAATCTGGAAAAGAATGTTTTGTTTTGTTTTTTTTTTAGGTTGAAGCTGTAGAAAAGAATCTAGACAAGAGTTGTTTGTAGAGAGAGGATCCAGAAAAGAATCAAAAAAAATGATTTCTGAAATTGGCTCTAGTTAAGAATCTAGAAAAGAGTTGTTTCTAGATAGAACATCTAGACAACTAGGTTGAGGGTCTAGAAAAGGATCGCTAAAAGAATTCTTACTAGCGAGAGGATGCAGAAAAGTTTCTAGAAAAGATTTTTGTCTAGATTAAGGTTTTTGAAAAGAACCTACAAAAGTCTCTTTTCTAAAGACACCAACAAGAAAAGTGTCTAAAAATGTTTTGTTGAATGAGGCTCCAGAAAAGAATCTAAGAAAATAAAATAAAATAAAATAAAACAATGTTTCAGAAAATATGATCCATAAAAGAATCTACAAAAGACTGTTTTTTTAGATTGAGGCTCATGAAAAAAAATCTAGAAAAAAGTTGTTTCTAGAGTGAGGATCCAGAAAAGAATCTAGAAAATGTTTTCTAGAATGGGGCTCTTGAAAGGAATCTAGAAAATACTTGATTCTAGACAGACATTTTAGAAAACTATGTTTTCGAAGTTGAGGCTCTAGAAAAGGATCTGGTAAAGAATTCTTTCTAGATAGAGAATGCAGAAAAGTTTGTAGAAAAGATTTTTGTCTAGATGGAGGTTCTAGAAATCATCTAGAAAAGACTTGTTTCTAGAGAGAATAACTAGAAAAGTATCTAGAAAAATATTTTCTAGAGTGAGGCTCTAGAAAGAATCGACAAAAACTGTTTCAAGAGAGATGATCCATAAAAGAATCAAGAAAAGTAGGATTTCTAGATTGATGCTCTTGAAGAGAATCTAGAAAATAGTTGTTTCCAGAGAGAGGTTCAAGAAAAGACTGTTTTCTCCATTGAAGCTCTAGAAAATGATCTAGAAAAGAATTGTGTCTAGAGATGGGATCTAGATACATTTTGAGAAAAGATATTTTTCTAGATTGAGGTTTCTAAAAAGAACCTAGAAAAGTCTCTTTTCTAAAGACAACAACAAGAAAACTATCTAAAAATGTATTCTTGAATGAGGCTCCAGAAAAGAATCTAACAAAAAATACTTTATTTCAAGAGAGAGGATCCATAAAAGAATCTAGAAAAGAACGTTTTTTTTTTTCTTTTAGGTTGAGGCTGTAGAAAAGAATCTAGAAAAGAGTTGTTTCTAGAGAGAGGATCAAGAAAAGAATGTTGTCTAGATTGAGGCTCTAGAAAATTATCTCTAAAAGAATTGTTTCCAGAGGGAGGATCTAGAAAAGTTTCCAGAAAAGATATTTTTCTAGATTGAGGTTTTCCAAATGAATCTAGAAAAGTCTCTTTTCTAAAGAGAACAAGAAGGAGAGTACCTAAAATATTTTCTTGGATCAGAATCCATAAAATAATCTAACAAAAAAAAAAAAAAACCTTTATTTTAAAAGAGTTGATCCAGAAAAGAATCTAGAAAACAACTTTTTTTTTTGTTTTGTTTTAGGTTGAGGCTGTGGAAAAGAATCTAGAAAAGAGTTGTTTCTAGAGAAAGGATCCAGAAAAGAATCTAGAAAATGTTTTCTATAATGGGGCTCCAGTTAAGAATCTAGAAAAAAGTTGTTTCTAGATAGAATATCTAGAAAACTATGTTTTCTGGGTTGAAGCTCTAGACAAGCATCTCTTAAAGAATTCTTACTAGAGAGAGGATGCAGAAATGTTTCTTGAAACCATTTTTGTCTAGATTGAAGTTCTAGAAAATCATGTAGAAAAGAATTGTTTTTAGAGAGAAGAAATAGAAAAGAATCAAGAAAATATTTTCCAGAATGAGGCTCTAGAAAAGAATCTATAAAAACTTTCTTTCAAGAGAGGTGGTATGTAAAAGAATCTGGAAAAGTCTCTTTTCTAAAGAGAACAACAAGAAAAGTATCTAAAAATGTTTTCTTAAATGAGGCTCCAGAAAAGAATCCAAAAAAAAAAAAAAAAAAAAAAAAAAAACTTTATTACAAGAGAGATGATCCTTAAAAGAATCTAGAAAAGAAGTTTTTTTTTTTTTTTTTTTTTTTTTTTTTTTTTTTTTTTTTTTTTTTTAGATTGAGGCTCTAGAAAAAGATCTAATGAAGAATTCTTTCTAGAGAGAGGATGGAGAACACTTTTTGGAAAAGATTTTTGTCTGGACAAATGTTCTGGAAAATCTTCTAGAAAAGACATGTTTCTAGAGAAAAGAACTAGAAAAGTATCTAGAAAAAATATTTTCTAGAATGAGGCTCTAGAAAAAAATCTTAAAAAGTACGTTTTCTAGATTGAGGTTCTAAAAAAGAATCTAGAAAAGACTCTTTTCTAAAGATAACAACTAGAAAAGTATGTAAAAATATTCTCTTGAATGAAGCTGCAGAAAAGAATCAAAGAAAAAAAAAACATTGTTTCACAAGATATTAACCATATAAAAGTCTAGAAAAGAACGTTTTTTAAGGTTGAGGCTCAAGCAACGAATGTAGAAAAGAGTTCTTTCTCGAGAGAATATCCAGAAAAGAATCTAGAAAAATGTTTTCTAGAATGGGGCTCTAGAAAATAATCTAAAAAGATTTGTTTCTAGATAGATCTAGAAAACTACAATTTTTAAGTTGAGGCTCCAGAAAATGATCTAGAAAAGAATTGTGTCTAGAGAGGGGATCTAGAAAAGTTTCCTGAAAAGATATTTTTCTAGATTAAGGTTTTCGAAAAGAACCTAGAAAAGTCTATTTTCTAAAGACAACAACGAGAAAAGTATCTAAAAAATGTTTTATTGAATGAGGCTCCAGAAAAGAATCTAACAAAAAATACTTTAATTCAAGAGAGATGATCCATAAAAGAATATAGGAAAGAACGTTGTTTTTTAGGTAGAAAAGAATCTAGATAACAGTTGTTTCTAGAGAGAGGATCCAGAAAAGAATGTTTTCTAGATTGAGGCTCTAGAAAATGATCTCTAAAAGAATTGTTTCCAGAGAGAGGATCTAGAAAATTTTCCAGAAAATATTTTTTTTCTAGATTGAGGTTTTCGAATTTAATCTAGAAAAGTCTCTTTTCTAAAGAGAACAAGAAGAAAGTACCTAAAAATGTTTTCTTGGATGAGAATCCATAAAATAATCTACCAAGAAAAACTTTATTTCAAGAGAGTTGATCCATAAAAGAATCTAGAAAGGAATTTTTTTTTTTTTTAGGTTGAGGCTGTAAAAAAGAATCTAGACAAGAGTTGTTTCTATAGAGAGGATCCAGAAAAGAATAAAAAAAAGTTTTCTAGAATGGGGCTCTAGTTAAGAATCTAGAAAAGAGTTGCTTCTAGATAGAACATCTAGAAAACTAGGTTGACGCTCTAGAAAAGGATCTGTTAAAGAATTCTTACTAGAGAGAGGATGCAGAAAAGTTTCTAGAAAAGATTTTTGTCTAGATTAAGGTTTTCTAAAAGAACCTACAAAAGTCTGTTTTCTAAAAACACCAACAAGAAAAGTGTCTAAAAATGTTTTCTTGAATGAGGCTCCAGAAAAGAATCTAAGAAAAAACAAACAAACAAAAAAAAAAACTAAAACCAAAACAAAACAAATCAAAACAAAAAACAATGTTTCAGAAGATATGATCCATAAAAGAATCTACAAAAGACTGTTTTTTTTAGATTGAGGCTCTAGAAAAACATCAAGAAAAAAGTTGTTTCTAGAGTGAGGATCCAGAAAAGAATCGAGAATATGTTTTCTAGAATGGGGCTCTTGAAAGGATTCTAGAAAAGACTTGATTCTAGACAGACGATCTAGAAAACTATATTTTCCAAGTTGCGGCTCTAGAAAAGGATCTGGTAAAGAATTCTTTCGAGTTAGAGGATGCAGAAAAGTTTGTAGAAAAGATTTTTATCTAGATGGAGGTTCTAGAAAATCATCTAGAAAAATACTTGTTTCTAGAGAGAATAACTAGAAAAGTATCTAGACAAATATTTTGTAGAATGAGGCTCTATTAAGAATCAACAAAAACTGTGTTTCAAGAGAGATGATCCATAAAAGAATCAAGAAAAGTAGGATTTCTAGATTTAGGCTCTAGAAGAGAATCTAGAAAATAGTTGTTTCCAGAGAGAGGTTCAAGAAAAGACTGTTTTCTCCATTGAGGCTCTAGAAAATGATCTAGAAAAGAATTGTGTCTAGAGATGGGATCTAGATACATTTTGAGAAAAGATATTTTTCTAGATTGAGGTTTCTGAAAAGAACCGAGAAAAGTCTCTTTTCTAAAGGCAAACACAAGAAAACTATCTAAAAAATGTATTCTTGAATGAGGCTCCAGAAAAGAATCTAACAAAAAATACTTTATTTCAAGAGAGATGATCCACAAAAGAATCTGGAAAAGAACGTTTTTTTTTCTTTTAGCTTGAGGCTGTAGAAAAGAATCTAGAAAAGAGTTGTTTCTAGAGAGAGGATCCAGAAAAGAATGTTTTCTAGATTGAAGCTCTAGAAAATTATCTCTAAAAGAATTGTTTCCAGAGAGAGGATCTAGTAAATTTTCTAGAAAATATTTTTTTTTCTAGATTGAGGTTTTCGAAATGAATCTAGAAAAGTCTCTTTTCTAAAGAGAACAAGAAGAAAAGTGCCTTAAAATGTTGTCTTGGATTAGAATCCATGAAATAATCTAACAAAAAAAACTTTATTTCAAGAGAGTTGATCCACAAAAGAATCTAGAAAAGAACGTTTTTGTTTTTATTATGTTGAAGCTGTAGAAAAGAATCTAGACACGAGTTGTTTCTAGAGAGAGGATCCAGAAAAGAATCAAAAAATGTTTTCTGGAATGGGGCTCTAGTTAAGAATCTAGAAGAGTTGTTTCTAGATAGAACATCTAGAAAACTAGGTTGAAGCTCTAGAAAAGGATCTGTTAAAGAATTCTTACTAGAGAGAGGATGCAAAAAAGTTTCTAGAAAAGATTTTTGTCTAGATTAAGGTTTTTGAAAAGAACCTACAAAAGTCTCTTTTCTAAAGACACCAACAAGAAAAGTGTCTAAAAATGTTTTGTTGAATGAGGCTCCAGAAAAGAATCTAAGAAAAAAAAATAAAATAAAATAAAACAATGTTTCAGAAAATATGATCCATAAAAGAATCTACAAAAGACTGTTTTTTTAGATTGAGGCTCATGAAAAAAAATCTAGAAAAAAGTTGTTTCTAGAGTGAGGATCCAGAAAAGAATCTAGAAAATGTTTTCTAGAATGGGGCTCTTGAAAGGAATCTAGAAAATACTTGATTCTAGACAGACATTTTAGAAAACTATGTTTTCGAAGTTGAGGCTCTAGAAAAGGATCTGGTAAAGAATTCTTTCTAGATAGAGAATGCAGAAAAGTTTGTAGAAAAGATTTTTGTCTAGATGGAGGTTCTAGAAATCATCTAGAAAAGACTTGTTTCTAGAGAGAATAACTAGAAAAGTATCTAGAAAAATATTTTCTAGAGTGAGGCTCTAGAAAAGAATCGAGAAAAACTGTGTTTCAAGAGAGATGATCCATAAAAGAATCAAGAAAAGTAGGATTTCTAGATTGAGGCTCTAGAAGAGAATCTAAAAAATAGTTCTTTCTAGAGAGAGGTTCAAGAAAAGACTTTTTTCTCCATTGTGACTCTAGAAAATGATCTAGAAAAGAATTGTGTCTAGAGATGGGATCTAGATACATTTTATGAAAAGATATTTTTCTAGATTGAGGTTTTCAAAATGAATCTAGAAAAGTCTCTTTTCTAAAGAGAAAAAGAAGAAAAGTACCTAAAAATGTTTTCTTGGATGAGAATCCCTAAAATAATCTAACAAAAAAACCTTTATTTCAAGAGAGTTTATCCATAAAAGACTCTAAAAAAGAACGTTTTTTTTTTTGTTTTTTTTTTTTTAGGTTGAAGCTGTAGAAAAGAATCTAGAAAAGAGTTGTTTCTAGATTGAGGATCCAGAAAAGAATCAAAAAAATGTTTTCTAGAATGGGGCTCTAGTGAAGAATCTAGAAAAGAGTTGTTTCTAGATAGAACATCTAGAAAACTATGTTTTCTGGGTTGATGCTCTAGAAAAGGATTTGGTAAAGAATTCTTTCTGGATAGAGGATGCAGAAAAGTTTCTAGAAAAGATTTTTGCCTAGATTAAGGTTTTCGAAAAGAACCTAGAAAAGTCTCTTTTCTAAAGACAACAACAAAAAAAGTATCTAAAAAATATTTTCTTGAATTTAACTCCAGAAAAAAAAAATGTTTCAGAAGATATGATCCATAAAAGAATCTACAAAAGACTGTTTTTTTAGATTGAGGCTCTAGAAAATATTCTAGAAAAGAGTTGTTTCTAGAAAGAGGATAGAGAAAAGAATCTAGAAAATGGTTTGTAGAATGGGGCTCTTGAAACGACTCTAGAAAAGACTTGTTTCTACACAGACAATCTAGAAAACTATGTTTTGTAAATTGAGTCTCTAGTATAGGATCTGGTAAAGAATTCTTTCTAGACAGAGGATGCAGAAAAGTTTGTAGAAAATATTTTTGTCTAGATTGAGGTTCTAGAAAATCATCTAGAAAAGACTTGTTTCTAGAGAGAATAACTAGAAAAGTATCTAGACAAATATTTTCTAGAGTGAGGCTCTAGAAAAGAATCAACAAAAACTGTGTTTCAAGAGAGATGATCCATAAAAGAATCAAGAAAAGTAGGATTTCTAGATTGAGGCTCTAGAAGGGAATCTAAAAAATAGTTCTTTCTAGAGAGAGGTTCAAGAAAAGACTGTTTTCTCCATTGCGACCCTAGAAAATGATCTAGAAAAGAATTGTGTCTAGAGATGGGATCTAGATACATTTTATGAAAAGATATTTTTCTAGATTGAAGTTTTCAAAATGAATCTAGAAAAGTATCTTTTCTAAAGAGAAAAAGAAGAAAAGTACCTAAAAATGTTTTCTTGGATGAGAATCCCTAAAATAATCTAACAAAAAAACCTTTATTTCAAGAGAGTTTATCCATAAAAGACTCTAAAAAAGAACTTTTTTTTTTTTTTTTTTTTTTTTTTTTTTTTTTTTTTTTAGGTTGAAGCTGTAGAAAAGAATCTAGAAAAGAGTTGTTTCTAGATTGAGGATCCAGAAAAGAATCAAAAAAATGTTTTCTAAAATGGGGCTCTAGTGAAGAATCTAGAAAAGAGTTGTTTCTAGATAGAACATCTAGAAAACTATGTTTTCTGGGTTGATGCTCTAGAAAAGGATTTGGTAAAGAATTCTTTCTGGATAGAGGATGCAGAAAAGTTTCTAGAAAAGATTTTTGCCTAGATTAAGGTTTTCGAAAAGAACCTAGAAAAGTCTCTTTTCTAAAGACAACAACAAAAAAAGTATCTAAAAAATGTTTTCTTGAATGAGACTCCAGAAAAAAAAAAAAAAAAAAAAAACAATGTTTCAGATGATATGATCCATAAAAGAATCTAAAAAAAAAGTTTTTTTCTTTTTGGGTTGTGGCTATAGAAAAGAATCTGGAAAAGTGTTGTTTCTAAGGATAGGATCCAGAAAAGAATCTAGAAAATATTTTCTAGAATGGGTCTCTTGAAAGGAATCTAGAAAAGACTTGTTTCTAGACAGACGATCTAGAAATCTATGTTTTCTAAGTTGAGGCTCTAGAAAGGGATCTTGTGAAGAATTCTTTCTAGATAGAGGATGCAGAAAAGTTTGTAGAAAATATTTTTGTCTAGATTATGGTTCTAGAAAATCATGTAGAAAAGACTTATTTCTAGAGAGAATAACTAGAAATGTATCTAAACAAATATTTTCTAGATTGAGGCTCTACAAAAGAATCGACAAAAATTGTGTTTCAAGAGAGATGATTCATAAAACAATCAAGAAAAGTAGGCTTTCTAGATTGAAGCTCCAGAAGAGAATCTAGAAAATAGTTGTTTCCAGAGAGAGATTCAAGAAAAGAATGTTTTCTCCATTGAGGCTCTAAAAATGATCTCAAAATGAATTATTTCCAGAGAGAGGATCTAGAAAAGTTTCCAGAAAAGTTTTTTTTCACTAGATTGAGGTTTTCGTAAAGAACCTAGAAAAGTCTCTTTTCTAAAGACAACAAAAGGAAAAGTATCTAAAAATATTTTCTTGAATGAGGCTCCAGAAAATAATCTCACAAAAAAACTTTATTTCAAGAGAGTTGATCTATAAAAGAATCTAAAAAAGAATTTTTTTTGTATTGTTTTTTAGCTTGAGGCTTTAGAAAAGAATCTAGAAAAGAGTTGTTTCTAGAGAGAGAATCCAGAAAAGAATCTAGAAAATGTTTTCTAGAATGGGGCTCTTGAAAGGAATCTAGAAAAGACTTGTTTCTACACAGACGATCTAGAAAACTATGTTTTCTAAGTTGAGGCTTTAGAAAGGGATCTGGTAAAGAATTCTTTCTAAATAGAAAATGCAGAAAAGTTTGGAGAAAAGATTTTTGTCTAGATTGAGATTCTAGAAAATCATCTAGAAAAGACTTGTTTCTAGAGAGAATAACTAGAAAAGTATCTAGACAAATATTTTCTAGTGTGAGGCTCTAGAAAAGAATTGACAAAAACTTTTTTTCAAGGGAGATGATCCATAAAAGAATCAAGAAAAGTAGGATTTCTACATTGAGGCTAGAGAAGGGAATCTAGAAAATAGTTGTTTCCAGAGAGAGATTCAAGAAAAGAATGTCTTCTCCATTGAGGCTGTAAAAATTGATCTGTAAATGAATTATTTCCAGAGAGAGGATCTAGAAAGTTTCCAGAAAAGTTTTTGTTTCTAGATTGAGGTTTTCAGAAAGAACCTAGAAAAGTCTCTTTTCTAAAGACAACAACAAGAAAAGTATCTAAAAAATGTTTTCTTGAATGAGGCTCCAGAAATGAATCAAAAAAAAAAAAAAACCACAATGTTTCAGAAGATATGATCCATAAAAGAATCTACAAAAGACTGTTTTTTTTAGATTGAGGCTCTAGAAAAGAATCGAGAAAATGTTTGTTTTTTTTTGAGAGAGAGGATCCAGAAAAGAATCTAGAAAATGGTTTCTAGAATGGGGCTCTTGAAAGGAATCTAGAAAAGAGTTGTTTATAGATAGAACATCTAGAAATCTATGTTTTCTAAGTTGAGGCTCTAGAAAGGGATCTTGTAAAGAATTCTTTCTAGATAGAGGATGCAGAAAAGTTTGTAGAAAATATTTTTGTCTAGATTATGGTTCTAGAAAATCATCTAGAAAAGACTTGTTTCAAGAGAGAATAACTAGAAATGTATCTAAACAAATATTTTCTAGATTGAGGCTCTACAAAAGAATCGACAAAAATTGTGTTTAAAGAGAGATGATCCATAAAAGAATCAAGAAAAGTAGGATTTCTAGATTGAGGCTCTAGAAGGGAATCTAAAAAATAGTTCTTTCTAGAGAGAGGTTCAAGAAAAGACTGTTTTCTCCATTGCGACCCTAGAAAATGATCTAGAAAAGAATTGTGTCTAGAGATGGGATCTAGATACATTTTATGAAAAGATATTTTTCTAGATTGAGGTTTTCAAAATGAATCTAGAAAAGTATCTTTTCTAAAGAGAAAAAGAAGAAAAGTACCTAAAAATGTTTTCTTGGATGAGAATCCCTAAAATAATCTAACAAAAAAACCTTTATTTCAAGAGAGTTTATCCATAAAAGACTCTAAAAAAGAACGGTTTTTTTTTTTTTTATGTTGAAGCTGTAGAAAATAATCTAGAAAAGAGTTGTTTCTAGATTGAGGATCCAGAAAAGAATCAAAAAAATGTTTTCTAGAATGGGGCTCTAGTGAAGAATCTAGAAAAGAGTTGTTTCTAGATAGAACATCTAGCAAACTATGTTTTCTGGGTTGATGCTCTAGAAAAGGATTTGGTAAAGAATTCTTTCTGGATAGAGGATGCAGAAAAGTTTCTAGAAAAGATTTTTGCCTAGATTAAGGTTTTCGAAAAGAACCTAGAAAAGTCTCTTTTCTAAAGACAATAACAAAAAAAGTATCTAAAAAAATGTTTTCTTGAATGAGACTCCAGAAAAAAAAAACCACAACAACAACAATGTTTCAGAAGATATGATCCATAAAAGAATCTACAAAAGACTGTTTTTTGAGATTGAGGCTCTAGAAAATATTCTAGAAAAGAGTTGTTTCTAGAAAGAGGATAGAGAAAAGAATCTAGAAAATGGTTTGTAGAATGGGGCTCTTGAAACGACTCTAGAAAAGACTTGTTTCTACACAGACGATCTAGAAAACTATGTTTTGTAAATTGAGTCTCTAGTATAGGATCTGGTAAAGAATTCTTTCTAGACAGAGGATGCAGAAAAGTTTGTAGAAAACATTTTTGTCTAGATTGAGGTTCTAGAAAATCATCTAGAAAAGACTTGTTTCTAGAAAGAATAACTAGAAATGTATCTAAACAAATATTTTCTAGAGTGAGGCTCTAGAAAAGAATCAACAAAAACTGTGTTTCAAGAGAGATGATCCATAAAAGAATCAAGAAAAGTAGGATTTCTAGATTGAGGCTCTAGAAGGGAATCTAAAAAATAGTTCTTTCTAGAGAGAGGTTCAAGAAAAGACTGTTTTCTCCATTGCGACCCTAGAAAATGATCTAGAAAAGAATTGTGTCTAGAGATGGGATCTAGATACATTTTATGAAAAGATATTTTTCTAGATTGAGGTTTTCAAAATGAATCTAGAAAAGTATCTTTTCTAAAGAGAAAAAGAAGAAAAGTACCTAAAAATGTTTTCTTGGATGAGAATCCCTAAAATAATCTAACAAAAAAACCTTTATTTCAAGAGAGTTTATCCATAAAAGACTCTAAAAAAGAACGTTTTTTTTTTTTTTTTGTTTTTTTTTTTTTAGGTTGAAGCTGTAGAAAAGAATCTAGAAAAGAGTTGTTTCTAGATTGAGGATCCAGAAAAGAATCAAAAAAATGTTTTCTAGAATGGGGCACTAGTGAAGAATCTAGAAAAGAGTTGTTTCTAGAGAGAGAATCCAGAAAAGAATCTAGAAAATGTTTTCTAGAATGGGGCTCTTGAAAGGAATCTAGAAAAGACTTGTTTCTACACAGACGATCTAGAAAACTATGTTTTCTAAGTTGAGGCTTTAGAAAGGGATCTGGTAAAGAATTCTTTCTAAATGGAAAATGCAGAAAAGTTTGGAGAAAAGATTTTTGTCTAGATTGAGATTCTAGAAAATCATCTAGAAAAGATTTGTTTCTAGAGAGAATAACTAGAAAAGTATCTAGACAAATATTTTCTAGTGTGAGGCTCTAGAAAAGAATTGACAAAAACTGTGTTTCAAGGGAGATGATCCATAAAAGAATCAAGAAAAGTAGGATTTCTACATTGAGGCTAGAGAAGGGAATCTAGAAAATAGTTGTTTCCAGAGAGAGATTCAAGAAAAGAATGTCTTCTTCATTGAGGCTGTAAAAATTGATCTGTAAATGAATTATTTCCAGAGAGAGGATCTAGAAAGTTTCCAGAAAAGTTTTTGTTTCTAGATTGAGGTTTTCAGAAAGAACCTAGAAAAGTCTCTTTTCTAAAGACAACAACAAGAAAAGTATCTAAAAAATGTTTTCTTGAATGAGGCTCCAGAAATGAATCAAAAAAAAAAAAAAAAAACCACAATGTTTCAGAAGATATGATCCATAAAAGAATCTACAAAAGACTGTTTTTTTAGATTGAGGCTCTAGAAAATATTCTAGAAAAGAGTTGTTTCTAGAAAGAGGATAGAGAAAAGAATCTAGAAAATGGTTTGTAGAATGGGGCTCTTGAAACCAATCTAGAAAAGCCTTGTTTCTACACAGACGATCTAGAAAACTATGTTTTGTAAGTTGAGGCTGTAGAAAGGGATCTTGTAAAGAATTCTTTCTAGATAGAGCATGTAGAAAAGTTTGTAGAAAATATTTTTGTCTAGATTATGGTTCTAGCAAATCATCTAGAAAAGACTTATTTCTAGAGAAAAGAACTAGAAAAGTATCTAGACAAATATTTTCTAGATTGAGGATCTAGAAAAGAATCGACAAAAACTGTGTTTCAAGGGAGATGATCCATAAAAGAATCAAGAAAAGTAGGATTTCTACATTGAGGCTATAGAAGAGAATCTAGAAAATAGTTGTTTCCAGAGAGAGATTCAAGAAAAGAATGTTTTCTCCATTGAGGCTGTAAAAAATGATCTCTAAATGAAATATTTCCAGAGAGAGGATTTAGAAAAGTTTCCAGAAAAGGTTTTTTTTCTAGATTGAGGTTTTCAGAAAGAACCTAGAAAAGTCTCTTTTCTAAAGACAACAACAAGAAAAGTATCTAAAAAATGTTTTCTTGAATGAGACTCCAGAAATGAATCTAAAAAAAAAAAAAAAAAAAAAAACAATGGTTCAGATGATATGATCCATAAAAGAATCTAAAAAAAACGTGGTTTTTTTGGGTTGTGGCTATAGAAAAGAATCTATAAAAGAGTTGTTTCTAGAGAGAGAATCCAGAAAAGAATCTAGAAAATATTTTCTAGAATGGGGCTCTTGAAAGGAATCTAGAAAAGACTTGTTTCTACACAGACGATCTAGAAAACTATGTTTTCTAAGTTGAGGCTTTAGAAACGGATCTGGTAAAGAATTCTTTCTAAATAGAGAATGCAGAAAAGTTTGTAGAAAATATTTTTGTCTAGATTGAGATTCTAGAAAATCATCTAGAAAAGACTTGTTTCTAGAGAGAATAACTAGAAATGTATCTAAACAAATATTTTCTAGATTGAGGCTCTACAAAATAATCGACAAAAACTGTGTTTCAAGAGAGATGATTCATAAAACAATCGAGAAAAGTAGGCTTTCTAGATTGAGGGTCCAGAAGAGAATCTAGAAAATAGTTGTTTCCAGAGAGAGATTCAAGAAAAGAATGTTTTCTCCATTGAGGCTCTAAAAATTATCTCAAAATGTATTATTTCCAGAGAGAGGATCTAGAAAAGTTTCCAGAAAAGGTTTTTTTTCCTAGTTTGAGGTTTTTGGAAAGAACCTAGAAAAGTCTCTTTTCTAAAGACAACAAAAGGAAAAGTATCTAAAAATGTTTTCTTGAATGAGGCTCCAGAAAATAATCTCACAAAAAAACTTTATTTCAAGAGAGTTGATCTATAAAAGAATCTAAAAAAACATTTTTTTTGTTTTGTTTTTTAGCTTGAGGCTTTAGAAAAGAATCTAGAAAAGAGTTGTTTCTAGAGAGAGAATCCAGAAAAGAATCTAGAAAATGTTTTCTAGAATGGGGCTCTTGAAAGGAATCTAGAAAAGACTTGTTTCTAGACAGACGATCTAGAAATCTATGTTTTCTAAGTTGAGGCTCTAGAAAGGGATCTTGTAAAGAATTCTTTCTAGATAGAGGATGCAGAAAAGTTTGTAGAAAATATTTTTGTCTAGATTATTTTTCTAGAAAATCATCTAAAAAAGACTTGTTTCTAGAGAGAATAACTAGAAAAGTATCTAGACAAATATTTTCTAGTGTGAGGCTCTACAAAAGAATCGAAAAAAACTGTGTTTCAAGAGAGATGATTCATAAAACAATCAAGAAAATTAGGCTTTCTAGATTGAGGCTATAGAAGAGAATCTAGAAAATAGTTGTTTCCAGAGAGAGATTCAAGAAAAGAATGTTTTCACCACTGAGGCTGTAAAAATGATACCAAAATGAATTATTTCCAGAGAGAGGATCTAGAAAAGTTTCCAGAAAAAAAATTTTATTTTCCTAGATTGAGGTTTTCGGAAAGAACTTAGAAAAGTCTCTTTTCTAAAGACAACAAAAGGAAAAGTATCTAAAAAAGTTTTCTTGAATGAGGCTCCAGAAAACAATCTCACAAAAAAACTTTATTTCAAGGGAATTGATCTATAAAAGAATCTAAAAAAGAATGTGTTTTTTTTTTGTTGTTGTTGTTGTTTTTTGTTTCTTAGGTTGAGGCTGTAGAAAAGAATCTAGAAAAGAGTTGTTTCTAGAGAGAGAATCCAGAAAAGAATCTAGAAAATGTTTTCTAGAATGGGGCTCTTGAAAGGAATCTAGAAAAGACTTGTTTCTACACAGACGATATAGAAAACAATGTTTTCTAAGTTGAGGCTTTAGAAAGGGATCTGGTAAAGAATTCTTTCTAAATAGAGAATGCAGAAAAGTTTGTAGAAAATATTTTTGTCTAGATTGAGATTCTAGAAAATCATCTAGAAAAGACTTATTTCTAGAGAGAATAACTAGAAAAGTATCTAGACAAATATTTTCTAGTGTGAGGCTCTAGAAAAGAATTGACAAAAACTGTGTTTCAAGGGAGATGATCCATAAAAGAATCAAGAAAAGTAGGATTTCTACATTGAGGCTATAGAAGAGAATCTAGAAAATAGTTGTTTCCAGAGAGAGATTCAAGAAAAGAATGTTTTCTCCATTGAGGCTGTAAAAAATGATCTCTAAATGAAATATTTCCAGAGAGAGGATTTAGAAAAGTTTCCAGAAAAGGTTTTTTTTCTAGATTGAGGTTTTCAGAAAGAACCTAGAAAAGTCTCTTTTCTAAAGACAACAACAAGAAAAGTATCTAAAAAATGTTTTCTTGAATGAGACTCCAGAAATGAATCTAAAAAAAAAAAAAAAAAAAAAAAAAACAATGGTTCAGATGATATGATCCATAAACGAATCTAAAAAAAACGTGTTTTTTTTTTGGGTTGTGGCTATAGAAAAGAATCTATAAAAGAGTTGTTTCTAGAGAGAGAATCCAGAAAAGAATCTAGAAAATATTTTCTAGAATGGGGCTCTTGAAAGGAATCTAGAAAAGACTTGTTTCTACACAGACGATCTAGAAAACAATGTTTTCTAAGTTGAGGCTCTAGAAAGGGATCTTGTAAAGAATTCTTTCTAGATAGAGGATGCAGAAAAGTTTGTAGAAAATATTTTTGTCTAGATTATTTTTCTAGAAAATCATCTAAAAAAGACTTGTTTCTAGAGAGAATAACTAGAAATGTATCTAAACAAATATTTTCTAGATTGAGGCTCTACAAAAGAATCGAAAAAAACTGTGTTTCAAGAGAGATGATTCATAAAACAATCAAGAAAATTAGGCTTTCTAGATTGAGGCTCCAGAAGAGAATCTAGAAAATAGTTGTTTCCAGAGAGAGATTCAAGAAAAGAATGTTTTCACCATTGAGGCTCTAAAAATGATACCAAAATGAATTATTTCCAGAGAGAGGATCTAGAAAAGTTTCCAGAAAAAAATTTTTATTTTCCTAGATTGAGGTTTTCGGAAAGAACTTAGAAAAGTCTCTTTTCTAAAGACAACAAAAGGAAAAGTATCTAAAAATGTTTTCTTGAATGAGGCTCCAGAAAACAATCTCACAAAAAAACTTTATTTCAAGGGAATTGATCTATAAAAGAATCTAAAAAAGAATGTGTTTTTTTTTGTTGTTGTTGTTGTTTTTTGTTTCTTAGGTTGAGGCTGTAGAAAAGAATCTAGAAAAGAGTTGTTTCTAGAGAGAGAATCCAGAAAAGAATCTAGAAAATGTTTTCTAGAATGGGGCTCTTGAAAGGAATCTAGAAAAGACTTGTTTCTACACAGACGATCTAGAAAACTATGTTTTCTAAGTTGAGGCTTTAGAAACGGATCTGGTAAAGAATTCTTTCTAAATAGAGAATGCAGAAAAGTTTGTAGAAAATATTTTTGTCTAGATTGAGATTCTAGAAAATCATCTAGAAAAGACTTGTTTCTAGAGAGAATAACTAGAAATGTATCTAAACAAATATTTTCTAGATTGAGGCTCTACAAAATAATCGACAAAAACTGTGTTTCAAGAGAGATGATTCATAAAACAATCGAGAAAAGTAGGCTTTCTAGATTGAGGGTCCAGAAGAGAATCTAGAAAATAGTTGTTTCCAGAGAGAGATTCAAGAAAAGAATGTTTTCTCCATTGAGGCTCTAAAAATTATCTCAAAATGTATTATTTCCAGAGAGAGGATCTAGAAAAGTTTCCAGAAAAGGTTTTTTTTCCTAGTTTGAGGTTTTCGGAAAGAACCTAGAAAAGTCTCTTTTCTAAAGACAACAAAAGGAAAAGTATCTAAAAATGTTTTCTTGAATGAGGCTCCAGAAAATAATCTCACAAAAAAACTTTATTTCAAGAGAGTTGATCTATAAAAGAATCTAAAAAAACATTTTTTTTGTTTTGTTTTTTAGCTTGAGGCTTTAGAAAAGAATCTAGAAAAGAGTTGTTTCTAGAGAGAGAATCCAGAAAAGAATCTAGAAAATGTTTTCTAGAATGGGGCTCTTGAAAGGAATCTAGAAAAGACTTGTTTCTAGACAGACGATCTAGAAATCTATGTTTTCTAAGTTGAGGCTCTAGAAAGGGATCTTGTAAAGAATTCTTTCTAGATAGAGGATGCAGAAAAGTTTGTAGAAAATATTTTTGTCTAGATTATTTTTCTAGAAAATCATCTAAAAAAGACTTGTTTCTAGAGAGAATAACTAGAAAAGTATCTAGACAAATATTTTCTAGTGTGAGGCTCTACAAAAGAATCGAAAAAAACTGTGTTTCAAGAGAGATGATTCATAAAACAATCAAGAAAATTAGGCTTTCTAGATTGAGGCTATAGAAGAGAATCTAGAAAATAGTTGTTTCCAGAGAGAGATTCAAGAAAAGAATGTTTTCACCACTGAGGCTCTAAAAATGATACCAAAATGAATTATTTCCAGAGAGAGGATCTAGAAAAGTTTCCAGAAAAAAAATTTTATTTTCCTAGATTGAGGTTTTCGGAAAGAACTTAGAAAAGTCTCTTTTCTAAAGACAACAAAAGGAAAAGTATCTAAAAAAGTTTTCTTGAATGAGGCTCCAGAAAACAATCTCACAAAAAAACTTTATTTCAAGGGAATTGATCTATAAAAGAATCTAAAAAAGAATGTGTTTTTTTTTTGTTGTTGTTGTTGTTTTTTGTTTCTTAGGTTGAGGCTGTAGAAAAGAATCTAGAAAAGAGTTGTTTCTAGAGAGAGAATCCAGAAAAGAATCTAGAAAATGTTTTCTAGAATGGGGCTCTTGAAAGGAATCTAGAAAAGACTTGTTTCTACACAGACGATCTAGAAAACTATGTTTTCTAAGTTGAGGCTTTAGAAACGGATCTGGTAAAGAATTCTTTCTAAATAGAGAATGCAGAAAAGTTTGTAGAAAATATTTTTGTCTAGATTGAGATTCTAGAAAATCATCTAGAAAAGACTTATTTCTAGAGAGAATAACTAGAAAAGTATCTAGACAAATATTTTCTAGTGTGAGGCTCTAGAAAAGAATTGACAAAAACTGTGTTTCAAGGGAGATGATCCATAAAAGAATCAAGAAAAGTAGGATTTCTACATTGAGGCTATAGAAGAGAATCTAGAAAATAGTTGTTTCCAGAGAGAGATTCAAGAAAAGAATGTTTTCTCCATTGAGGCTGTAAAAAATGATCTCTAAATGAAATATTTCCAGAGAGAGGATTTAGAAAAGTTTCCAGAAAAGGTTTTTTTTCTAGATTGAGGTTTTCAGAAAGAACCTAGAAAAGTCTCTTTTCTAAAGACAACAACAAGAAAAGTATCTAAAAAATGTTTTCTTGAATGAGACTCCAGAAATGAATCTAAAAAAAAAAAAAAAAAAAAAAAAAACAATGGTTCAGATGATATGATCCATAAAAGAATCTAAAAAAAACGTGTTTTTTTTTTGGGTTGTGGCTATAGAAAAGAATCTATAAAAGAGTTGTTTCTAGAGAGAGAATCCAGAAAAGAATCTAGAAAATATTTTCTAGAATGGGGCTCTGGAAAGGAATCTAGAAAAGACTTGTTTCTACACAGACGATCTAGAAAACTATGTTTTCTAAGTTGAGGCTTTAGAAACGGATCTGGTAAAGAATTCTTTCTAAATAGAGAATGCAGAAAAGTTTGTAGAAAATATTTTTGTCTAGATTATGGTTCTAGAAAATCATCTAGAAAAGACTTGTTTCTAGAGAGAATAACTAGAAATGTATCTAAACAAATATTTTCTAGATTGAGGCTCTACAAAATAATCGACAAAAACTGTGTTTCAAGAGAGATGATTCATAAAACAATTGAGAAAAGTAGGCTTTCTAGATTGAGGCTCCAGAAGAGAATCTAGAAAATAGTTGTTTCCAGAGAGAGATTCAAGAAAAGAATGTTTTCTCCATTGAGGCTCTAAAAATTATCTCAAAATGTATTATTTCCAGAGAGAGGATCTAGAAAAGTTTCCAGAAAAGGTTTTTTTTTCCCAGTTTGAGGTTTTCGGAAAGAACCTAGAAAAGTTTCTTTTCTAAAGACAACAAAAGGAAAAGTATCTAAAAATGTTTTCTTGAATGAGGCTCCAGAAAATAATCTCACAAAAAAACTTTATTTCAAGAGAGTTGATGTAGAAAAGAATCTAAAAAAGAATGTTTTTTTTTTGTTGTTGTTGTTTTTTGTTTCTTAGGTTGAGGCTGTAGAAAAGAATCTAGAAAAGAGTTGTTTCTAGAGAGAGAATCCAGAAAAGAATCTAGAAAATGTTTTCTAGAATGGGGCTCTTGAAAGGAATCTAGAAAAGACTTGTTTCTACACAGACAATATAGAAAACAATGTTTTCTAAGTTGAGGCTTTAGAAAGGGATCTGGTAAAGAATTCTTTCTAAATAGAGAATGCAGAAAAGTTTGTAGAAAATATTTTTGTCTAGATTGAGATTCTAGAAAATCATCTAGAAAAGACTTATTTCTAGAGAGAATAACTAGAAAAGTATCTAGACAAATATTTTCTAGTGTGAGGCTCTAGAAAAGAATTGACAAAAACTATGTTTCAAGGGAGATGATCCATAAAAGAATCAAGAAAAGTAGGCCTTCTAGATTGAGGCTCCAGAAGAGAATCTAGAAAATAGTTTTTTCCAGAAAGAGATTCAAGAAAAGAATGTTTTCTCCATTGAGGCTGTAAAAAATGATCTCTAAATGAATTATTTCCAGAGAGAGGATCTAGAAAAGTTTGCTGAAAAGTTTTTTTTGTCTAGATTGAGGTTTTTGGAAAGAACCTAGAAAAGTCTCTTTTCTAAAGACAACAACAAGGAAAGTATCTAAAAAATGTTTTCTTGAATGAGGCTCCAGAAAATAATCTCACAAAAAAACTTTATTTCAAGAGAGTTGATCTATAAAAGAATCTAAAAACGAACGTTTTTTTTTTGTTTGTTTGTTTTGTTTTGTTTTTTAGGTTGAGGCTGTAGAAAAGAATCTAGAAAAGAGTTGTTTCTAGAGAGAGAAGCCAGAAAAGAAAGTAGAAAATGGTTTCTAGAATGGGGCTCTTGAAAGGAATCTAGAAAAAACTTGTTTCTAGAAAGACGATCTAGAAAACTATGTTTTCTAATTTTAGGCTCTGGGAAGGGATCTGGTAAAGAATTCTTTCTAATTAGAGAATGAAGGAAAGTTTGTAGAAAAGATTTTTGTATAGATTGTGGTTCTAGAAAAGCATCTAGAAAAGACTTGTTGCTAGAGAGAATAACTAGAAAAATATCTAGACAAATATTTTCTAGAATGAGGCTCTAGAAAAGAATCGACAAAAACTGTGTTTCAAGAGAGATGATCCATAAAAGAATCAAGAAAAGTAGGATTTCTAGATTGAGGCTCCAGAAGAGAATCTAGAAAATAGTTGTTTCCAGAGAGAGGTTCAAGAAAAGAATGTTTTCTCCATTGAGGCTCTAGAAAATGACCTAAAAAGAATTGTGTCTAGAGAGGGGATCTAGATAAGTTTCGAGAAAAGATATTTTTCTAGATTGAGGTTCTCGAAAAGAACCTAGAAAAGTCTCTTTTCTAAAGATAACAACAAGAAAAGTATCTAAGAAATGTTTTCTTGAATGAGGCTCCAGAAAAGAATCTAAAACAACAACAACAACAACAACAACAACAACAATATTTCAGAAGATATGATCCATAAAAGAATCTACAAAAGACTGTTTTTTTAGATTAAGGCTCTAGAAAACAATCTAGAAAAGAGTTGTTTCTAGAGAGAGGATCCAGAAAAGAATCTAGAAAATGTTCTCTAGAATGGGGCTCTTGAAAGGAATCTAGAAAAGACTTGTTTCTAGATAGACGATCTAGAAAACTATGTTTTCTAAGTTGAGCCTCTAGAAAGAGATCTGGTAAAGAATCCTTTCTAGATAGAGGATGCAGAAAAGTTTGTAGAAAAGATTTTTGTCTAGCTTGACATTCTAGAAAATCATCTATAAAAGCCTTGTTACTAGAGAGAAAAATTAGAAAATTATCTAGACAAAAATTTTCTAGAGTGATTCTCTAGGAAAGAATCGACAAAAACTGTGTTTCAAGAGAGATGATCCATAAAAGAATCAAGAAAATTGGGATTTCTAGATCGAGGCTCTAGAAGAGAATCTAGAAAATAGTTGTTTCCAGAGAGAGATTCAAGAAAGGAATATTTTCTCCATTTAGGCTCTAGAAAATGACCTAAAAAGAATTGTGTCTAGATTCTTTTAAGGAGCCTCATTCAAGAAAATATTTTTAGGATACTTTTCTTGTTGTTGTCTTTAGAAAAGAGACTTTTCTAGGTTCTTTTCGAAAACATTAATCTAGACAAAAATCTTTTCTAGAAACTTTTCTTTATCTTCTCTCTAGAAAGAATTCTTTACTAGATCATTGTCTAGATCCTCAACTTTGAAAACATAGTTTTCTAGATCTTCTATATAGAAACAAGTCTTTTCTAGATTCTTTTCTAGAGCCCCATTTTAGAAAACATTTTTCTAGATTCTTTTCTGGATACTCTCTCTAGAAAGAACTCTTTTCTAGATTCTTTTCTTGAGCCGCAACTCAAAAAATTCTTTTATGGACCATCTCTCTTGAAACAAAGTTTTTCTAGATTCTTTTCTAGAGCCTCATTCTAGAAAATATTTTTCTAGATACTTTTTTTAGTTCTCTCTAGGAACATATCTGTTCTAGATGATTTTTTAGAATATCTTTCCACGCAAAAATCTTTTTAAGAAAGTTTTCTCCATCCTCTCTGTAATAAGAATTCTTTATTAGTTCCTTTTCTAGAGTATCAATCTAAAAAATACCTGCTTTTCTGGCTTCTTTTATGGATCATCTCTCTTGAAACAAAGTATTTTTGTTAGATTCTTTTCTGGAGCCTCATTCAAGAAAATATTTTTAGATACTTTTGTTGTTGTTTCCTTTAGAAAAGAGAGTTTTCTAGATTATTTTACAGATCATCTTTCTTGAAAGTTTTTATAGATTCTTTTCTAGAGCCTCTCTAAAAAAAAACAAACTATTTTCTAGATTGTTTTCTAGAGCTTCAACTTAAAATAACTGTTCTTTTCTAGATTCTTTTATGGATCAACACTCTTGAAATAAAATATTTTTATTAGATTATTTTATGGATTCTCATCCAAGAAAACATTTTAGGTACTTTTCTTCTTGTTCCCTTTGAAAAGAGACTTTTCTAGATTCATTTGGAAAACCTCAATATAGAAAAAAGTCTTTTCTGGAGACTTTACTAGATCCTCTCTCTGGAAACAATTCTTTTAGAGATCACAATCTTTTCTTGATCCTCTCTTTAGAAACAACATTTTTCTAGATTCTTTTCTAGAGCCTCATTCTAGAAACCCTAATTTTCTTGATTCTTTTATGGATCATCTCTCTTGAAACACAATTTTTCTTGATTTTTATCTAGAGTCTCATTCTAGAAAATATTTGTCTAGGTACTTTTCTAGTTATTTTCTCTAGAAACAATCTTTTCTAGATGATTTTCTAGAACCTCAATCTAGACAAAAAGCTTTTCTACAAACTTTCCTGCATCCTCTATCTAGAAAGATTTCTTTACCAGATCCTATTCTAGAGGTTCAACTTAGAAAACATAGTTTTCTAGATCGTATATCTAGACAAAAGTCTTTTTAGATTCTTTTCTAGAGCCCAATTCTAGAAAACATTTTCTAGATTCTTTTCTGGATACTCTCTCTAGAAATAACTCTTTTCTAAATTCTTTTCTGGAGCCTCATTCAAGAATACATTTTTAGATACTTTTCTAGTTGTTCTCTTTATAAAAGAGACTTTTCTAGATTCATTTTGAAAATCTGAATCTAGAAAAAAATCTTTTCTGGAAACTTTTCAGCATATGGTCTCTTGAAACAATTCTTTTCTAGATCATATTCTAGAGCCTCAAGCTAGAAAACAATCTTTTCTTGATCCTCTCTCTAGAAAGATTTTTCTAGATTTGTTTCTAGAGCTTCAATCTAGAAATCATTCTTTTCTAGATTCTTTTATGGATCATCTCTCTTGAAATAATGTTTTTTTGGTTAGATTCTTTTCTGCAGCCTCATTCAAGAAAACATTTTTTAGATACTTTTCTTGTTGTTCTCTTTAGGAAAGAGACTTTTCTAGATTCTTTTACATATCATCTCTCTTGAAACGAGGTTTTTATAGATTCTCTTCTAGAGACTCATTCTAGAAAATGTTTTCTTAATTCTTTTCTATTTCTTCTCTCTAAAACAATTCTTTTCTAAATGATTTTCTAGAACCTCCATCTGGACCAAAATCATTTCTAGAAACTTTTCTGCATTCTCTCTCTAGTAAGAATTCTTTAATTGATCCCTTTCTACAGCCTTAAGCCAGAAAACATAATTTTCTACATGTTCTATCTAGAAAAAACTGTTTTCTCGATTTTTAACTAGAGCCCCATTCTAGAAAACATTTTTTTGATTCTTTTCTGGATCCTCTCTCCAGAACCAACTCTTTTCTAGATTCTTTTCTAGAGCCTCAAACTAAAAAAAAAAAACCTTTCTTTTCTAGATTTTTTTTTTTATGGATCATATCTTCTGAAACAATGTTAGTTCTTCTATCTAGAAACAAGTCTTTTTTTGATTCTTTTCTAGAGCCCCATTCTAGAAAACAGTTTTCTAGATTCTTTTCTGGATACTCTTTCTAGAAAGAACTCTTTTCTAGATTGTTTTCTTGAGCCTCAACCTAAAAAAAAAACAAAAACAAAAACAAAAAAAAAAACATTCTTGTCTAGACTTTTGTATGGATAATATCTTGTGCAACAATGTTTTTGGTTTTTTTTTTCTTAGATTCTTTTCTGATGCTTCATTCAAGAGAATAGTTTTTAGATACTTTTCTAGTTGTTATCTTTAGAAAAGAGTCTTTTCTGGATTCTTTTCTGGAGCCTCAATCTAGAAAACGTACTTTTCTAGATTCTTTTACGCACCATCTCTCTTGAAACAAAGTTTTTCTAGATTCTTTTCTAGAGTCTCATTCTAGAAAATATTTTTCTAGATACTTTTTTAGTTCTTATCTTTAGAAACAAGTCATTTCTAGATGATTTTCTAGAACATCTGTCCACACAAAAATCTTTTCCAGAAAGTTTTCTCCATCCTCTCTCTAGAAAGAATTCTTTAGCATATCCTTTTCTAGATCCTCAATCTAAAAAAACCCTTCTTTTCTAGATTCTTTTATGGATCATCTCTCTTGAAAAAAAGTTTTTTTTTGTTGGATTCTTTTCTGGAGCCTCATTCAAGAAAACATTTTTTTGGAGACTTCCGGCCAAGATGGCGGCGTGGAGGCTGACAGCTGCTTGAGCTCCTCATTTTCTCTCAGAACTTACTTCATGACAAGCCTCTGACTTAATGCTTGACCCAGAAAGAAATCCACAAATAATCACCAAGAGAAGACATCCTTGAAAGTCGCCAGAAAAGGTCTGTGTTTGCTCGTGGGGCAGTCACTCAGACTGGGCACAGACATTCAAGCCAGAGTGAGACAGGCAGCTCACACAGCTCAGACCAGATGGGGAGGGGTACAATCTCTGCCGTTTCTGCGAAAACACTTTTTTCCCCAGAGTGGATACTCTGTCTTGGCAGCAAGCCAGGAGCAGAGGAGAGGGTGTAAATACCGGAGGTGACAATTAAAGCCCCAGAAAGCCAGCTTCTCTCAGAACCCGGCCACCCCCAACCCCCACCTGGACTTACTCAGTGCTTTCTCAGAGCCTCAGAGTGCAGACTCAGTACAGTCATTGCTGTTCTGTTAGTGGCTCTCTGCTGCCCTACCGCCAGTCTATAGAAGAAGCCCATTAATACCATCCAGCCCCATCCCCCGCAAAACAGACCAATTGTTTCTCTTGTCAATTTGTTTTCTTCGATTCTTACTCTGACAAAATGAACAAAAAGTTCAAAAGGGCTCTAACCATTGACAGCTTTTGTATGGAGAGAGAGCAGACTTCAAACACTGAGGAGACTAAAAACAGACTGTCCCCAGAGGAATCCCCTAAGGGGGATATGAGCTGCTCCTCAATACAAAAGAATCTCATAGAGGAAATCAAAAAGGCTCTCACAAGAGAGCTGGAAGAGAAATGGCAAAAGGAAAGGGAAACTTGGCAAGAGAGCCTGGAGAAGTCATCCCATGCATTCAAAGACAGAGTGGATAAAGAAATCAAATCATTGAGAAACAAGATTAGTGAGCTGGAAAAGATAAACAACTCCAAGGAAAACAGGATTAGTGAGCTGGAAAAAGAAAACAGCTCTCTAAAAAATAAAATGGATAAAATGGAAAAAAATTCCATAGAAGATAAAAACTCAATTGGACAATTACAAAGAGATATAAAAAAAGTGAGTGAAGAAAATACATCATTGAAAATTAGACTGGAACAAGTAGAAATGAATGATTCAAGGAGAAACCAAGAGGTAGTCAAGCAAAACAAGAGAAATGAAACAATTGAAAAGAATGTCAAGTACCTTACTAGAAAGACAACAGTCCTGGAAAACAGATCCAGGAGAGACAATTTGAGAATAATCGGACTCCCTGAAAAATGTGGGGAAAAAAAGAGCTTGGATACCATTTTCGAGGAAATTATCAAAGAGAACTGCCCAGACGTTCTGGAAACAGAGAGTAAAATAGACATTGAAAAAATTCACTGATCACCTACTGAAAGGGACCCTAAAATCAAAACACCAAGAAATATAGTGGCCAAGTTCAAGAACCATCAGACAAAGGAAAATATATTGGAAGCTGCTAGAAAAAAATCAATTCAGATATGGAGGATCCACAATAAGGATAATCCAGGATCTAGCAGCATCCATATTAAAAGAACGAAGGGCCTGGAACATGATATTCCAAAAGGCTAATGAACTTGGTATGCAGCCAAGAATAACATACCCAGCAAGAATGAGCATCCTTTTCCAGGGAAGAAAATGAACATTTAACAAAATAAATGAATTCCATCTATTTTTGATGAAAAAACCAGACCTACATGAAAGGTTTGATCTTCAAATACAGAACTCAAGAGATTTCTAAAAAGGTAAAAAGAAATCTTGAGAACTATACTTCTGCCAAAAAAAATATGTAAAGAACATATGTACAATTTGTCTTAGAAACTACAGGTGGAAAGGAAATTATATCATAAAAAAGGGTAAAGTGGTGGTACTACATCTCATGAAGAGGCAATGTAACCTATTATATCTAAGAGAAAGAAAGGAGGGAGATGAACATAGTGTGTATCAATAGACCTATTCAATTTATGGTGAAACTTCTTCCACTTAGCTGAAAAGTGAAAGGGAAGGAGTAAGCTAAGGGGAAGGGAATACAGAAATTTCGAGGAAAAGGGGTAAAATAAAGGGAGGATCTTTAAGGTGGCAGAGGGATCCTAAAAAGGGAGGGCTGTGAGAAGCTGGTTTAATACTTGTTGGGGGGTAAGAGGGAAGGAAAGGGGAAAAGCATAAGCAGGGGTTAATAGTATGGCAACCAATATAGAATTAGTCCTTCTAACCATAAATGTGAATGGGGCAAACTGCCTCATAAAGAGGAAGCAGTTAGCAGACTGGATTAAAAGTCAGAATCCTACTATATGTTGTTTACAGGAAACACACCTGAAACAGGGTGATCCATTCAAACTAAAAGTAAAAGGGTGGAGCAGAATCTATTATGCTTCAGGCAAAGCCAAAAAAGCAGGGGTAACCATCCTCATCTCAGATCAAGCAAAAACAAAAATTGATCTAATTAAAAGAGATAAGGAAGGCCATTATATCCTGCTAAAGGGCAGCATCAATAATGAAGCAGTATCAATATTAAACATATATGCACCAAGTGGTGCAGCATCTAAATTCTTAAAAGAGAAATTAAGAGAGCTGCAAGAGGAAATAGATAGCAAAACTATAATAGTGGGAGATCTCAACCTTGCACTCTCAGAATTAGATAAATCAAACCACAATATAAATAAGAAAGAAGTCAAAGAGGTAAATAGAATACTAGAAAAGTTTGATATGAAAGATCTTTGGCGAAAGCTAAATGGAGACAGAAAGGAATATACTTTCTTTTCAGCAGTTCATGGAACCTATACAAAAATTGATCATATACTAGGGCATAAAAACCTCAAAATCAAATTCAGTAATAGTAAATAGTAAATGCATCTTTTTCAGACCACAGTGCAATCAAAATTACATTTAATAAAAAGCCAGGGGAAAATAGACTAAAATAATTGGAAACTAAATAATCTTATACTAAAGAATGATTGGGTAAAACAGCAAATCATAGACATAATTAATAACTTCACCCAAGAAAATGACAATAATGAGACATCATACCAAAATGTGTGGGATACAGCCAAAGCAGTAATAAGGGGAAGTTTTATATCTGTACAGGCCTACTTGCATAAAATAGAGAAAGAGAGAGCCAATGAATTGGGCTTACAACTAAAATTGCTAGAAAAGGAACAAATTAAAAACCCCCAGACAAACACAAAACTTGAAATTCAAAAAATAAAAGGGAAGATTAATAAAATTGAAAGTAAAAAAAACTAGTGAATTAATTAATAAAACTAAGAGTTGGTTCTATGAAAAAACCAACAAAATAGACAAACCCTTAGTAAACCTGATTAAAAAAAGGAAAGCGAAAAAGCAAATTGTTAGTCTTGAAAATGAAAAGGGTGAACTCACCATTAATGAAGAGGAAATTAGAATAATGGTTAGGAGCTCCTTTGCTCAACGTTATGCCAATAAATTCGATGACTTAAATGAAATGGAAGAATACCTTCAAAAATATAGCTTGCCCAGATTAACAGAGGAAGAAGTAAGTAGTCTAAATAGTCCCATCTCAGAAAAAGAAATAGACCAAGCTATTAACCAACTTCCTAAGGAAAAGTCCCCAGGACCACATAGATTTACATGTGAATGCTACCAAACATTTAAAGAACAACTAACTCCAATGCTATTTAAACTATTTGAAAAAATAGGGATTGAAGAAGTCCTACCAAATTCTTTCTATGACACAGACATGGTACTGATACCTAAACCAGGTAGATTGAAAACTGAGAAAGAAAACTATAGACCAATTTCCTTAATGAATATTGATGCTAAAATCTTAAATAAGATATTAGCAAATAGACTTCAGAAAATCATCCCCAGGATAATACACTATGACCAAGTGGGATTTATACCAGGAATGCAGGGCTGGTTTAATATTAGGAAAACTATTAGTATAATTGACCATATTCATAATCAAATTGATAAAAACCATATGATCATCTCAATAGATGCAGAAAAAGCATTTGATAAAATCCAACATCCATTTCTACTAAAAATGCTTTAGAATATAGGAATAAATGGACTATTTCTTAAAATAATAACGAACATATATTTAAAATCTTCAGTAAACATCATATGTAATGGCGATAAACTAGAACCTTTCCCTATAAGATCAGGAGTGAAACAAGTTTGCCCACTATCACGATTACTTTTCAATATAGTACTAGAAACTCTAGCCTCGGCAATAAGAGCCGAGAAAGAGATTGAAGGAATTAGAGTAGGAAATGAGGAAATCAAATTATCACTTTTTGCAGATGACATGATGGTATGCTTAGAGAACCCCAAAGACTCTGCTAAAAAGCTATTAGAAATAATTCAGAATTTTAGGAAAGTTGCAGGATACAAAATAAATCCACATAAATCCTCAGCATTTTTATACATTACCAACACAATCCAACAGCAAGAGATACAAAGAGAAATTCCATTCAAAATAATGGTCGATAGCATAAAATATTTGGGAATATATCTACCAAATGAGAGTCAGGAAGTATATGAGAAAAATTACAAAACACTTGCCACAAAAATAAAGTCAGATTTAAATAATTGGAAAGACATGCAGTGCTCTTGGATAGGCCGAGCGAATATAATTAAGATGACATCCTCCCTAAACTAATCTATTTATTTAATGCTATACCAATGAATCCAAGAAACTATTTAAATAACCTAGAAAAAATAACAACAGAATGCATATGGAACAACAAAAGGTCGAGAATTTCAAGGGAAACAATGTTTTTTTTCTTAGATTCTTTTCTGATGCTTCATTCAAGAGAATAGTTTTTAGATACTTTTCTAATTGTTATCTTTAGAAAAGATTTTAGAGAGAAGAAATAGAAAAGAATTCTTTCTAGAAAGAGGATGGAGAAAACTTTCTAGGAAAGATTTTTGTCTGGATAGATGTTCTAGAAAATCATCTAGAAAAGACTTGTTTCTAGAGAGAAGAACTAAAACAGTATCTAGAAAAATATTTTCTAGAATGAGGCTCTAGAAAAGAATCTAGAAAAACTTTGTTTTAAGAGAGATGGTCCCTAAAAAAAAAGTACGCATGGACAATTTGATTTTACTGATATAAAAGAAAAAAAGAGGGGGTGTAGTAAAGGGAAGGGGGTAGTATCAGAAAAAGGGGAGGGAGTGATAAAAAGAGGGAAACTATATCACAGGAAGAGACATAGAAAATACACCATATCTGAGGGAATTTAGAGAGGGGGAGAAACATTGTGTGAATCTTACTCTCATCAGAAGAGGCTCAAAGAGTAAATAATTGACATATTTGTTTTTCAAAGAATTCTCTCTCACCTCATTAAAAGGGGGGAGAGGAAAAGGGAAAAGGAAAAGGGGAATAAGGAAAGGAACTTAGAAGGAGAGGGGAGGGATATTAAAAAAGGGAGGGCTGTGCGTCACAAGTGGCATCTATAAATTAAATATTGGGGAAGGGGTTCAGGGGGGTCAAGGGAAAAGGCATAATCTGGGGATAATATGATGGCAGGAATTACAGAATTAGTAATTTTAACTGTAAATGTGAATGGGATGAACGCTCCCATCAAACGGAGACGGATAGCAGATTGGATCAAAAATCAGAACCCTACAGTATGTTGTCTGCAAGAAACACACATAAAGCAGGGAGATACATACAGAGTAAAGGTAAAAGGTTGGAGCAGAATCTATTATGCTTCAGGTAAAGCCAAAAAAGCAGGGGTAGCTATCCTTATCTCAGATCAAGGAAAAGCAGAAGTTGATCTAGTTAAAAGAGATAAGGAAGGAAACTATATCCTGCTGAAAGGTAGCATAAATAATGAAGCCATGTCAATACTACACATATATGCACCAAGTGGCATAGCATCTAACTTTCTAAAGGAAAAGTTAAGAGAATTGCAAGAAGAAATAGACAGTAAAACTATAATAGTGGGAGATCTCAACTTTGAACTCTCAGATTTAGACAAATCAAACCACAAAACAAATAAGAAAGAAATTAAAAAAGTAAATAGAACATTAGAAAAACTAGGTATGATAGACCTTTGGAGAAAACTGAATGGCAATAGAAAGGAATATACTTTCTTCTCAGCAGTTCATGGATCCTATACAAAAATTGACCATATATTAGGACATAAAGATCTCAAAATTAAATGTAGCAAGGCAGAAATAATAAATGCCTTCTTCTCAGACCACAATGCAATAAAAGCTTCATTCAGTAAAAAGTTAGGGGTAAATAGACCAAAATGTAATTGGAAACTGAATAATCTCATCTTAAAGAATGACTGGGTGAAACAGCAAATAATAGAAACAATTAATAATTTCACCCAAGATAATGACAATGATGAGACATCATACCAAAATCTGTGGGATGCAGCTAAAGCAGTAAAAAGGGGAAATTTTATATCTTTAGAGACTTATTTGAAGAAAATAGAGAAAGAGAAGATTAACGAATTGGGCTTACAACTTAAAAGGTTAGAAAAAGACCAAATTAAAAAAACCCAACCAAAAATTAAACTTGAAATACAAAAATTTAAAGGAGAAATCAATAAGATTGAAAGTAAAAAAAAAAAAAAAAAAAAAAAAAAACTATTGAATTAATAAATAAAACCAAGAGTTGGTTTTATGAAAAAGCCAATAAAATAGACAAACCTTTGGTAAATCTGATCAGAAAAAAGAAAGAGGAAAATCAAATTATTCGTCTTACAAATGAAAAGGGGGATCTTTCCACCAATGAAGAGGAAATTAGAGAAATAATAAGGAGTTACTTTGCCCAACTTTATGCTAATAAATTTGATAACTTAAGTGAAATGGATGACTTTCTCCAAAAGTATAGGCTTCCTAGATTAACAGAGGAGGTAATAAATTGCTTAAATAGTCCCATTTCAGAAAAAGAAATAGAACAAGCTATTAATCAACTCCCCAGGAAAAAATCCCCAGGACCAGATGGATTTACATGTGAATTCTACCAAACATTTAAAGAACAATTAGCCCCAATGCTACATAAACTATTTGAAAAAATAGGGGATGAAGGAGTCCTACCAAACTCCTTTTATGACACAATCATGGTACTGATACCTAAACCAGGTCGATCGAAAACTGAGAAAGAAAATGATAGACCAATTTCCTTAATGAATATTAATGCTAAAATCTTAAATAAGATATTAGCAAAAAGACTTCAGAAAATCATCCCCAGGATAATACACTATGATCAAGTAGGATTCATACCAGTAATGCAGGGCTGGTTTAATATTAGGAAAACTATTAGTATAATTGACCATATTAATAATCAAATTAATAAAAACCATATGATCATCTCAATAGATGCAGAAAAAGCATTTGACAAAATCCAACATCCATTCCTACTAAAAACTCTTGAGAGTATAGGAATAAATGGACTATTCCTTAGAATAATCAGGAGCATATATTTAAGACCGTCAGTAAGCATAATATGAAATAGAAATAAACTGCAACCTTTCCCAGTAAGATCAGGCGTGAAACAAGGTTGCCCACTATCACCATTACTATTCAATATAGTACTAGAAACACTAGCCTCAGCAATAAGAGCCGAGAAAGAGATTCAAGGAATTAGAGTAGGAAATGAGGAAATCAAACTATCACTCTTTGCAGATGAAATAATGGTATACTTAGAGAACCCCAAAGACTCTGCTAAAAAGCTATTAGAAATAATTCAGAATTTTAGCAAAGTGGCAGGATACAAAATAAATCCACATAAATCCTCAGTATTTTTATACATCACCAACAAAATGCAACAGCAAGAGTTACAAAGAGAAATTCCATTCCAAACAAATGTTGAGAGTATAAAGTATTTGGGAATCCATCTACCAAAGAATAGTCAGGAATTATATGAGAAAAATTACAAAACACTTGCCACAAAAATAAAGTCAGATTTAAATAATTGGAAAGATATTCAGTGCTCTTGGTTAGGCCGAGCGAATATAATAAAGATGACAATACTCCCCAAACTAATCTATTTATTTAGTTCAGACTCCCAAGAAACTATTTTAATGACCTAGAAAAAAATAAGATCAAAATTCATATGGAAGAATAAAAGGTCGAGAATTGCAAGGGAACTAATGAGAAAAAACTCAGAGGAAGGTGGTCTAAGTGTACCTGATCTAAAGCTATATTATATAGCAGTAGTCACCAAAACCATTTGGTACTGGCTAAGAAATAGAAAGGTAGATCAGTGGAACATATTAGATACAAAGGACAAAAAAAGGGTACATCTATAGCAATCTAATCTTTGACAAACCCAAAGATACCAACATTAGGGATAAAAATTCATTATTTGGAAAAAACTGTTGGGAAAACTGGAAATTAATATGGCAGAAATTAGATATGGATCCACACTTAACACCATATACCAAGATAAGATCAAAATGGGTCCATGATTTAGGCATAAAGAATGAGATCATAAATAGATTAGAGGAACAGAGGATAGTCTACCTCTCAGACTTGTGGAAGAGGAAGGAATTTATGACCAGAAGAGAACTAGAGATCATTATTGATCACAAAATAGAAGATTTTGATTACATCAAACTAAAAAATTTCTGTACAAACAATACTAATGCAAACAAGATTAGAAGGGAAGTAACAAATTGGGAAAATATTTTTAAAAGCAAATGTTCTGACAAAGGTCTCATTTCCAAAATATATAGAGAACTGACCCTAATTTATAAGAAACCGAACCATTCTCCAATTGATAAATGGTCAAAGGATATGAACAGACAATTCTCAGATGAAGAAATTGAAACTATATCCACTCATATGAAAGAGTGTTCCAAATCACTACTGATCAGAGAAATACAAATTAAGACAACTCTGAGATACCACTACAAACCTGTCAGATTGGCTAAGATGACAGGAACAAATAATGATGAACGTTGGAGGGCATGTGGGAAAATTGGGACACTAATACATTGCTGGTGGAGTTGTGAAAAATCCAGCCATTCTGGAGAGCAATTTGGAACTATGCCCAAAAAGTTATCAAACTGTGCATACCCTTTGACCCAGCAGTACTACTACTGGGCTTATATCCCAAAGAAATACTAAGGAGCGGAAAGGGACCTGTATGTGCCAAAATGTTTGTGGCAGCTCTTTTTGTTGTAGCTAGAAACTGGAAGTTGAATGGATGCCCATCAATTGGAGAGTGGTTGGGTAAATTATGGTATATGAAGGTTATGGAATATTATTGCTCTGTAAGAAATGACCAGCAGGAGGAATACAGAGAGGCTTGGAGAGATTTATATCAACTGACGCTGAGTGAAAAGAACAGAAGCAGAAGATCGCTATACACTTCAATGCTGTATGAAGAGGTATTCTGATGGAAGTGGATATCTTCAACATAAAGAAGATTCAACTCACTTCCAGTTGATCAATGATGGACAGAAATAACTATATCCAGAGAAGGGACACAGGGAAGTGAATGTAAATTGTTAGCACTACTGTCTAGCTACCCAGATTACTTATACCTTTGGAAGCTAATACTTAATGTGCAACAAGAAAATTGTATTTGCACACATATATTGTATCTAGGTTATATTGTAACACATGTAAAATGTATGGGATTACCTGTCATAAGGGGAGGGAGTGAAGAGAGGGAGGAGATAATTTAGAAAAATGAATTAAAAAAAAAAAGAAACTTGAAAAAAAAAGAGACTTTTCTAGGTCCTTTTGGAAAACCTCAATCTAGACAAAAATCTTTTCTAGAAACTTTTCTGTATCCTTTCTCTAGAAAGAATTCTTTACTAGAACCTTGTATAGAGCCTCAACTTAGAAAATGTAGGTTTCTAAATCTTCTCTCTAGAAACAAGTCTTTTCTAGAGCCACATTCTTGAAAACAATTTTTCTAGATTCTTTTTTGGATACTCTCTCTAGAAAGAACTTTTTTCTAGATTCTTTTCTTGAATCTCAACCTAAAAAAAACATTCTTTTCTAGAATTTTGTATGGATAATATCTTGTGAAACAATGTTTTTTTTTTTCTTATATTCTTTTCTGCAGCTTCATTCAAGAGAATATTTTTTAGATACTTTTCTAGTTGTTATCTTTAGAAAAGTGTCTTTTCTAGATTCTTTTCTAGAGCCTCAATCTAAAAAAAACTTTCTTTTCTAGATTCTTTTATGGATCATGTCTTCTGAAATAATTTTTTTGTTAGATTCTTTTCTGGAGCCTCATTAAAGAAAATATTTTTTAGATTCTTTTCTTGTTGTTGTTTTTAGAAAAGAGACTTTTCTAGGTTCTTTTCGAAAACCTCAATCAAGAAAAAAATCTTTTCTAGAAATATTTCTAGATCCCCTCTCTAGAAACAATTCTTTTCTAGATCATTTTCTAGAGCCTCAATGAAGAAAACATTCTTTTCTGGATCCTCTCTCTGGAAACAACTATTTTGTGGATTCTATTCTAGAGCCTCAATCTAGAAATCCTACTTTTTTTTCTTGATTCTTTTAGGGATCATCTCTCTTGAAACATAGTTTTTGTCAATTCTTTTGTAGAGCCTCAATCTAGAAAATATTTGTCTAGATAATTTTCTAGTTATTCTCTCTAGAAACAAGTCTTTTCTAGATGATTTTCTAGAACCTCAATCTAGACAAAAATCTTTTCTAGAAACTTTTCTGCATCCTCGCTCTAGTAAGAATTATTTAAGAGATCCTTTTCTAGAGCCTCAACCCAGAAAATATAATTTTCTATATGTTCTATCTAGAAAAAAAATATTTTCTAGATTCTTAACTAGAGACGCATTCTAGAAATTTTTTTTTATTCTTTTCTGGATCCTCTCTCTAGAAACAACTCTTTTCTAGATTCTTTTCAAGAACCTCAACCTAAAAAAAAGTTCTTTTCTAGATTCTTTTATGGATTAACTCTATTGAAATAAAGTTTTTTTGTTAGATTATTTTATGGATTCTCATCCAAGAAAACATTTTAGGTACTTTTCTTCTTATTCTCTTTAGAAAAGAGACTTTTCTAGATTCATTTTGAAAACCTCAATCTAGAAAAAAAATCTTTTCTGAAAACTTTTCTAAATCCTCTCTCTGGAAACAATTCTTTTAGAGATAATTTTCTAGAGCCTCAATCTAGAAAACATTATTTTCTTGATCCTCTCTTTAAAAAGAATTTTCTAGATTCTTTTCCAGAGCCTCAATCCAGAAATCGTACTTTTCTTGTTATTCTCTTTAGAAAAGAGATTTTTCTAGATTATTTTACAGATCATCTCTCTTGAAACAAAGTTTTCCTAGATTCTTTTCTAGAGCCTCATTCTAGAAAATATTTTTCTAGATACTTTTGTAGTTCTCTCTAGAAACAAGTCTTTTCTAGATGATTTTCTAGAACATCTGTCCACAAAAAAATCTTTTCTAGAAAGTTTTCTCCATCCTCTCTCTAGAAAGAATTCTTTATTAGATCCCTTTCTAGAGCCTCAATAAAAAAAAAAAAAAACCTTCTTTTCTAAATTCTTTTATGGATCATCTCTCTTGAAACAAAGTTCTTTTTGTTGGATTCTTTTCTGGAGCCTCATTCAAGAAAACAATTTTTAGATACTTTTCTTGTTGTTCAATTTAGAAAAGAGGCTTTTCTAGATTCTTTTACAGATCATCTCTCTTGAAAGTTTTTATAGATTCTTTTTTAGAGCCTCATTTTAGAAAATATTTTCTTGATTCTTTTCTATTTCTTCTCTCTAAAAACAATTCTTTTCTAGATGATTTTCTAGAACCTTAATCTAGTCAAAAATCTTTTCTAGAAACTTTTCTCCATCCTCGCTCTAGTAAGAAGTCTTTAAGAGATCCTTTTCTAGAACCTCAAACCAGAAAACATAGTTTTCTGGATGTTCTATCTAGAAACAACTGTTTTCTACATTCTTAACTAGAGCCCCATTCTAGAAAATATTTTTTTGATTCTTTTCTTGATCCTCTCTCTAGAAACAACTCTTTTCTAGATTCTTTTCAAGAGCCTCAACCTAAAAAAATTTCTTTTCTAGATTCTATGGATTAACTCTCTTGAAATAAACTTTTTTTTTGTTAGATTATTTCATGGATTCTCATCCAAGAAAACATTTTAGGTACTTTTCTTCTTGTTCTCTTTAGAAAAGGGACTTTTCTAGAGTCATTTTGAAAACCTCAATCTATAAAAAAATCTTTTCTGGAAACTTTTCTAGATCCTCTCTCTGGAAACAATTCTTTTAGAGATCATTTTCTAGAGCCTCAATCAAGAAAACATTCTTTTCTTGATTCTCTCTCTTGAAACAACATTTTTCTAGATTCTTTTCTAGAGCCTCATTCTAGAAATTGTAGTTTTCTATATTCTTTTATGGATCATCTCTCTTGAAACCCAATTTTTTTCCGATTCTTTTATAGAGCCTCAATCTAGAAATCCTACTTTTCTTGATTCTTTTATGGACCATCTCTCTTGAAACACAGTTTTTGTCAATTCTTTTCTAGAGCCTCATTCTAGAAAATATTTGTCTAGATACTTTTCTAGTTCTTCTCTCTAAAAACAAATCTTTTCTAGATGATTTTCTAGAACATCTGTCCAGACAAAAATCTTTTCTAGAAAGTTTTCTCCATCCTCTCTCTAGAAAGAATTCTTTATTAGATCCCTTTCTAGAGCCTCAATCTAAAAAAAAAAAAAAAAAAAAAAACCAAAAAACTTTCTTTTCTAAATTCTTTTATGGATCATCTCTCTTGAAACAAAGTTCTTTTTCTTGGATTCTTTTCTGGAGCCTCATTCAAGAAAACAATTTTTAGATACTTTTCTTGTTGTTCTCTTTAGAAAAGACACTTTTCTAGATTCTTTTACAGATCATCTCTCTTGAAAGAAAGTTTTTATAGATTCTTTTTTAGAGCCTCATTTTAGAAAATATTTTCTTGATTCTTTTCTATTTCTTCTCTCTAAAAACAATTCTTTTCTAGATGATTTTCTAGAACCTCAATCTAGACAAAAATCTTCTCTAGAAACTTTTCTGCATCCTCTCTCTAGTAAGAATTCTTTAATAGATCCTTTTCTACAGCCTCAATCCAGAAAACATAGTTTTCTACATGTTCTATTTAGAAACAACTGTTTTCTAGATTTTTAACTAGAGCCCCATTCTAGAAAACATTTTTTTTGATTCTTTTCTGAATCCCCTCTCCAGAAACAACTCTTGTTCACTTCCAAGCCCACCCTCTTTTTTCCACACTCTAGACTTGAGTTTCACGCGCTATCTCGCTCGCTTCTGCGATCCCCCACTCTTCCACATGGTCAAGTGTTGAGTTTCGCAAGCTAACTGGCTCGCTTCCATGCTCCCACTCACTTCTGTGTGCTAAAGGCTTTAGTTTTGCACGCTATCTCCCTCACTTCCGTGTGCTCCCGCACTCTTCCGCGTGGTTAAGAGTTGAGTTTTGTGCACTATCTCACTTTCTTCCGCTCTCCCGAACTCTTTGGAGCATTCAAGGGTTGAGTTTTGCACACTATCTCGCTTGCTTCCGCGATCCCGCTGGCTTCCACAAGCTCAAGAATTGAGTTTCGTGCACCATCTCATTTGCTTCTGCTCTTCCGCTTGCTTCCAGCTCTCAAGATTTTAGTTTTACGTGCTCTCTCGTTCTTTCTGCACTCCCGCACTCTTCCACATGTCAACAGTTGAGTTGTGCGCACTCTCTCTCTTGCTTCCTCGCTCCCACTAGCTTCCGTGCACTCAAGACTATTTTCACATGCCCTCTCGTTCGCTTCTGCTCTCCCACTTGCTTTCAGAGCTCAAGACTTGAGTTTTGGGCGCTATCTCGATCTCTTCCGTGCTCATGCACTCTTCCGCTTGGTCAAGAGTTGAGTTTTGTGCACTATCTCAGTTGCTTCCTCAATCCCTTGCGATCCCGCTGGCTTCCACAAGCTCAAGAATTGAGTTTCGTGCACCATCTCATTCGCTTCCGTGCTCCTGCTTGCTTCCAGAGCTCAAGACTTGAGTTCCACGTGCTGTCTCGTTCTTTCTGCGCTCCCGCAATCTTCCACGCAGTCAAGAGTTGAGTTGTGTGCACTCTCTCTCTTGCTTCCTCGCTCCCGCTAGCTTTCGTGCGTTCATGACTAGTTTCACACACCCTCTCATTCGCTTCCACACTCCCACTTGCTTTAAGAGCTCAAGACTTGAGTTTCGCACACCATCTCATTCGCTTCCTCGCTCCTGTACTGTTCCGCATGGTCAAGACTTGAGTTTGGTGCACTATCTCTCTTGTTTCCTCGTTCCTGCTGGCTTCCACGTGCTAAAGACTTTAATTTCTCGCGCTGTCTCGCTTGCTTGCATGGTCCCGTTAGCTTCCGTGCACTCAAGACTTTAGTTTCGCGTGCCCTCTCATTCGCTTCCGAGCCCACCCGCTTGCTTCTGTACTCTCAAGACTTGAGTTTTGCGTGCTAACTCGCTCGCTTTCGTGCTCCCGCACTCTTCTGCGCATTCAAGAGTTGAGTTTCGCATGCTAACTCACTTGCTTCTGTGCGGTCAAGACTTTAGTTTCACACGCTGTCTCACTTGCTTCTGTGGGCCCCCCTTGCTCCTTACTCTCAAGAGTTGAGTTTCATGCGCTAACTCGCTTCTGCGTGCTAAAGACTTGAGTTTCGCACACTATCTCCCTCACTTCCATGCACTCCCGCACTCTTCCACATGGTCAAGAGTTTATTTTCGCGCACTTACTCGTTCGCTTCCATGCTCCCGCTTGCTTCCGCGCTCCTGCTTGCTTCCAGCTCTCAAGACTTGAGTTTTACGCGCTATCTCATTCTTTCTCTGCTCCCGCACTCTTCTGTGCGGTCAACAGTTGAGTTGTGCGCACTCTCTCTCTTGCTTCCTCGCTCCCGCTAGCTTCCATGCACTCAAGACTATTTTCACACGCCCTCTCGTTTGCTTTTGCGCTCCCACTTGCTTTCAGAGCTCAAGACTTGAGTTTTGGGCGCTATCTCGATCTCTTCCACACTCCTGCACTATTCCGTGTGGTCAAGAATTGAGTTTTGCTCACTATCTCTCTCACTTCCGCGCCCCCACACTCTTTCACGTGCTCAAGACTTGAGTTTCGCACACCATCTTATTCACTTCCATGCCAACCCCTTCGCGTCCAGCGCTCAAGACTTGAGTTTTGGGCGCTATCTCGATCTCTTCCACACTCCTGCACTCTTCCACTTGGTCAAGAGTTGAGTTTCGCACGCTAACTCTCTCAATTCAGCGCTCCAACATTCTTACCCGCGCTCAAGACTTGAGTTTCGTGCGCCCTCTTGTTCGCTTCCAAGCCCACCCCCTTTTTTCCGCGCTCAAGCCTTGAGTTTCGAGCGCTATCTCACTCACTTCTGCGATCCCGCACTCTTCCACACAATCAAGATTTGAGTTTCACACGCTGTCTCTCTTGATTCTTCGGGCTCCACTTGCTTCCTTACTCTCAAGAGTTGAGTTTCTCACGCTAACTCGCTCTCTTCCGCGCTCCCACTCGCTTCTGCGTGCTAAAAACTTGAGTTTCACACGCTATTTCCCTCACTTCCGTGTGCTCCCACATTCTTCCAAGTGGTCAAGAGTTGAGTTTGGCACACTAACTCGTTCACTTCCGTGCTCCCGCTCACTTCCAGCGCTCAAGACTTGAGTTTTACGCGCTATCTCGTTCTTTCCTCACTCCCGCACTTTTCCGCGCATTCAAGAGTTGAGTTTCGCGCACTAACTCGTTTGCTTCTGCAGGCCCCGCTTGCTTCCTTACTCTCATGAGTTGAGTTTCACGTGCTAACTTGCTTCTGTGTGCTAAAGACTTGAGTTTCGCACATTATCTCCCTCACTTCCGTGCGCTCCCGCACTCTTCTGCTTGGTCAAGAGTTGAGTTTTGCGCACAAGCTCTCTTGCTTCCTCGCTCCTGCTAGCTTCCGTGCACTCAAGACTTTAGTTTCACTCACCATCTCATTCACTTCTGCACCCACCTGCTTGCTTCCCTGCTCAAGTTTCGCGCTCTATCTCGCTGGCTTCTGCGATCCCGCACTCTTCTGAGCACTCAAGAGTTGAGTTTTGCACGCTAACTTGCTCGTTTCCGTGCTCCCGCACTCTTCTGCGCGTTCAAGAGTTGAGTTTCACACACTATCTCGCTTGCTTCCACACTCCCGCTTGCGTCCAGTGCTCAAGACTTGAGTTTTGTGCGCTATCTCACTCTATTCCGTGCTCCTGCACTCTTCCGCTTGGTCAAGAGTTGAGTTTCGCACACTAACTTGCTTGCTTCCGTGCAGTCAAGACTTTAGTTTTGCACGCTGTTTCGCTTGATTCTTCGGGCCCCGTTTGCTTACTTACTCTCAAGAGTTGAGTTTCACACGCTAACTCGCTCACTTCCACGCTCCCACTTGCTTCTGCATGCTAAAGACTTGAGTTTCGCAAGCTATCTCCCTCACTTCCGTGCACTCCCACACTCTTCCGTGTGGTTAAGAGTTGAGTTTGGCGCACTAACTCGTTCGCTTCCACTCTCCTGCTCGCTTCCAGCACTCAAGACTTGAGTTTTACGCACTATCTAGTTCTTTCCTCACTCCCGCACTCTTCCGCGCATTCAACAGTTGAGTTTCACGCACTATCTCACTTGCTTCTGTGATCCCGCTGGCTTCCTGAAGCTCAAGAATTGAGTTTCGTGCACCATCTCATTCGCTTCCATGCTCCCGCTTGCTTCCAGCGCTCAAGACTTGAGTTTTACGCACTATCTCATTCTTTCTGTGCTCCCGCACTCTTCCGCACAGTCAAGAGTTGAGTTGTGCACACTCTCTCTCTTGCTTCCTCGCTCCTGCTGGCTTCCATGCACTCAAGACTTTAGTTCCACGCGCTGTCTCGCTTGCTTGCACGTTCCCACTAGCTTCCGTGCGCTCAAGACTAGTTTCACACATCCTCTCGTTCGCTTCCACGCTCCCACTTGCTTTCAGAGCTCAAGACTTGAGTTTTGCACACCATCTCGTTCGCTTCCTCGCTCCCGCACTCTTCCGCGTAGTCAAGCCTTGAGTTTGGTGCACTATCTCTCTGGATTCCTCATTCCTGCTGGCTTCCACGTGCTCAAGACTTTAGTTTTTCGCGCTGTCTCGCTTGCTTGCACGGTCCCGCTAGCTTCTGTGTGCTCAAGACTTTAGTTTTGCGTGCCCTCTCGTTCGCTTCCACGCTCACCCACTTGCTTCTGTACTCTCAAGACTTTAGTTTCGCGTGCTAACTCGCTCGCTTTCACACGCTCAAGCCTTGAGTTTCTCACACTATCTCTCTCACTTCCACACGCTCCCACACACTTCTGTGTGGTCAAAACTTGAGTTTCGCGTGCTGTCTCGCTCACTTCTGCGCGCCTCCGCTTGCTTCCATACTCTCAAGACTTGAGTTTCGCGTGCTAACTCGCTCGCTTTTGCACTCCCGCACTCTTCCGCGTGGTCAAGAGTTGAGTTTTGTGCATTAACTTGCTCGCTTGAAAGAGTGCGGGAAGCTCATGAAAGATAACATGGAGCATGCAAAAGCGACTGAGGAGCGTGTGAAAGAGAGCAGAGAGCATGTGAAAGCAAGCGGGATGTGTGAGAATGCAAGCAGAGAGTGTGTGAAAACGAGCGGCTAAGTGCATGAAAGTGTGTGAGTCAGTGCACAAAAGCAAGCAGGCAGTGTGTAAAAGTGAGTGGGGAGCGTGCAAAAGTGAGTGGAGAGTGTGCGAAAGCAATCAGGGAGCATGCGAAAGCGAGTCAGTGAGCATGCAAAAGCATATGAGTAAGCCCCCAAAAGCGAATGGGAAGCACCCAAAAGCGAGTGGGCAGCACCCAAAATCAAGTGAGGAGTGTTGAAAGTGAACATGGGTGGAGCGTTGAAAGCGAGTGGAAAGTACACAAAAGCGAGCAGGGAACGTGCGAAAGTGATCGGGTGATTGCCCAAAAGTGTGTGAATCAGCATGGGAAGGAGAGAAAAAAGCACACAAAGGCGAGCCAAAAGTGCACAAAAATGAGCGAGGAGTGTGTGAAAGTGAGTGGGGAGTGTGCAAAAGCGAGAGGGTGAGTGTGTGAAAGCCTATGAGTCTGCTTGCAAAAGCAAGCAAAGGCTAGCAAGTCAGTGTGCAAAAGCGAGTCAAAGGCACGCAAAAGCAAGCAGGGAGCAGGCCAAAGTGAGCAGGGAGCGGTCCAAAGCCAGCAGGGAATGTGCAATAGCAAGTGGGTGAGCACACAAAGGCGAGCGGGAAACATGCAAAAGTGATTGGAGAGCATGTGAAAGTGAGTGTGAAACACACAAAAGCAAGTGGGAAGCACAGAAAAGCAAGTGGGGAGCATGTGAAAGTGAGTGGACAGCAGGTGAAAGCGATCCAGAAGTGGGTAAAAGCGAGTGGGGAGCGTGCAAAAGTGATCAGGGAGCGTGCAAAAGCAAGCGGGTGAATGCAAGAAAGTGTGTGAATAAGCGGGCAAAAGTGAGTGGGGAGCATGCATAAGCAAGTGGATAAGTGTGTGAAAGCGATTGGAAAGTGGGCAAAGAGGCTAAGCACGCGAAAGTGTGCAAGTCAGTGCATAAAACAAGCAAAAGCTAGTGAGTCAGCATGCAAAAGCGAGCCAAAAGCATGCCAAAGTGAGGGGGGAACGTGCAAAAGCGAGCGGGTGAGTGCGCGAAAGCATACAAGTCAGCGCGCAAAAGAGAACAGGATGCACACAAAAGTAAGCGGGGTGTGTGTGAAAGTGAGCAGAGAGCGTGCGAAAACGAGTGGCTAAGTGTGAAAAAGTGCGGGAATCAGCATGTGAAAGCAAACGTGTGAGCGCATGAAAGCGTACGAGTCAGCGTGCAAAAGTGAGTGGGAAGCACACCAAAGCAAGCACAGAGCATGTGAAAGCAAGTCAAAAGTGTGTAAAAGCAAGCAGGGAACATGCAAAAGCAAATGGGAAGCATGCAAAAGCAACCGTGTGAGCACGCAAAAGCGTACGAGTCAGCACCCAAAAGAGAACGGGAAGCGCACAAAAACAAGTGGGGTGCATGCAAAAGGGAGCAGAGAACAGCAAAAGCGTATGAGTTAGTGTGAAAGCATATGAGTCAGCACATAAAAGAGAGCGGGCAGCGCCCAAAAGCAAGTGGGAAGCGAGTGGGAAGCGCGGAAAAGCAAATGGGGAGTGTGTGAGAGTGAGTGTGGAGCGTGCAAAAGTGAACCAGAAGCATGTAAAAATGACCAGGGAGCGTGTGAAAGTGGGCAGCTTGCATGCGAAAGTGAGCAAAAGCATATGAGTCAGCCTGCAAAAGTGTATGAGTCAGCACACAAAAGCGAGCGGGAAGTGCCCAAAAGTGAGTGGGAAGCATGGAAAAGCAAGCGGGGAGCATGCGAAAGAGAGTGGGGAGCTTGCAAAAGCAAGGATGTCTGAACTGAAAGCGTATGAGTCCGTGTGTGAAAGGGAATGGGAAGCATGCAAAAGTGAGTGGGGTAGGTGCAAAAGCTAGAGGAGAGCGTGTGGAAGCAAGTGGGTGAGCATGTGAAAGCAAGTGGAGAGAATGAAAAAGTGAGCAAGTGAGCACGTGAAAGCGTGCAAGTCAACACGTGAAAGAGAGCCAAAAGTGCGCAACAGCGAGCAGGGAGTATGCAAAAGCGAGCGTTTGAGTGTGTGAAAGCGTACGAGTCAGTGCACGAAAGAGAACGGGAAGCGCGCAAAATCAAGCAGGGAGCATGCAAAAGCGAGTGGGTGAGTGCTCAAAGACGAGCAGGAAGCACGCAAAAGCAAGAGGAGAGTGAGTGAAAGCATGCGAGAAGCACACAAAAGAGAGCATGGAGCATGCAAAAGCTACTGAGGAGCGTGTGAAAGTGAGCAGAGAGCGTGCAAAAGCAAGTGGGGTGCGTGAGAAAGAGAGCAGAGAGTGTGTGAAAGCGAGTGGCTAAGTGCACAAAAGTGTGCAAGTCAGCGTGCAAAAGTGAGTGTGAAGTGCACAAAAGTGAGTGGGAAGCACACAAAAGCAAGTGGGGAGTGTGTGAAAGTGAGCAGAGAGCACATGAAAGTGATCCAAAAGTGGGTAAAAGCTACCAGGGAGCATGCAAAAGTGATTGGAGAGTGTGCAAAAGTGAAAAGACAAGGACTGAATAGAAAATTTGATCTTCAAATATAGAACTCAAAAGAAGCATAAAAATATAAAAAGGAAAGAAAAAATAACTTTCTTTTAAAAGTTAAAAAGCTTATATACCTATATAGGAAGATAATATGTTTAACTCTTGAGATCTGGATCTCTGTTATGGATATACTTAGAGGGTGCAGGTATAATGTGATTTATATTGTGATGATATAAAAAAAGAAACTAGAGGAGGAAAGGAAATTCTATGGGAAGAGAATGAAAATGGAATCAAAATGGGGTTGGTTAATATCTCATGAAAAGGCAAAAAAAAAAAAAGACCTATTACAATTCAGGGAAAGAAGGGATGGGGGTGAGCATTTTGTGAATCTTATTAGATTTGGCTCAAAGAGAGAACATCAAATACATTTAGCTTCACAGAAAAGCTTGTCTCACTTATAGGGAAGTAGGAAGGGAATGGGGAAAGGAAAAAAGGAATCTAATAGAAGGGAGAATAGAAGTAGGTGGGAAAGGGATAAAAAAGAGGGAGATGTAAAAGAGGAGGCTCTTTAAGGGAGAGGGAGATCAGAAGCAAAGTACTGGGAAGGAGTGAAAGGGGGAAAGGGAAAAGTATAGCTGGAGGAAAACAAGAGGGAAGGTAATACATTTAAATTATGAATGTTAATGGAATGAACTCTCCCATAAAATTGAAATGGATAGCAGACTGGATTAAATTTGTTGTTTACAAGAAATACATTTAAAGCAGAGTGATACATTCAGAGTAAAGGTAAATGTAATGACTGTGTTGGGGGCACATCTTCTTCTCCTTTTAGATAGCCATCTCTTCTTCCTTCTTTTTCTCTTCAGTTCTATGGACAACTCTGAGATGTCTGGTGGGAATCCACTGCTGAAGGTTTTCTCCTGTGCAGATACAAGCATATCCTGGCCCCCACATTAGAACCCTATAGGATCCCTCCCATCCTTTAGGTCCTATTTTCATTACCATGGTCTCATTCTTATTAGGGGACCTTCTTAATGAAGATAAGGTGTTATCTTTGAGTGATTCTCTGTCTATGTTCATCAAAGAATATTTCATAGCTAAACTTAAATTATTTGAATCAAATTTTAAGTAATTTATTGAGTATACTGCTTTATCTTTGTCTTTCTGAGTGACTTTACCTCCAGCTCCTTGTTTTTGTTTTTTGATAAATCTCTTGATGGTGTGATTAGTCCTTTCTACAATGGCCTGTCCTGTAGTGTTATAAGGAATCCTAAAAATAAGATGTATGGAGAATTCCTGTGATAACTGTTTTAATTTTTTTTAAGTATATGAGGGCCTATTATCAGTCTTAATGGTGTGTAGGATACCCATAGAGGCAAAACAGTGAAATAAGTGATTTATTACACATGAAGCAGCTTCCCCTCATTGAGAAGATACAGATACAAAGCCTGAATAAGTGTCAACTGTAACATGAATGCATGTTTTTCCCATATGTGTAACATCCATTTGTCATATATCATTTGGCCTGTCACCCCTGGGGTTAGTCTCCAGCCCTACATGTCTTTGAAAATATGGTACACACGTTACATATCTTTTTATTATGCTTGCTGCTTTTTTGCCAGGACACTCCATACAATCTCCGGAGAGATGTGGCAGATAGAGGCAGATATTCATGAACTTTTATTGCTTCTTCTAGAGGACAGAGAAGAATACATTGTGTAACCAGACCATCCACTACTTTGTTCCCTTCAAATATAGGTCCTAGTCTGTCCGTATGAAAGTGGATGTGCATTATATAAAAAGGATGCATTCTCATTAAAATCACCTCTTATACCTCCTGAAACAATGAGAAGATAGGTCCTGTTGGGGCCTTTCTATATGCTGTTCCTATTTTCTGGATCACCCCAATTGCATAGTGACTATCTAAAATGATATTGATGTGCTTGTCTATTTCCAATGAGTGTAGTAAATATATTAGAGATGCCCAATTGTAGGGAATATATGGCTGCTATTTTGCTTGGTGGCATCAGTAAACACATTAGAGTCTTTAAGTCGATGTGTTTTTGGTTTTGTGGGAAATATCTTATTGCTACTGTTCATAGAATGGCAACTGGTTCAGGATTTTTCCTGCTCTTACTTCTCCTCATCCTAACAAAATAGTCCAGGTTTCCTGAGTAGCTATTAAGTAATCCAACCTATCCTTGTCTTTGCTAATCCATGTAATTCCTGCTTCTCCTGTTAAATGGATAATTCTGAGCAATGTTTTCCTTACTATTTCATCTGTCATGTCTTTTATTTAAAACAAATACAGGGGAGTTCCCTGAGCTATTTGTTTCCTCAATATGTCCTAATTCTAATTATTCTTGTACTAACTGGTATAAAGCAGCTATTTATAATTTGGTCAGAGGCCATTGTTCTACCCATATTGATGTATTGGTAGTCCAAATCATTTTTAGAGTGGTGGAAGTCGCAGTAGCAATGACCCCTTCTAATAATAGGTGGTGATCTTCATCCCTAATTGATGAAATATATCCCTACCCCATAAGTTAATATGAAAGCCATCTATTATTAAAGGAAAAATGGTTCCTGTCTTTCCATCTTTTTGCCACTTTACCAGTTCAGCCGACAACAAAGCCTCTTCATTGCCTCCTATCTCTACCACTCTATTGTTAACTGAAATCATAGGCCACCAAGGGGGCCACTGAGAAGCAGCCACCACAGTCCTGTCAGTTCCAGCATCTATTAATCCTTCAAACTGTTGGTTATTAAAAGTAAGGGTAAGTGTAGGCTGAGTGAATATGATAGCTTTTATAAAATATGTTTGTACAACAGCCTCTGAATTTGGACCCATCTGCGGGGCTAATTCACAATTATTATCTTCTATTTTAACTGTATGTTCAAATTATACATTTAATAGCCCTAGTTTCTACTTACAGTGAAATACTATATTAATTTTAAAGACTATTTTCCTACCTATAACTTTGAAATCTACTAAAATATTTTGATCTAATGCAAAGTAACAAAATGACTTATTGAAGAATTTATAGATTGTTATTGTGTTTTTAAATATTATGAATGTGTACATATATATACAAATACATATACAAACACTCCTTTATACATATATACATGGACAAAAAAAAATTAAATATTCCTAAATCCTCAAAGCAGGAAGGTCATTGAAAAAAATTAGAGGAAAAAATTTACTATCAACTTATGTTTGGCAGCTAGGTAAACCAGAAGCCAAGTTGTCTATTTACTGTAGCTGATGCCAATTGGAATCCAACACACAGTTTGTAACAGCTGAAAGCTGTCAACTTTGAGAACAGCATAAGGACAATATGATAGTCAAAACAGGATGAAACTACAGTCTAAACAAAATGACACATGCATTTGTGCAATTAGCAGCATCAGCAAAAGGAAAGTAGTTTGAAATATTGTCAGTTGTCCAAAAATAGGAGAAAGCTTATTTTATCAGAGCAATTAAGTCAGAATCTGGCTAAATTGAATTAAAGATATAGGATAGTGTGGGGAAGAGCATTGGTAATATGAAAGGAATGGTAAGCTTTCATTAATATCTATCTTATCATACATATCACATTCCCCAAATATGAGTGTAATCATTTCATAAGCCTCTAAATATTTATATAAGCTATCACAGAAATATAGGAATACATTTTTCTTTTGAAAATCTATCAATAAATAAATGAAATTTAAGCTTGTTGAGTAAATTACTTGGAGTATTACAGCTGCAGAACCTAAAGTGAGAAAACATCTATTTAGGAGAGCTTTTCATGTATCTTAGTTGTTGGCCATCTGGCTTCTGCATCTGCCATCACCAATGTTCAAAATTGATCTTTTAATTCCCAAATATTTGTTTCTCAGTCTTCAACCCTCCTGATCTCTGTTGTATTTTTATCCTATTCACTTATTTCCCCTGGATATTCTTTATTCTGGTTTTTCTTCTATAAATCTGATCATGCCTTAATTTCTTTTACTAGTTTATCATCTATATCATACTCCTTAAATGTGAATGTTTCCAAGGCCCTATCCTTGATCATTTTCTCTTCTCTTTCTGCAGTCTGTGGTGTAACTACTTGCTCCTGTGGATTTACTTATAATCTTCATGTTAATGACTCAGATCAATATATCTATCCCCAATCTCTCTCTTGAACTCCCCATTTTCAATTCCCTGTTAGACATTTCAAATTGGATGCTCAGGAGATATCTCAAATGCCTGAAACATAACTGAATATATTTCCCCAAAGTCTACCTTCTTCCAAACGTCTATACTTCTGTTAAAGGCACTATGATTGTTCCAGTTTCTAAGGATTTTAACTTTAACATTATTTTCAACTCATCACTTTCCCTTACTCCATGTACACAATCAGTTGCCAAATCTTGTCATTTCTGTTTCCATAGCATTTATCTCATCAAACTTTTTGTCTTTACTCACATATTTACCACCTTAAGTCAGGCCTGATTACCTCCTATTTAGACTATAAATATCCACCTAAATGATCTCTTTATCTTAAGGTTTTCCCCATGACAGTCTTATTTCTACACATTTGCCCAAGTGATTTTTCCTTAAAACAAAGATCTGTTATTTCCATACTAACTGCTCCCTGTTACCTTGTCTGTTTAATTTATAAAGCTTGTCAACACATCATCCTGATTTTTATTTCCAATCTCATTATATATTACTTTCCTACCCGTACTCTAAAATGTGGACTAACTTTTCTATTCCTCCCTCATGGATGTATAACTCTAGTTCTCATTACTTTGAACAGTCTCTTTCTCTAATTTCTCTAATGTCCTCTCTCTTCACGATTACCTCATCTATGTCCTTTATTCATTCAACAATTTACACATGCATTACCTTCTATATGAAGCTTTTCTTAATTGTTTAATGGTTAGTGCCCTCTACCAGTACTTTATAATTAATTACCTTGTTTGTATTTGCATTTTTTACATTTATTCTGCACAAATGAAAAAGATGATAGAAAGAAGGGAAGAAAAAAAGAAAGGAAGGAAGGAAGAAAAAAAAATTTCTCTTAAATAATGTAAGCTCCCTTAGAATAGTACAGTGGATAGAGTCTGTTCATTTCACTCCCCCCTTTTACTTGTGACTGGTTAGAAGCTGCACTCATCAGAGGCCTAAGGGGAGTTTTGGCAACAAACAACTTAACTGCTTGGATCCTTTTCCTGATATATGTGGTTAAACAGTTAATCAAACAAGGGGCGCATTTAGTAGAGCTAGCAGGAATAGAACAAGGGGACCTATCAGGGACATTATAAGCAAGGTCATCCAGAGGGACCAATTAAAAATGTGACTGGTACCAGGACATTGATTGTAGTTGAGTGGTCTCCCCCACTCTTTGATTGTAAATAGAGATTCCCTTACCTCCCCTGAGTCATTAGCATAGAAATAGGAAGCCTCCCTGAGGGCCATACATAGACCTGCCTGTTTAAGGTAGAGTAAATCCAGGCCCTGAAGATTTTATAGGATCATCTCTGCCAAAGGGTTTAAAGAGTTCTCCAGGAAGGATATTTCATTTTTCTAGGTCCTTTAAGTCCTGGTCCACCTGGGAACCCAAAGCTAACAGCTGGCTGTCACCATGGATCAGGGTAGTGGTCCCAACAGCCGCGGAGCTTGCTATTCCTAGTCATACTAGCAAGTGATTAGAATAGGAGCAGCTCTGCATGCCCTACCCAATAAACCAAAATGTTCTTCAGCCCCTTCCTTAGAGTACAAATAAATTTGAGGGATTACATATACAAGTAAGCAAAGCTCAGGGGATTCTTCCAAAGTATTTTGACCAATACATGGAGTTAGTCTCATGCAAAATAGGATCCTGTCAGGCCTGTATTGGGGAGTTGGCAGTAACCACTACACAATACTTTTTGTACAGGGAGTGCTCCAGATCATAGCATCCCTCCCAAAATTAATCTGAGAATGTGGGTGGTGCATTCTGGGGGCAGGTTCTCAGCTGAGAGTGAAAGATTCTGGTTCCAGTGGGTCTCTGACCCTCAAGTGGCGCTTATGCCTATGTCCACAAAGTAGGAGGTGCTGGGTCCAGGCAGATCCAACAACTTGTGGAGAGGGTGGGACTGATTAGGTTTATCAGCTGGTATGCTACATCAAGGGCTGACATAAAGGTTTTATAGGGAGACAGCAGTCTCTGGGAAATGGAGGCTGAGGGAGTGTTAAGACAATTGTCATGGTTTCCCCCTCCAGCCTAGAAGTGGTCATGGCTGGTTTCAGGAGTAAAGGAGGAGGATTAATACCTGCATTAGGGCCTTAGGGGATGTTTTCCCTCAGGAGGGTCCTGAGATTGTGAAACTAAGATTTTGAACATGGCTCCCAAATCTCTTCCTGCCACATAAAATCTGATATCCCAGGTCCTTTCCAATTCCCAGGCCTCATTATATGATTCTTTCATTGTGACTGCAATGGGATTGTAAATTCCTTCCTTCTGGCATTGTGATGGTGGTGTTAATCTATGCCCCTTAATGTAGGAGTCCTGGCTTTTGTCAAAGAACCAATCTGCTATGGTCTCACAGCCCTATGATCTGCATTGGTACTGGCCCATCCCCTAACAACATCCACCAAGAATATATAAGTACTGGGATTTTCCCCAATCCTTTCTCCATGCTCAAGGACCACCCACATCCATATGAGGGGAGGATCTTGTTCTCATATTCCCTTTCCTCAAATTGAAGGGATTGTTCTTTTCATGAGTGTTGTAAAACAATGCTGGTGGGAGGGGGGGAGGGAATTCCAAGAGCTTCCCAAGAACTGGCATAGATCTAAAAAGAACCATTGCTGCCTGTAAGTCCCATTTTGGGCTGCAACCTCCTCCCACCCCCACCCCTGTGCTTCTTATTTAAGTCTATACATATATATATATATATATATATATATATATATATATATATATATATATCTATGGGGGAAATAGTGGCTAGGCTCCCCCAGTAGGGGGGAGGAGGTATAAGCGAGGATCAGGCTGCAAAATGGGGTAAGATGCAAAACATGTTTTTTGATCCCAGGGCTGAATGAGACTTTGGTCTCCAAGAATCCAGCAGTGAATGTGAATTCTCAATGACATGTATATGACTCCAAGCTCAAGTAGCTAAATAAAGGCAGGTGAGCAGAAATCTCCAAGCAGGGACCATCAATCCAGTTCTGACAGGTTCGGGGGTAGGACCATAAATTCTAACTAACTTAAGGAGGTGTCCAACTAGAGCCAGTAAGTCTGGAATTAGGTATGAGATAGGACATCTGGAATTTTATCTTCTGGAATGCCAGATCTCCATAGGCCTAATTATCTTAATTCTAATGAGCAAAAAAAAGAGCTTGCAAATAGGGGAACTGAGGCAGAACAATTAGGGAAACTGAGTCAGGGCAATAAAAGGGAACTGTGGCACAATATTTCACACTCTTTCTTTTGAATATTCAAATTATTGAATTACCTAAGATAGGGGGTGAAGCAGAAGGGCCTAAAGCAAAGAGAATAGGAATTAGGGATTTCCATTTGTTCAGGTTTTTTGAGAAAAATCCATCAGTTTTTCCCAATTTCCTTTCTCTTCTTCCTTTTTTTAGGCAAAAGGAATCATTCACCCAAAAAAGCAAATAAATTGTCAATAACCAGCCCACATATAAATCTCGAGTGAATTAAAATTCCTATATATATCAGATTAATACAGAAGGTTTCCTAAAAAATCCCTCAAACATAAAAGCAATAGTTACAAAATTGTAACAATTTCCATCCCCAATCTTAAACACACAGTGATATATGATCCAGTCAGGGTTTAACACTCATTCATCAATTATTACCAAATTCCCCATCATAAAGTCCATGGGGGGAGGAGTAAAGCTTCTCACTCAAAAACTGCTTCATTCTGATAAAGGGCAGAGACTCTCAGTTCAAAGCAGGGGAATGGGTGTGGTGTGCTGATCCCAGTCCTAGAAGTAGTTCAATATAGTTGTAGTTTGACCAAAATCTAGAACAAATCTAATAAAAAAAGCTTAGAACAGTCTGAGATACAAAGATATGGTTCACAAGACTGCTGCAAAATGTGAAGAGGCTCAGCAGCTTCCTATGTGAAGAGATGACATTGCTTCACAGGACAGGCAAATAGCTATAGTACCAATGAAAACAGCAGTTAGGTTTCACAGACCACTATGCTAATTGTCCTCTCACTAGCTAGAAACCTATAAAAACCTGAATATCCACAGACACAATATCCAGTAACAGATAGATGACCAGGGCTAAATACTTATTTGCCTAAGTATTTAGGACATAATGGTTACATACAATCAGATTGGAAACAGCAAGATGAGACATAATTGAATTGCATTAACCATTCTTATTGACTATAGTCTCTGATCAGTCACAGGAGGAAAAAATGCAGGGACATAACTATAACATAACATAAGCAATTAAAACTGATCCTTTAGGACATACAGAATAAAATAGCCTTGACTCAGTTTTATTCCAGTTAATTGTCCCACTAACTGTCGAAGGGCAGAGCTTTAAAACTCCCAAATAGCATTAACTACAAGCCCAAGAAATTTTACCTCCAATAACAAATCCCAATTAACCAAATTTTCAGATAAATCCCAAACAGGTATTTACCATAACCTTATATTGATAACAGTAGGAACTTTGTCCCAGTTAAGTTAACAACTTATCTTTCATATTTAAGTAGACAATTTCATAAGTGAACATTATATAAATCATTTTGTTTTAAAATACCCAATACATAGAAACATTCCAAATTGCATATTGTCCATAACAGAAACATTTTCAATGGACACAGGAAAAAAAAAAAAAAAAAAAAAAACTATCATTTTAGAAGCCCTTTAAATGACCTCCAATATAAAATATTAATTAATTTTTTAAAGAAATAACCCTGTCAAATTATAGATCATATTTATGACCATATTCCTAAACAAAGAAACCATTATGTATCTAAAAATATATTCAGTCAGTTAACTTAAAAATAAACTTGTCTCTTTAAAATTACAGTTTTCTTCTTTCAAGGCAGCGTCAACTTGATAAAGAAAAAAAAAAAAAAACAGCTGGAACACACTTAGTAGAGGGGGGATTCCATGTGGCTGCCCTTCCCCCCACTCCACCTCCAAAGAGGCAGGGGGGAGGGAAGGTGAGCTAAACTGTGCCTTTGGACAAAAGATTTCCTCCTGGTTCTCAATTTTCCTCACAAAGAAATCCTTCCATTAAAAACTTTCTTCTGGGGCAGCTAGGTGGCACAGTGGATAGAGCACCAGACTTGAATTCAAGAAGACCCAAGTTCAAATCTGGTGTCAGACACTTAACACTTCCTAGCTGTGTGACCCTGGGCAAATCACTTAACCCCAGCCTTAGGAAAACAAAACAAAACAAAATAAAACAAACAAACAAAAAAAAACTTTCTTCTTTCTGTTCCTACTTAACTTTTCTCTTTTCCTCCTGTTACAAACTTTAAACAAATTCTAACAGCCTTTCTAACTAAATGCTCCATTGCTAAAGTAGCAGAAAGCAGTAGGGGGCAGTGTGAGTTGAATCTTTAACTTTGAAGACAAAAGATCCTCTCCCATTTCTCCCTCCCCCACCTCTTCTCTTTCTTACTCCTAAAACCATTCAAACCTATAATTGCTCCTACAAACCAATCTTTCATAAATCACCTTGATTCACCTTTCCTTTCCCTTCAAAAGTTTTAAGATTCACAATACAGTGAATAGCTAAATAACTCTATAAAACCCACATGTCCAGCAAAGCATAACTTATAATGTTAACATATTACCTGATATTTCAGAAGGTAACAAACTGAAGCAAACCAAATACAGTTGTTTGGTTTTTTTTTTAGTTTTTCTTTCCTCTGCCTGAGTGTTCTTCCCACAGCAATTAGCTCTCTTATCTCTAGAATTTTTTAAGGCCCAGCTTGAATTTTATTGTTTTTTCCCTTCCCCCCAACTACAGCAGGATGCTTTTGGAGAGAAAACTTTTCTTCCATTCTTAAAATAGCCAAGTTTATTTTCTTTTTCCTCTTTAGTAATAAAGGTTTCAATATTCAAACAAATTCCAAGATCTTATTCTCAGAATAAACAATTCTAGCATGCACAGGCTCTAGTAAAATTACTTCCCACAACTTCAGAATCATCCTAAAATTCCTAATCAAATGTTTTCTCCTGCCAGAGTTATAAAGCAACTATTATAAACTTCTTTTTTCCAGGTGACTTCAATCAGATAAAGTTTTTATTGTCCTTTACTCCTCTCTAGCATGCTTTGAAAACCTGTCTGCCAGTTTTAAAATAACCAAGCTTTTTTTTTTTCCTTTTATTTACAAGTTAGTACAATAGGTTAAAAAGTTTAAAATCACAAGCAAATTTTTATACTAAGCACAATTACAACCTTGAAATAACCAAGTCTTAATCATTGTTCTTAAAACTTTAACAGAACACTTACACAGAACACAAATCACACAGAACAAAACATTTAACATTCCCATTTCAATAGGCACACTTAAATACAAAGAGACAATAGACAAACAATTCCAGAATACAAAAGATAGACAATCCAAACCGAAAAATCAGGGCACTCCAATGGTATCCTGTGGAGGCCAGTAGGGGGTACTGATGTCTCATTCAGTGTAGCCACCTACTATCCCTTACTCACCAGAAAATGAACAAGTTCCCAAAATACTTGATGCCACTTGAGCTAAATTAAACCTCACTTTCCTGGTCTGCAAAAGGAGGTTACAGAAGTCCGGGCCTGAGGAATGTCTTCTTGGTGGCCATCCCCTAGAGATGGTAATCCTCTTTGCCTTCCAGGGAAAGGGACTAGCTGTCAGAGCCAAAGGCTATCTCACTGGGGAACTTCTACTGAAATACCAGGGCAAGAGAAAATACAGGACAGACAAAATAATGTAAATTTAAGAGCACCACCAACTGAGTCCCACCAGAACAAACCTAGGGAAGTCAGTCCTGAGCAGTTTCAGGGACACATATTTATAGGAAAAAACCACAAGAATATTCTGAAATATTTATCACACTAAAATTCCATTCTCAGACAGGCAGCAAAGGGAAACAATATTTCTTTAACTTTTATGCTTGTCAAGTTGTCAAATTCTTCGGTTATTGATAAGGTTAAGGTGGCACATCTGGGGGCCTGTGGTAGGAAATGCCACCTGCATGAAGGAATAAAGAGCTGGTGACATATTTTTGACTGAAGACAGAATTCAGAGGTAATATTCTCACAGTCTCAGGAGTGCAGGACAAGGGACAGAGTATGTCCATTACAACACCACCTTGGAAGTACTGAAAACTTTGAAATCCCAAGAATTAGCTCTGAAAACAACACTGTGAGAAAGCCCAAAATCTGAAAGGATGCTTTTCCTACACAATATTGGGAACAAAACCCAATGTTAAACAAAAGTTGAAGATCAAGAAATAAGGTGGAAAAATAAACAAACAACAACAACAAAGAATCTGACCAAAAGAAAAAAACCACTGTGATGACAGGAAATATGAAGCCACAAACTCAGAGATGACAATAATGTCAAAAACAACTACAGTCAAAGCCACAAAAAATAGAGAAAAGTGCAAAAGAATTCCTAAAAAAGTTAAAAATTTATTTTCAAAATCATGTGAGAATAGTACAGAAAAATATAGATAAATGAAATCAAAGAAAGAAAATTATAAAAAAGAAAAGCTTAGTAAAAGAGTTCAAATATATTATATATATACATTTGCATATACAAACCACACACCATGCATGTGTATGTTTATACATGCATATATATGTATACTTACACACATATATGTGGCTATATTACCCTTTGATGCAATTTAGATGTGAAGTTCAAACATTGCTCTCTCCCTTCCAATTTTCCCTCCACTGGAAAAATTCTTCCTTGTATACACAGTCTCCATCATTTTTCCTCTCTCAATCTTTCAGGTCATTCCTGTTTTATTGCCTGTTCACTTTTGACTCACTCTTAAACCATCTTTTAGAATTCTTCTAATTGCCCTAATAATGATTAAGTTCCTAGAATTTACATTATCATCCTAGAAAAAAAGACAAAAAAGATAAAATCTTAGTAAAATTTATATTAACAGATAATATATCTGTCGATATAAATTTTACTAAGATTTTATCTTTTATCTTTATTTTATTATATTATATTATATTATATGTTATATATATATACACACACTAAAACATACATACACATATACTAATACATATATATACACTAATACATACATACACAAATACAGACATACTATGTATTAGGGAATAAAAACCTCACAAAATGCAGAAAAACAGAAATATTAAATGTGTCCTTTTCAGACGATATTATTAAAGGACCATAGAAGCACAGATTAAAAATAAATTAGAAATTGGTAAAAGAGATATAAAAATATTGCCCCAAAAAACCGCTTTCACAGAATTGGCCAAATGGAAAAGAATGAAAGAAAACTCACTATATAAAATAACTCCTTTAAAATTTGAATTGGTCAACTAGAAGTTAATGTCTTCATGAGAGAAGAAAAGAAAAAACTCAAAAAAAACCCTCAAAAAAAAGTCAAAAGAATGGAGGGAAAATTTTAACATGAATTTATTCATCACAAAAAACAAGTAAACTGGAAAATAAAAGAATTATTGGACTTCATAAGAGACATAATCAAAGGAAGAGCTACACATCATATTTCAAGAAATTATCATGTAAAATTTCTTGGTGTTCTAAAACCAGAAAGTAAAGCAGAAATTCAAAGAGTCCAACAAAATGAGAACTAACAGAAATATTATGGGCAAATTTTAGAGATCATAGTTCAAGAAGCATTCAAATACCATGAAATCAAAGTCAGCATTATACAAGATATAGCAGTTTCAATGTTCAGGGACCAAAGGGCTTAGGATTTACTCTATTTCATTTCCCTTGAAGCATAGCACTCAGTTTTTCTGGGTAGTCCATTCTGTTTATAATCTCAGATCTTTCACCTTGAAAAAAATTAATAGGCAAGAAACAGAGTTATCCTGAGATATTGGGAAAGGCAGAGGAAAAATGGGGAAAATATTTGTGTATATAAGGAAGTTTTTACAGTGGAGAAAAAATTGGGGGGGTTTCAATGTTTGAATTTCACATTTAAATTGAATCAAAAGGGGGAAATAAGGCACATACTTGTGTTTGTATGCACATATAGATGTGAGAACGCCTACATGCATGCACACACATGTGGTTTCTATGTATACATATATACATACATAAAACATATGATACACATGCATACATACAATACATTAGGGGAGAAAACCCTCACAAATTAATGCAAAAAAACCAGAAATATAAAATATACCCTTTTCAAATGATGATACAATAAAAATTAATAAAGGGCCATCAAAGCATAGATTAAAAACAAATTAGAAAAATAGAATGTAATCTAATATTATACCATGTAATTTTTAGGTTACTTTTTATAATTTCCCTTTTACTTTTAGGTTATATATGTACATTATTTTTTCATATTTTCATATTATTCATGTTGGGAGAGAAAAATCAGAACACAAAGGGAAAACAAGAGAGGAAAAAAATGAAAATAGTATGTGCTGATCCATATCCAGTCTCCATAGTTGTCTCTCTGGGTGCAAATGGAGATTTCCATTCAAAGTTTATTGAGATTGCCTGAGATCACTTAATTGGTAAGAAAAAGCAAGTCTGTCATAGTTAATTATCACACAGTCTTGTTGTTTCTATTTACAATGTTTTCCTACTGGTGCTTATTTCACTCAGCATCAGTTCATGTAAACCTATACAGGTTTTTCTAAAATCAGCTTGTTCATTATTTTTTATGGAAGGATAATATTCCATTACTTTGATATACCATAACTTATTCAGCCATTTCCTGATTGATGGGCATCTACTCATTTCCCAATTCTTTGTCACAATAAAAGTAGGTGCTACAAACATTTTTCCACAAGTAGTTCCTTTTCTCACTTTTATGATATCTGGGTGCCAATAGTGGCACTTCTGAATCAAAGGTTATGGACTGTTTGAAAGCCCTTTGGGCATAATTTCAAATTACTGTCCAGAATGCTTGGATTAGTTCACAACTTCATCAGCAATACATTCATATCCTCTTCAATATTTATCATTATTATTTTTTGGTCAATTTAGCCAATCTGATAGGTACAAAGTATCTCAGAGTAGTTTTAATTTACATTTCTTTAATCAATAATGATTTAAAACATTTTGTTTATATTACTACAGATGGTTTTAATTTCTTTATCTGAAAATTGTCTACTCACGTTTTTAATCATTTATAAATTGCAGAATGACTTGTATTCTTATAAATTTGACTCAGTGTTCTATATATATATATTCTAGAAATTAGGCCTTTATAAAAATACTGGCTATAAAACCTGTTTTCCAGCTTTCTGGTTCGCTTCTAATCTTAGCTGCATTGGTTTTGTTTGTGGGGGAAAAAACCCAAAACTTTTTATTTTACTGTAATAAAAGTTCTCAAATTTGCATTTCATAATGCTCTCTATTTTTTGCTTAGTTATAAATTCTTCCCTTCTGCAATGATTTAATAAGTAAACTATCATTTGCTTATAGTATCATCTCATGTGTAATTTATATACTCATTTAGATCTTATTTTGATATGGAGTATGAGATGTAAGTCTGTACTGACTTTTTGACAAGCTATTTTTCAGTGTTGCCAGCAATTTTTGACAAATACTAAATTCTTATCCTAGAATTTGGAGTCTTTGGATTTATCACAGTAGGTTATAAAAGTCATTGACAATTATGTCTTGCATATCTAAACTATTTCATGTATATACTACTCTATTTCTTTGTCATTACAGGATATTTTTGATGACTGCTGCTTTAAAATAGACATTTAGATCTGGTGCTGTTAGGCCATTATCTTTTGAATTTTTAAAAAACTCCCTTCATATTTTAAATTTTTTTCCAGATGAATTTTGTTAGTATTTTTTCTAATTCTATAAAATAACATTTGTCAGTTTGATTGGCATGGCACTATTAGACTAATTTAAGTAGAAGTATCATTTTTACTATATTAGCTCAGCTTACCAAGGAGCAATTGATATTTTCTAGTTGCCTGAGTGTGACTTTGTGTAAAAAGTGTTTGTAATTGTGCTTGTATATTTCCTGAATTTGTCTTGGCAGATAGACACCCAAACACTTTATTTTGTCTATAAAGGTTTTAACTGGAATTTCTCTTTCTATCTCTTGCTACTGGGCTTTGTTAGTAACAGATAGATACACTGATAATTTATGTGGATTTATGAAACATTCTGCAACTCTGCTAAAGTTAATTGGTTCAAGCAGTTTTTTTTAGTACATTCTCTTTTTTTTGCACATTTAAAAAAATTAGACTTTAAATTTTCAAAAGATATACATGGATAATTTTTCAACATTCAACCTTGCAAAACCATGTGTTCCAATTTTTCTCCCTGTCTGCCCCCCCCCAGATGGCAAGTGGTCTAATATATATTAAACATGATAAAATATATTTTAAATCCAATATATGTTTATATATATATATATATATTTATACAATTATCTTGCTACACAAAAAAAATCAAATAAAAATGGGAAAAAATAAAATGCAGGCAAACAACAACAGAAAGAATGAGAATGCCATGTTGTGATCCATATTCAGTTCCCATACTCCTCTCTCTGAATGTAGATGGCTCTCAGCATCACAAGACCATTGGAACTGGTCTGAATCATCTCACTGTTGAGAAAGTCACATCCATTAGAATTGATCATCATATAATATTGCTGTTGCCCTCTACAATGATCTTCAGGTGCTGCTCATGTCACTTAGCATCAGTTCATTTAAATCTCTACAAGTCTCTGAGAAATCATGCTGCTAATCATTTCTTATAGAACAATAATATTCCAAAACATTCATGTATTATAAATTATTCAGCCATTCTCCAACTGATGTATAGACACTCAGTTGCCAATTTCTTCTCACAACAAAAAGGGCTACCACAAACACTTGCATATGTGGGTCTCTTTCCCTCCTTGAAGATCTTTTTGGGATATAAGCCTAGTAGAAACACTGCTGGATAAAAGGATATGCACAGTTTGATAGCCCTTTGGGCATAGTTCCAAATTGCTGTCCAGAATGGTTGGATCTTTTCACAACTCCACCAACAATGTATGTATCCCAGTTTTCCCATATTCCCTCCAACATTCATCATTGTCTTTTCCTGCTATCTTAGCCAATCTAAGAGATGTGTAGTGGTATCTCAGAGTTGTCTTAATTTGTATTTCTTTGATTAAGGACCTTTTCATATAACTACAAAATGTTTTAATTTCTTCATCTGAAAATTGTTCATATCCTTTGACCATTTATCAATTGGAGAAAGGCTTGAATTCTTATAAATCTGAGTCATTTTTCTATATATTTTAGAAATGAGGCCTTTATCAGACTCTTAAATGTAAAATTATTTTCCCAGTTTACAACTTCTCTTTTAATCTTGTCTGCATTAGTTTTGTTTCTACAAAAGAACTTTTAAATTAATGTAATCAAATTATCTATTTTTTGTTCAGTAATTGTTTTTAATTCTTCTTTAGCCACAAATTCATTCTTCTCCATAGATCTGAGAGATAAACTATACTTTGTTCTTTTAATTTGCTCATAAAATCACTATATCTAGTGTGGGTCAATGCCTAGTTGCTGCCATATTAGTTTTCAATATTTCCATAAGTATTTGTCAAATAATGAGTTTTTGATCTCAAAAACTAGGGTTTGGGACATGTCAAACACTAGATTCCTATTGTCATTGACTTTTTGTCTTGTAAACCTAATTTTTTCTACTGATCAATTATTCTGCTTCTTAGCCAGTACAAAATGATTTTGATGACTGTTACTTTGTAATACAGTTTTAGATCTGGCACAGCTAGACCACTTTAATTTGCATTTTTTCATGAATTTCCTTGAAATTCTTGATCATTTGTTTTTTCAGATGAACTTTGTTATTTTTTTTAGAGCTGTAAAATAATTTCTTGGGAGTTTGATTAATATGGCACTAAATAAGTAGAGTAATTTAGATAATATTATTATTCTTATTATATTTGCTTGGCCTACCCATGGGCACTTGATACTTTTCCATTTGATGAGATCTGACTTTATTTGTGTGAAAAGTGTTTAATAGTTGTGTTCATAAAATTCCTGACTTTGCCTTGGTAGGTACAGTCCCAAATCTTTTATGTTATCATCAATTATTTTAAATGGAATGTCTCTTTGTATTTCTTCCTGTGGGGCTTTGTTGGTAATATATAAAAATGCTGATGCTTTATGTGGATTTATTTTGTATCCTTCAACTTTGCTAAAGATGTGAATTCTTTCTAGTAGTTTTTCAGTTGATTTTCTAAGGTTCTCTTAATATATCATTTCCAAAGAGTGATATATAGTTTCTTCATTACCTATTCTAATTCCTTTAATCTTATTTTCTTCTCTTATTGCCAAAGTTAACATTTCTAATACAATATTGAATAGTAATAGTGACAACCTTGTTTCATTCCTGATCTTACTAAAAATGGTTTTAGTTTGTCTCCTTTATTTATGATGATTGCTGGTGGTTTTCAATAGATGCTACTGATCATTTTAAGGAAAAGCCCTTTTATTCTTATGCTTTCTACTGTTTTTAATAGGGATAGATGTTGGATTTTATCAAATGTATTTGTGCATCTATTGAGATAATCCTATGATTTTTGTTAATTTGGTTATTGATATAGTTGATTAAGCTAGTCGTTTTCCTAATATTGAACTAGCCCTGCATTCCTGGTATAAATCCTATTTGGTCATAGTGTTTTATCCTGAGGATAACTTTCTGTAATCTGGTTGCCAATATTTTATTTAAGATTTTTGCATCAATTTTCATTAGGGAAATTGGTCTATAATTTTTTTTCTCTGTTTTACCCTATGTGATTTAGCTATCAGCACCATATCTGTGTCATAAAATGAATTTGATAGGATTCATTCTTTCCCCATTTTTTCAAATAGTTAATATGTATGGGAATTAATTGTTCTTTGATGTTTGGTAGAATCCACATGTAAATCCATTTGGCCATGGAGATTTTTTCCCTTAGTTAGTTGATTAATAGTTTGTTTTTACTTTTTTTTCTAAAATGGGACTATTTAAATATATTTTTTTCATTTTGCCTTTTTTCCCTATTGCCTATAGACTATAGACAATCTATATTTTTGTAGGTATTTCTCCATTTCACTTAGATTATTGATTTTATTGACATATAGTTTGGCAAAACAACTCCTAATTATTGCTCTAATTTCCTGATCATTGGAGAAAAATTCTCCCTTTTCATTTTTGAGATTAATAATTTGATTTTCTTCTTTTCTTTTTCTAATCAAATTAATAGGAGGTTTATTATTTTGTAGGTTTTTTTCATAAGAACCAATTCTTAGTCTTATTTATTGAAGAATTTATTTATTAAAGTATTTAATTACTTTTCTTACATTTATTTTATTAATCTCCTCTGTTACTTTCAGAATTTCAAATTTGGTATTTAATTGGGGGTTTTTAATGTGATCTTTTTCTAGCTTTTTTAGTTATAAGCCCAATCCATCGATCTTCTCTTTCTCTATTTTATGCAAGTAATCATCTAGAAACATAAAATTTCCTGATAACTACTTTGGCTACATCCCACAAATTTTGGTATGTTGTTTCATTATTGTCATTCTCTTAGATGAATTATTGATTGTGTCTATGATTTATTGTTTCACTGACTCATTCTTTAGGATTAGATTATAATTTTCAATTAATTTTTAGTTTATTTTTCCCCTGGCCTTTTGTTGCATGTGTAATTTTTATTGCATTATGATCTGAGAAAAATGCATTTGTTATTTCTGCCTTTCTGCATTTGATTTTGAGGCTTTCATGCCTTATACATGGTTAATTTTTGTATAGGTTGCCAAGAAAAAGGTATATTTCTTTCTGTTTCCATTCAATTTTTTTCCAAAGGTCCATCATCCCTAATTTTTGTTAGGATTCAATTTGCTTCCTTAACTTCATTTTTATTTATTTTGTGTTTCACTTTATCTAATTTTTTATTTTTATTTTTAAATTATTTACAAAGCATATGCATAGGTAATTTTTCCAACTTTGCAAAACCTTTTGTTCCAAATTTTTCCTTACTTCCCTCCTCCCCTTCCCCAGCTGTCATGTAGTCCAATACATGTTAATATGTTGAAATATATGTTAAGTCCAAGAGTTGTATACATACTTATACAATTGTCTTGCTGCAGAGGAAAAATAAGATCAAGAAGGAAGGAAAAGAAAAGCTGAGAAATAAAACAAAATACAAGCAAATAACAATAGAGAAAATGATTACGCTATGTTGTGTTCCACACTCTGTTCCCACTGTTCTCTTTCTGGGTGTAGATGGTTCTCTTCATCACTGAACTAGTGGAACTGGTTTGAATCCCCTCCTTGTTGAAGAGAGCCATGCCCATCAGAACTGATCATCATGTAGTCTTGGTGCTGTTCAATATGTTGTTTTTCAAGAAACACATTTAAAACAGAGTGATTCTTTTAGAGTAATAGTAAAAAGCTAGAGTAGAAAAAATGATCAGCAGAAGTGAAAAAAGCAGGAGTAACCATCCAGATCTCATATCAAGCAAAAGCAAAAATTGATCTAATTAAAAGAGATAAGGAAGGAAACTATGTCCTGCTAAGGGGTATCATAGATAATGAAGCAATATCAATACTAAACATATATGCACCAAGTGGTATAGCATGCAAATTCCTAAAGGATAAGTTGAGATATGCAGAAAAAAAAGACAGCAAAACTATACTAGTCTCAATCTTCCTCTCTCAGACCTAGATAAATTGAACCACAAAATAAAGAAGGTAAGGAGATAAATAGAAATTTAGAAAATTTAGATATGATAGATCTTTGGAGAAAACTGAGTTGAGACAGAAAGCAGCATAAATTTTTCTTGTCAATTGATGGAACCCATAAGAAAATTGACCATATATTAGAGCACAAAGCCTTCAAAATTAAATACAAAAAGGCAGAAATAGTAAATACATTTTTAAAGATCATGGTGCAATAAAATCACATGCAATAAAAGGCCAAGAGGAAATAGACCAAAAGTTAATTGGAAACAAATTAATCTAATTCTAAGGAATGAAGGGGTGAAACAATAAATCATAGACACGATCAATAATTTCATCTAAGGTAATGATAATAATGAGATATCCCAAATTTGTGAAATGCAGCCAAAACAGTAATTAGGGGAAATTTATATCTATAGATGCTTATTTGCATAAAATAGAGAAAGACAAGATCTTTGAATTGGGCTTGCAACTAAAAAAAGCTAGAAAAAGAACAAATTGAAAGCACCCAGTTAAATGCCAAACTTGAAATTCTAAAAATAAAAGGGGAGACTAAGAAAATGTAAGAAAACTACTGAAGTAATAAATAAAACTGAGCATTGGTTTTATGAAAAAAAAAACATGTAAAATAGAGAAACATTTTGTTAATTTGATTAAAAAAAGGAAAGAAGAAAATGAAATTGTTAATCTTAAAAATAAAAAAGGGGAATTTTCACCAATTAAAAGGCAATTAGAGCAATAATTAGGAATAATTTTGGCCAAATATATGTCAATAAATATGATAATCTAAGTGAAATGGAGGAATACTTACAAAATATTAATTGCCCAGATTAACAGAAAGGGAAATAAATTATTTAAATAGTCCCATTTTAGAAAAAGAAATAGAACAAACTATTAATCAACTCCCTAAGAAAAGTCAGATGGATTTACATGTGAATTCTACATTTAAAGAACAATTAATTCCAATACTATGCAAACTACTTGAAAAAATAGGAAAGAAGGAATCCTACCAAATTACTTTTATGATTGAGATATGGTGCTGATTCTTAAACCATGTAGGGTCAGAAACAGACAATGAAAATTATAGACCAATTTCCCTAATGAATGTTGATGCAAAAATCTTAAATAAAACAATAGCAAAGAGATTACAGAACAACCAGGTTAATACATCACTGGTATTATCACAAGTA